>NC_050611.1:11515151-11818181 GCF_014743375.2 Drosophila subpulchrella
AATGCGAACGTATTTAAAAAAATGAGGCCAGCCTTTACCGACAGAACTATGAATGCAAAACATTTGCATGAATTTATTAGATAATCTGGTAAGCTCTGGGCTTTCAATAATGTTAATTAAATGGAACAGATAAAACAAGTCCATCAGATGCCAAACAAATATCGAAGTTGAGACAACAAAACAAAGCACTAATCCCATTTTATTAGTTGTGGCATTAAAAAACAGTGCAATACACATCAAATATTGTGCAAATGCAGGCACGTAGCCATAAATGTGACCCAGAACTAGTTTGGTTTAATTCTCCATTAGTCTGAATACAAATTCGGTGCTTATTTATTTGCAATTTTAATGATGTAAGTTATTCCCTATGGCATACCCCTAAAGTTGTGTAAAAGTGGTCAAAATAATCCTTTCACAGCCATTAAACAAGCGAGGAATAAATCCATTTAATTAGCATATCAGCAAAGGTGGAAAATGTTTTCCTTTTTGCAGCAGAAACTTTAAATCAGCCTTCTAAATAGCCAGCCATCGGACCATCCATCACCTGCATGGACGACCCCAGGTGAACCCAAAAAGAACTCCAGGGACAGGTAAGTCAGGACTCACGTTGATGCTCAATTTACTAACTGAGCAGAAAGAAACTAAAAAAATATAGGAAAACAGACGACGAGCAAAGCGGAGAAACCGCATGGATGAAATATGAATAGCAACAAGGACGAGGACGATAGCGTGTCCAGGACCTGCATCAAAGTTCTCCCCATTCCCATCCCGATCCCCTCCCACTTCCACATTTTCCCTTTGCTGTGCGCTTTTGCCGCAGAACAGAACAGAACAGAAATTAAACAAGTTTCAGCTGAAAGTCCTCCGTGTCCTGGGATTCCTGGCCAAGTCCTGGGAGTCCTGTGAGTCCGGGGTGCTGCTGTTTTATGCCATTTGCGTGCCTGGGAAATCAAAGCCAAACAACCGGCTTCAACGATGATAACTGGGCACATAATTTGCAATTTCAGAGCGAGGGGGTGACCAGGATTTATTCCGTGTTAATTCCGACTTTTCCGTTTTTGCAGCACCAGCAGGACAGGAGATTGCATGTCTGGCCGAATTGATCAGCTCAAATCGCTGGCCGAGGCAATAACCTTTTGTCCCAGGTCCCAGGCTCGAAATATGGCCAAAGCTAAATGGCTGACTGGAACTACAGGTAAGTTAATTGAAAAATTGAGCCAACAGTGGATGTGCATATGCTCCATTTGGCATAATTGATGGTTCTTGCAAGGGAAGTCGCATAACTCGGATGGGCTCATTTATGCACAGGGAAAAATTGTCAAACATCAAGGTTAAACAATAAGATTTCATCAGGATATATATTATATATTATAACCAAAAAAATGAGAGTAGAAAAAACCACGATCAAATGTTCTTAATTTGGGAATTCTTCTTCCTACTTATATGAGAAGGAAACGTTCTTGAAATCAAGACAAACTGCACTTGACTTTGTATTTGAGATGAAGCGTTCTTGAAATAGAGTTTTTCGAGGCAAAATTAGTCTCGCAAACCACAAACACTTCTGCAAACACCACTGGAATTTGACATTAAATGGATATTGGTCTATTTTTGAGATCGAGAAAATGGTTTTGAGAACGGTTTATTCTAGGTATACTATTTAATCTGTAAGCAGGTGTGAAAGTTGTAAAAATTAGGAATGTATATATATGGTAAAACCAAAATCCGTGCTTACTGTTCGTCTAAGTTTATGGCTAAGTTGTGAAAACATTATTATACGTATGTCATGCTGATATGCCATAGATAATACTGTATGATAACCAATACTGGTGATATATTTTTTAACGTGCTCCCAACCGTCAAAGCCAACGAAATTAGTCCATGAGCACAACAAAAGCTGGGCACAAACCAGAACGAGAACCCTGCTGGCTCCCGATGGAAGGAAGTGGTGTCCCAGTTAGACGAGGCAACTGTCATCAGCCTCGTCAGAATGCGCAGGCGGAGTAATTATGTGTACAGCTCGTAATAGGAGCATGCAGGAAGGGAATGGGTTGGCATTGGGTATGGTGTAGTGGTGGTTCTGTGCCACTTACTACATACAACTCAGCTGGCAGAGCCAAGAGCGAAATGCACATTCCACGGCACCACAAAGCGCCATTAGTTGTCGCCGCTCAAGGATTTCCAGAGGGATTGAGGCCCCCACCAAGGAGGCAGGTGAATAAAGTGTATACCAAAGAGCTTAAGAAACGGAGCCATTCGCTTTGTTTGAAGTTGTAGTGGCAGCTGACGCACTCTGAAGAGTTTACTGTGGCCATAATCCTCGGATCTTGGGGATTTGCCTGTCCGCTCCTCGTTCGCCAAGCAGGTGGCTGAGAAAGTGCTGACAACAATGCAGATGATGGGCCCACAGCCGCCTGTCCAAGGTCAGATAAATCCCTCTTGAACGCCTTGATAAAAATAAAGGAAGGTCTGCAGTGTCTTTGACTTTGATTGCATTAAACTTAAACTGTCAGCTGAATGCGAAATACAAGCAGGGATGTACAAATGATATATTTTTAAAATAAACAGGGATATTTCTTAAGCCTCATTCTATTATACGTAAGATATTATATTTTCTAACACAGAACAGCTCATGCAGTCATTCTAAATCAACGACTTCATGCATTAGTCAACAACCTCGTTCTTAATAAATCAAAATATTTTAGAAAGTAACTTGGCAATAATTATACCAATATTTAATCATCTAAATTTCAAGTTGAGCTAAATGTTTAATCAATTCGATGCGAAATTTCTCTACTGTTTACTGCAAACAATCGAGGTAATTCAAGCGCAGAAACCGATGAGCAAATTACCACTCCAAGGCACATATAAACTGCATTATTCATTATTCCAAATAGAAGTAGCTACGCATTTGTAAAATTACCTGCACCTGCACGTGCAGTCCACAACACCCACCGCCCACAGATTAATGATTTGTAGAATAGCCCACACTTACGAGTAGTTACAAATTCCTCTCGAACTATGCAAATGCTCAGCTGAGCAATAATTGATTGCAGTTTGAAGGGAAGGGGGAGATAAAATCAGATACCTCTGGCTATGGACCTCTGGGTATAGACCCCAAAACACGGGGCGTGACAACCGTTTTCACAACAGACATGATCTGATCCATCGATGACAATCCCCCGTATAATTAGCACAGATGAGCGAACGATTCGCAGTAAATATTTTCCACTTTATCACCCGAGTCACGCCCTATTTTTGGCATATGAACGTGCGCTTTGCAGCGGAAAATCTAGGGAAAAACAAAACCTAAGGCCAAAACAAATCGAGAATTTGGGAACCGAGCTGCAGCGGTTCTAAATAGTCAGCTAATTGGCCAAACGAGTCGAAAATCAGCAGACAGAATGTCGCTTAAAGTGTGCCAAAGTGTTTTGCACAAGGGCACTAAAAAGTGGGCACAGCTTGTGGGTGGTTTTTCGTTTTTCTTCTTTTTTTGGCTTGGCTGTGTTGTAACCGAATATGGGAAATTATTTCTAGTTTCGCCGCTGCCCACGCACTCGTAATCTCTTACGTAACAAAAGGGCAGTCGCACAGACATCTAAATAAACATGTTGTGTGGGCAGTTTTTCTCATTTCACGATCCATTTGGATTGCGTTCCACTATCTCACAAGCGTTGATAACGATCTGCAAAGCAAACAGACCGTAGCCACCGATAAGATATATTCAGCTAAACCAAGCGAATCTCGTCTGGGGGCTGGAAAATTGTGCAATTTCTATTACTATTCTTCTACTTTTTTTTTGCCATGTCAACGACAAAAGTCGAGTCAATCAACTGCAATCGAAATGGGAGTGGAATTGGAATTGGAAATCGAATCCCAGTCAAAGAGGTTTTGCGGCAAAAAGGGAAACGACAAAGAAAGCCCCACAAATCAATGCAGGCCAGGGCTAAAGTGGTCAAAGTGGCCCCATCTCATAGGGAAATCGCCGGCCAGTCTGCCTTTCTTTGGGGTTTCTGCTTACATTTTGCATAAATCTATAATGAGATTTGAAATGCAACTGTCACACATAATGGCATTGTTCACGACGACAGCGCTGCTGACCAATCAATGGAGCTTAGCAAAATGATGATATAAGCATGTGCGAAATGCCTTGGGAAAAATCAGTCTTGAAATAAAAATACTCATTAGATCTGAAAATCAACACATTATGGTTTCTCAAATAAATATCCAGCTAATTCCGACAAATGCTTTTCAAATGTATTAAATATCCCTGGCGTAAACAATATCCAAATTATTTTTCTCATTTTCTCGAAAGCGGAAGTTGGATGCCCAAATATTTATTAGCCATGACCAATGTTTACAAACAAAACGCGCCAGATGAAACTATAGCCATATATATTAACCCCCCCTGTAGATCTGTTTGTTCGATACAATGCCATGTCTAGTTGGCTTTTGGCGTTATATGGGAAATTACGAAGCAATTTTTGGAGGCGATTATTGAAATTCTACCGATTAGAGAAGCTTTTTGGCCGCGCACCGTAAAGTCCAGAATGTGAGTAGTTGATCTTGTACGCCCGCCCATTGATGGACCCCCGATATTAGCCACAGATCATGTGCAGCTGCGGGCAGTTCAATCCCTTCTACATTGGACCCTATCCGGAGTGCGCCTGCGGGGACTGTCCGTATGGAAAGTACTCGGGATTCACGCGATGTGGTTGGAGTGGCGGAAACGGACCCTTTGGCACCACCTTCAGTGATCGCGGCTGTGGAGATTCCCGCTACGGAGGAGGAGGAGGAGGTGGAGAAGGAGGATGTGGAGGTGGAGGTGGCTGTGGACCCAGCTGGAATCCCTTCTGTAGTCCATCCTATGGTTCCTGCTATGGATCGTCCTGTGGTCCCCGCCGTTCCCAACCTTCCTGTCGATCTCCTTGTAGAGCAGACTGCAGCATGATGTGCTCCAGTAGAGTTGGCTGCTGTGGCCAATCCTATGGCCAATCCTATGGCCAACCGTATGGCCAATCCTATGGCCAATCCTGTGGCACATCCTGCTGTTCCTGCTTTTGAGTACTGTAATCCCACATCCTCCCATATTACTGTGGCCTCTGGACTTTACTGTGTGCGGTTAATTGGTTTCTTGAGCAAAATTGATTGTAAAGCACGAACAATTATGGTTAGCCCTTTGCGTTCATGGGGGTTTATTCAGGGAAGTAACCGGGGGGTAACCGATGGGTTTGCTCTAAAAATAACCAGATGCTTTACGCTCCACTCGCCAGCAAAAATCCCCCAGTAATGGAATGCCCATACATGACTGCCTCTTGGTTATGGAATATAGCTGTCGCTTTCGATATCCGTACCATACATCAAATCGGTGGAGAATCGGGGGCAGCCAGGGAAACTGGAAAGGAGGTCGGCGCCGCTAAATGCGATTACAGCATAAACGATTAATTTTATTGCAGTTGGGAGGCACGCTTGTTCTATAAACTAATTAAAGCACAGTGGACAGTGGCGGAGGCGGGACATCAAAGAAAGGGTTAATTGTGCGCTGCTCCCCCCACGAAATTCCCTCTTTTTTTCTTTCCGCTCTTGGCTTTCTGCATTTTTTTCTGAGCCATCTTTTCTTTTGTCTTCCGCAGGCAACTGGCCAGTTTTTTGTGCCATTCTCTAGGCCGAAATTACTCCAGGGCTAGAGTTTACGGGGCCCCCAAGTTCTTGTTCTGGTTTTCAGCATTTCTATTGCCATTGTTGTGGCGGCTGTCATGTTGTGGGTGGCCGCACTCAACTCAGTTTGTTTGTTTTCCATGCTGCACTGGGTGTTTGTCGCTCTGCTCTTGTTTCCCTGCGTTTTTTCATGTCACGCCTCATTTAGCTTTTCACAACATTTCCACATTTCCACCCACCCGGCCGGGTCGACACATAGCGCATACATATACGTATATATCGCAGTCTCGGAAATATCTGGGGATCTGGAGCAGTGGTGCCTTATACTCTCCACTCTCGGTTCTTAGCACACATCAAAATTAACCGAAATAACTAGTGGGGTGTGCGGATGCGTGTGTGCGGTGTGCGGTGTATCTGTGAACTAGATCAAGCTGCTTCGTCTTGAGATTGGAATGTCCCTGCTAATGAGCCGCAATATGTTCGAGTTAATTGAATCTGATCGAAGTTGCCGGGGAAATATTCAACAAATAACCAATAAATACTTTAAGAAATGGGAAAAACATATATTGGTAGGGGATTTTCTGGATTCCTTAACTTTGAAGTTAGGCATAAGATCCTATCACATTATACAAGCTATGAAATCGAATTAACAAGAATAAGAATTAAAAAGAATCTTAGAAATCCACTGAACCCAAACACCCAATATATTTATGTATTCCAAGAAATAATGTGAAAATAAACCGATAAGTTGCGATTACAATCCATTGCAAATCTTCAAATCAGGTTTCCGTTGCTTTTTCTGGAGTGGTTCCTCTTTAAGAGGATAAGTAACTACCACTTGCACTATATTTTCGGTTTAATCCCCTTGTTGTTTGATTTATGTAATAATAAAAATTAAAAGATCGTTAACAGGGCAATGAGTCGTAAAAAAGACCAATTAAAATGACTGAAATCTGGCAAATTTTAATCGCACTTTCTTGGATAGGCTGCGAGAAATATGGCTGCAAAAGGCTTTGATTTATTACCCTGCCGATGAAAGCACTGCTTTAATGCTTAAGTATGTTGTTAACCCCCTACTTTTGTTAGATCGAGTTTAATGTGTAATGCGATTACTGACTAATTCGAGTGCGTAGTATCTAAGTGGGGGCCTCGAAAGTGAAATTCGCTGATATCGGAAGACCGCTGCGATCTATTTGCGACTTGTAGGTGTTTGGAATGCCGAGTGGCTTCGTGCTTTGAGCTTCGTTTTGAACTTCGGCTTGGCGCACCTGCCCCGTGTGCTCGCCCTCTCGCTCCCACTCGCAGCCCCTTCCCTGGCGCCCTCTCGCTCCCACCCTCGCTTTTGCTAGTGGGCCGGGTGAGCAGCCGCCGTTTTTCAAATGCTAAAATTGGCGATTAGTCAAAATGATGTCACCGAGTTATTTTGATTGTTTTTTTTTTATTATTTGTATGTGTATTTTGCTTGACTTTGGCATTTTGGCGACACGCTGACCATAAATTCCGTATTATTGTTTTCCCCCTCGATATTACTGATTGCTCAAAAGGTGGGGAAAGGCCAAAGTGATAAGCGATAAAATGCTCTGACCCGTGGATAAAGCTATGTGTGAATTTTCATTAGCACGGGCAGTTCAATTATTTGCCGCCTGCCATATGGCGGTATCTGATCTAATCTTAATGGTTTAAAGGTCTATTAATTAAGGAATGTGCTCGAAATTGGTGGGTCAGTTTCATTTTTCTAAATATATTTATATGAACTTATAGACCGAGTAGACCAAAAAATATTAATCAATTTGATGTCTTAAGCCACAACAATGATATAAATTTATTAGGTAATATCTCAGGGGAAATTATAAATTATTTAGAAATCCAATATATTTCTGCTGTTAAGCTACAAATGAATACTCAAAACATGTCCACTCGTAATCTATTTAATATTCTTCAAAGCAAACACCAAAATATTTGATGGTTTATAGAAATTTATGTATGTAGACCAAATAACCATCAAATATTAATCAATTTAATCTATTTTATATCTTAAGCCACAACAATGATAAAATATAATAATACTATGATATTAGGCAACATCTCACAGGAATTAATACATACTTTAGAAATCCTCTCTACTTCATTAAGCTACAATTAAATACCCAAAACATGTACAATTGTAATCTATTTAATATTCTTCATAGCAAACCCCAAAATATTTGATGGTTTATAGAAATCTATGTAGTTAGGAATGCTAGAAAGATATGATATAGGGGCGTGGCGTAACCTATAAGAATGGTTGATAGATCATCAATACCTAAACTATGGTGGCAAAACAACCAAACCCACACTTACTAGACCTAACAAACAAAAATATTTGTAAGCTAAATTCCAGCCGCAACCACAAACAGGGGTGGGTGCTAAAAAGGGGGCCTTTGGGAGGGGCGGCCAAAGGGGGCCAGACGCTTTTTATGAATGAACATTTTGCGCTGCGTCGCCAACGCGTCACTCATCTGAGTTTCGCTATCGTGGAAATCTACTACGCAATTCGAATGACAAATCTTGGCAACATTTTATTACTATTGTAATGGGCTGCCTGGGAATTCGGATAATCGCTGAATAGGCTTTATGTTGTTTACCTTTTGTAATTAGCAACCTTTATTTATGCGTCACTTTTTGTGGCTCTGCGCGGAGTTGCTGCTTCTTCTTGCCTCTTTCTCCTTGCTCTTTGCACTTTCCTTGTTTTTTTTTTGTTTTGTATTATTTTTCACCTGCTGTTTACACACAATAACTGGAGTTGCAAAAGTCGCATTAGCGAACGAGCGAGCGAGCGAGAGAGAGCGCGAGATAGAGAGCGAAGATGCTGCGCCCTTTGGCCCTTGGTAAAAAATATGGTAACAGAAAAACTTCTTTTTTTCCGGGCTACGCTTGTGGGCTCAAAACACATACACACCGACCGCACTCGCGCACACACACAGGCACACTCGCAGGAAACGAAGCCTGGCTTAGATCGGCACTTTAAACTGCGCTTTAGGCGGGCTTGTCAGCGGTGAAAATGTCGCGCTACTCCCGTGCGATTAGTACCGTGCGAATGTCTTATCAACGGATTTTGTTTACCCAAAATTCACTTGCAACATTGCGCCGCGAAACTGCCTCGACACCCACAAGCCAGCAACAACAACAAAAGTCTTGTGCGCCAGTGTTACCAGAAGCGGAAGTGGTGTCGGCAAAAAAAATACCAAAACTATTCTGCTTTGGTATTAAATGTATGCTCAAGTAAAGTCACTCCTTTGCAGTATTTTCCCAATAGGCAGTGGTGTCGCTTCCGGCTTTTTCCCGTCAGATTTGAATTTTTTGGAAGCGGGTAAAATTTGAAATTGGCAGCGGGAATTGTTTCAATTTCAGCAAGCATTTCTTATATATGTTGTACCCAATTTTTTAAATTGTTTTAATGAATGTTTGACGCTCTCCTTTTAACAGAAGTTCTAGGATACTAACGATGTTGTTTGTGAATAACTGGGCTATTTAAAAATACGTCAGATTTTAAGAGGGTAAAATTTAAAAATTTTGGATCTTATTACAGCAATTTTAACAAGTATTTTTTATTTTACTTTTACTCAATTTTTAAAATTGTTTTAATGAAAGCTTGAAGCTCTCCTTTTAACAGAAATGCTAAGATACTAACGATGTTTTTTGTAAATAAATGGGCTATTTATAAAACTGCATTACTACGCCTGATTTTAAGCGGGTAAGATTTGAAAATGGCAGCGGGAATTTTGGATCTTCTTATTGTAGCAATTTTTAATTTTACGCAGTTTTGAGAATTGTTATAATGGATTTTAACGCTCTCGTTTCAACAGAAATGTCAAGATACTTTCGATGTTTTTGGTGAAAAACTGGGATATTTTGAAAAATGCATTACTACTATTCATCACTGCTTAATTAGTTTAGCTCATTTTAACCAGTTTTTATCACAAAAATTGGCTTTAGTAACAAAGAGGGTGTTGTTAAATCACATTAAATTGAATTTTATTATCGTAAGCCGCAAGCTTTGCAGAAAACTATTACTAAATGGCAGCAAACTCTATTTGAAGCCTACAATGCAACATCTTTGATTATGCTATCCTGAAAGTACAATTCTCACAGCTCTGCTTATGTTTTCAACTGCCTAGAGTCTAAACTTATATTCTATTCCGTCTTGCCATGTTGTGCTGCCGCTGCGGAATCAGCCTTATTTTGGCGTTCTTTTCGAATTCGTTCTTTTAGTTGGGCTGTTTTCAAAGTGACCATTAGCTGCGTGGAGCTGTACAGCCAGGTGCCCTGAAAAAACGAAAGAAAGATAACTAAAGTACTCCCTAAGTTACAATGATTTTCACTTACAATCAACAGCATACAGTTGAGCAAAATGGGAATTGAGAAAACTGTCGAGATAAAAAGGCCGTTGCTATCGAAGTATTGTTGTTTGGAGAAGGAACTCCAGTTCTGAGCCGCGTACTCATTGATGCTCTCGGTGAAATAGACCGCCAGCACTGAGGAAGATAGGGCACAATCAAAAATCAGAGGCTCTAATGGAGATATCGGGGAAATCGCAAGGAACACGTACGCAGCACAAGGAAGAGGAAAACCTGGAAGTTCGTATTGTTCCGGCTGAGAAGCGCAGTGGTGGTGGTCAGGATATGCACCAATATTAAGCCAATAAGCCACGGATCCTTCCAATCAATCTGAGACATAAACATATAACCAAGTTAGAGGTCTTTGAACTAGGAAACCAACTAAAGCACTCACACTAAGCAGAAATGTCCAATAGCCGGTGATCTCGTTGACATCGATTTGCCCAGGATGCATCGTGTGTGTTTTTATATTAATATCTTAATAAACTATCTATAAATTAGCGTTTATTTCCAGAAATGTTCAAAAGCCGAGTCAAAACAAATATCATTGGCCATTCGCAGTGAACTGCTGTCGTTCACCGGGCAACGCCTTCAGAGCGGCCTTGGCACGTTCAAGCGGGCTTGTGGCGATCTGGCAGCCCTGACGATTAATAACTTACACCCCTGCACTATCGTGCAGAGTCAGCCTGCCCGTCATGCCGTCTGATCGTCTCGATAACGCTTTCACTGACTCAGTAGACAACATTAACAAATCCGAAAAAATATCACAAAGAATTCGTTGAAAAACAGTCAAAATTGTAGTAATTAGGGTAAATCGCATCAATCCGAGCTACCCAGTCGAAGGGCCAACGCGAGCGCATCGAATCGGAGCCGCAGACGAGCAGGAAAACCCCGAAAAAAGGGACATAGATGTGGCACGGGCCACCGACCCTTCCGTGCAGCACATTCGTCTAGGACTCGGCGGAGCAGAAGTGCTGGTGGTGCAGGCGCAGTTTCTGGCCGGGATCGGGCAGGGATCGAGGCGCACTCGAGACCCGTCGCAAGGTCGCAGGCACATCGTAACGACGACACGTAACGGAGCGCGGTTCAAGGACACGCGGCTCAGACTCCTCGCTCAGAGTCGCAGGCATCGAAAAAGCCGCAGTGTTCGGGCGCTAGGCAAGCAGAAGCCTCCGTCCCCCGGCAGCTGGAAGCTCCAGTCGGCCCTGTGGTCCACCAGCCTTCGCGTCCCCCACATCAACGCCCGCACTCGCACTCGCGCCCACTCCCACGCCCGGCGACTACTGCGCGAGATGGCCGTCAAGCAGAACAACAGCGAGGCGGGCGACGCCTCGGAGAATGCCGGAGGAGCGGGCGGTGGCATGCCGCCCAACATCAAGCCCCCCATGTCCGCCAATGGGATGAAGATACCCGACGAGAACGGAGCGCCCGAGGGCATGGGCACGGGTTCGCCAGCCGGGGAGACCCTGAACTCCAACCGACCTGGCAAGCGGGACATCAAGACCCTGCTGGCCCACCTCCATAGCATCGATCTGCCGGAGCAGGGCCACAACGTGATGGCCATCTGCGAGAGGGCCATCGTGGATCTGGCCCGTCTAGAGATCCCACGGGAGAGGGCCTCTTCTCCACATCTAAAGGAGGACGTGTGCCAGGTGGGCGCTTTTCTGGCCACGCGCAACGAGAAGTATCACCAGATGTTCTACCTGCGCGTCGTCTACGAGCTGATCACCAAGTCCCCATTCGATCCGCCGCCCTCTTGCGCCGTGGCCATTGTGTTCCAGCTGTTCGACTCCAACCAGATCCTCGAGGCGGTGCACTCGCTGCTGGAGCAAAATGTGCAGGACTCGAGCATCCGGAAGACGGTGAATCTGCTTTGCGATTGGATCACCTACTGCACCTTCTGCAGCAACCTCAACCTCTGGGTGCTGGCGCTCCTCGATGGGCTGCGGGACCAGGGCAAGCGGGTGCTGCTGGACGAGATTGCGCTGGACAACATCGAGAAGCTGTTCCATGTGATGTTCTTCCCAGCGCTGCGACCAAAGGCCGCCCCGGTGGTGTTCCGCATGCTGTCGACGATTAATCAGATGCCCGAGGTTTTCCACAAGGTGAAATTAGCTGAAATACATGTATTTTCCACTGTATAATTGACACTTGGTTTTTCTGCTTTTAGATCTTGCCTAGGATCCCCGTAGTGCTACAGTATATGAAGAGTCAGTCTACCACCATGGACGAGATCGGCCTGGAGACACGCAACTGTCTGCAGCAGCTGGTGGACCTTACCAGCGCACTTATGCTTCGTTTTTACGATCAAGACGACCTCTATGTCGCCGCCAAGAAGGCTCTCCAGCAGTACGAGCCCTCTCCGAACTGCGTGGCCTTGGCGCGAGCAATGCACGAGAATGCCCAGCCGTGGGGTCGACGGAATGCGAGGGTCGGACTGGTGAACCTGGGAAATACCTGCTACATGAACAGTGTACTTCAGGCACTGGCCATGACCAGCGAGTAAGTAATGGGCTTAAGCGACCTTATATGGAAATAGGGGGAATTCAGGCATTTTTATTTAACAATAACTCATTCTAAGATAGGGGTTCCTTGAAAAACGTTGAATTTGCTGTTCTGTTGAAAGCTTAGAGGTTCAAAATAAATATTTATGTTGGTTGGGCTTTATGTTTACAAGCTGGTTTTAGATGTCAGTTTCCCTTAACGCAATCAATCAGCAAGGCCACTTATTTTTTGTTTAAATGAGCATGTACTAATAATTTCATGGAAGCCACAGTTTACAACTCAATTCTATTCTTTATACCCATTTTAATTTATACCCTCTGTCCTCTTGCAGCTTCAGCAGGCAGATCTTGCTTATCGAGTGCGATTCACCGCTGCTCATGAAGGTGCAGCAGCAGATCGCCCTAATGCACCACTCGCTGCGCTACGAACTAACGCCCTCACGAGTGCTAAATGCAACCCGACCGCCAGGCTTTACACCCGGCCTTCAACAGGACAGCTCCGAGTTCCTAGGATATCTGCTCGACCTGCTGCACGAGCACGAGATCAACAGCGCCTCATCCGCTGGCCGCAATGTGGCTGCTCCGAAGACCAGCGCGGCGATCGATGACGTGCCCGCCCCGCTGAGCGAGGATATAGTGACCAGCGGCGTGATCCCGTACAACAGCAAGGATCGAGTGCTTAGCAGCGGTAGCAGCAGTGGCAATTGTAGTCACAAGCTGACTCCCACTCCTCCCGCGACACCCACCAAAGGCACAAACTGCTCGCAGCAACAAGGACAGCCGGCGACTCCCACGAAGCCGCCATCCACCATTGACAAGACGTTCGCCGGGAAGTTGTCCACCACCTACCGATGTCTGAGCTGCGGCTGGGAGAGCCGGAACGAGGACAGCTTCCGGGAACTGCAGCTGTCTTTCCCCGATGATAAGGACGATTGTGGAGCCACCAACTACTCGGTGCAGGACCTCATCGAGTACTACTGCTCGCCAGAGAAGCTGGACGGTGACAATCAATACTTCTGTCCACAATGCAAGAAGCTATGCGATGCGGAGCGCCATATCGGGGTCACCCAGGCGCCCAGGAACCTGATTCTCACGCTCAAGCAATTCAAGTACGATCAGAAGTACCACTTCCGTACCAAATTGATGCATAAGGTGTTTCACGATGAGAGCGTTAGTATCTGAAATTTGTTTCCACTTAATATGATAACTAACAATTTTGCATTGCAGGTCACCGTAAAGATGTCTGCCTCGGACTCGCTGCAGGAGATGTCTACGGTGCACTACGACCTGTATGCCGGAGTTGTGCACGCCGGCTACAGCATGGATTCCGGTCACTACTTTACGTTTGCGGCCGATCAAACGAAGAACTGGTACAAGTTCAATGATAACTTAGTTACCCACTCAAAGCCGGAGGAGATGCACAACCTCACTTCGCCCAACACGCCCTACATCCTGTTCTACAAGATGTGCGGCCGCTCCAACGAGTCCAACGGAGCCTCGGCCAGCTGCAGTTCGAGTGTAGGATCGGGATCGAGCCACCAGGTGGTCTCGTTGCCGCTTTCGCCGCCACTAACGCTGGAGGAATTGCCGCGCCAGCTGCGCGACTACGTTAGGAAGGACAACCATGTTTACAACGAGGAGTTACGGATGCAACGCTTTAAGCGCGGCAGTGGAGGTCACGGCAATGGATTCGTCAGCCGGCATACCTTCGGTGGCGATGGCGACGAGGACGATCAGGCGCCGCCGCCGTCCGGAGGGTGCGGTGGTAACGGACTGGGCATGAACATCAACCGCTTCGTCTTCTGAGGAAGTGGGAGCGAAGGTAGCGAGCACTCCGGAGGCCACTAGAACGTATAATTGTCTACTTTATAAAACACGCGCATACTAATCTAAATGTTACATATATTATATAGCCAGTGCATAATCAATCGAGATATATACGGCTACGTATATCGAGTGTGTGAGAATAGCTGGCTGCTGCGCCTTTCGTTCGCTCGTTCACTAGCTCCTCCCGTTGTTGTCCACGTTTCCTATCCTATCATGTTCCCCCTCCTCGATCCTTTCCCCCAAAAAATCAACATACTCATCCAATCATAAAAACGCAAACTATCAATGTATTTCCATTTACAAAACTGTTATAATTTTGTTGTTTTTGTTAACACAAACCTAGTTGTAGAACGAGCATATATGCGTACGCATACATATATAATTATAACGATTAAAAGCATCAGAATTAGCCAGAGAAGAGAGCGATATACTCGAATCCGAATCAGCCGATCTAAGAAGACCACTAACTTCCAAAGCAGTAAATCAGAAATGAAAGCACCTTAGTTTTTAACACACAACTCGCAGTAAAATCATATCTCGAGTTGCAATCGAACTAGCAAGAAGCTACAAAAAACAGATCGTCGCGACAATGACTTGTATAAATAGTTGGCGAGAGCGATATCGAAATCGGGCTATAACCCTCGGATCGTAACATTAGTTTCCCTGTTAATTTTGTGAATTTTAAAATATTTGCCAATGTGCGACACGAATTTGTAATTGATATATAAATGTATCTCTTTGGATCTGGTGAGCAGAGGTTGCGATGATTTTGAATGTTATTGCAATTAAATTGGAATAATTTCAAAGAAATTTGTATATGGTGTATGTCTATTGATAACCAAAATCTATACTATGCTATGCTATAAGTGTATCAATAAAGAAAAGAACAAGCCCAAAAAGAGAAATTATTAAGGGCGTGTTGGGATTATATCAAAGCCTCTAGAGCGCTCTGGAAAAATTGGAATTACCATATTTTAAAAAATCGTCGAATTCCTTGAAATTGAAAGAAAACAAAACTGAAAATTGTGAGCTCAGGTGGAATAGCGAATATTTATGGAGATGAACCTTAATTGATTGAGAATCAACAATTTTACCGCCAAATTTCAAATTCAAAAGTACTAAAAGTCCGTGGTCAAAGCTAAAACTATCGATACTTAGAGCAGGCCCGGATAATCATCGAT
Organism: Drosophila subpulchrella; assembly: GCF_014743375.2. Taxonomy (NCBI): domain Eukaryota; kingdom Metazoa; phylum Arthropoda; class Insecta; order Diptera; family Drosophilidae; genus Drosophila; species Drosophila subpulchrella. The sequence goes on from NC_050611.1 coordinate 11,530,695, forward strand.
ACAGTCTAATTTTTTTAAACATCGATACATATAATTTAATTTACTTAAATATATTATACCCTTAGTAATTAAGAACCGATTAGAAAATTGAACTATAGACTTTAAGCCAGCCTAAAGTCTAAGTAGCTATGGCTGCCTACCCCTGTTGCTTTAGTTTTAACTTTAAGCAAGCAGTTTGTAAATAAATAAATATTAAATTGATATACCAAAAATCAAAAGAAATGTTTTATTTATTTTATTAATTTGACAAAACAGCACAAACCTTAAAATTGATCAAGTTTGCTTTGCTTTAAAATATAACGATATAATTATTTCCTTTTTATAAAATATATCGAAAATATCACATCCCTATCCTATCAGAAGCGCCAAAATTTTACGTTTATTAGGATTAAGACTATTTTTATTGAACTAAAACAGAGAGTTAGCAAGTCAGCCTTTAGGAAAGGCATACCAAATTCTTTGGCAACGTATTCTTCATAAGATTCCCTCATCATGTCCTTCTTCGGAGCCAACACGTCGCTGGGAGCAACAAGCACGCCGACCAAGAGTGAGTTGCCGTAAACAAAACCTCATGCCCTCTTCTCCAGGTACTTGTGGGGTCCGATTCCACTTGGCGGTGGCCGCAGCAGCTTCTTGGCGTCCTGCAGGCTGTGGATGCGAATGTCCTTGGGATCGATGCTAGAAAAAAGCAGTGAATGGGTTTTAGAACTACAGCATTGCCAGATATTCACCCCTTCTTGTGGACCACATAGGCCACATATCCCACGAAACCCAGCACGAGGATTAGCAAAATATAGACCACAGCCATTTCCCACGACCAGAAGGCGTCCACTGTTCGAGTCGAACTGAGGGCGCAGCTTAGAAATTGAAAACCCGAAATCGGAGATAAGATCTCAGGGCGGAAGCCTAATTTCCAAAACACTGACCCATTTTTCTGTCTTCTTATCGCCCCGCTCAGCAACTGGTGGCCTCTTTGGATCGCCGTTTGGAGCACCAGCCGCTGCCAGCCAGCCAGCACCCGCTTTTGGAACACAGGCCGCACAGACATCGGCCTTTGGCACGCAACAGGCTACATCTGCCTTTGGAGCAGGTTCCGCCTTTGGAGCACCCGCTGCTGCTCCGGCTTTTGGTGCCCCGGCAGCTGCTCCGGCCTTTGGAGCCGCCACATCAACTCCTGGCTTTGGCGGCTCCGCCTTTGGCAGTGCTCCGGCCTTTGGAGCGGCAACAACTACAACAGCTGGTACGGGTATTGGCGGAGGTGGGTTCGGGGGATTTGGAGCAGCTCCTGCAACGAGTCAGGCCAGTTTATTCGGCGCTCCAGCGACCAGTGCAGCACCACCGGCTTTTAGTGGATTCGGCCAGCCTGCAGCGAGTGCAGCGCCAGCAAGTGGATTTGCAGGCTTTGGGGCAACCACAACATCGGCACCTGCTTTCGGTGGCTTTGGAGCCAACCAGTCCACTAGCTTTGGAGGCGGAGCATTTGGATCCAGTGAGTTTGTTTAACCAATTAGCCTTTGTGTGGTATTCCTAACCTGGTTTGTGTTTCAGCCTTTGGAAAGCCAGCAAATTCAACAGTCACGCCGGGATTTGGTGGTTTCGGTGGCACTAACTTCATGCTTGGACAGCCGCAACAGCAGCCAGCGCCCATTTCGGCCGATGAGGCGTTTGCCCAATCCATTCTAAATGTTTCCATTTTTGGCGATGACCGGGATAAAATAGTGGCGAAATGGAACTACTTGCAGGCCACATGGGGCACTGGGAAGATGTTCTACTCTCAGAGTGCGGCGCCGGTGGACATCACGCCGGAGAACGTGATGTGCCGCTTTAAGGCCATCGGTTATAGTCGCATGCCGGGCAAAGATAACAAACTGGGACTGGTGGCCCTCAACTTCTGCAGAGAACTTTCTGCCGTTAAGTAAGTTTGTTAAAGTACTTTACCGCACCATGGTATTTATAACCTTTACTTTAGGCCTCACCAGCAGCAAGTGGTGCAAACTCTGCATAGTCTATTTGGCAGCAAGCCAAACATGCTGGTTCACATTGATTCCATCAAGGAGCTGGAGAACAAAAAGTGCCAGATGGTGATCTACGTGGAGGAGAAGTTGCAGCATGCGCCAAACGAAAGCAAGCGTATATTGGCCACCGAACTCTCGAACTACCTGAATCAGCCATCGCTGAAACCCCAACTTAACAATCTTGGCATTGGAGAGGCTTTGGCTCTGGTCTTGCCCGACGAAGATCAGTTGAAGGAGTATCTGGAAAATCCCCCTAGAGGCGTGGATCCGCGCATGTGGCGTCAGGCCAATTCGGACAATCCAGATCCTAGCAAATTTATCCCAGTTCCCATGGTGGGTTTCAACGACTTGAAGTGGCGCGTTAAGTGCCAGGAGCAGGAAACGGATACACATGCCTTGTACATGAAGAAAGTGGAGGGTGAGCTCACGGAATTAAGACAGCGTCACGCCACGGCCACAGCCAAGATTCTGGAGCATAAACGAAAATTAGCCGAGCTCGGACATCGCATACTCAGGGTAGGAAAATAGTGTTCTAAGGAACTTATTTATCATTTAACTAACTGCTTTGTCATCTCCAGATTATTGTAAAGCAAGAGTGCACCCGCAAGGTGGGCACCTCCCTGACACCCGAGGAAGAGGCCATGCGCACTAAGCTCCAGAACATGCAGGCCGTCGTGTCCGCTCCCACCCAGTTCAAGGGCCGCCTCAGCGAGCTGCTCTCCCAAATGCGCATGCAGCGCAATCAGTTCGCCGTTAACGGAGGAGCCGAATATGCCATCGACAAGGAGGCCGAGGACGAGATGAAGACCTTCCTGACCATGCAACAACGCGCCATGGAGGTGCTGAGCGAGACAGTCAACAAGGACCTGAAGGCACTCGATGTTATCATTAAGGGACTGCCCGAACTGCGGCAATCGTGATAGGAGAATGTCTGATATGTTGAATAAATCCCTCATATGTTGAACACAAGGCGACGATTTTGCGATGATCTCGAGTCAACGAACAAGTTGTGGCCGTTACACTTTTGCCATTATGCCGTCGTTTAGCATTTCCTGCAGCTTTGAACTTGCACTTTTACGGGCAATGAGTCGAAACAATCGAAACGGGTTCACACATTCGTCCCCATTGCTGCGGAAATAATTGTGTGGGTCAATGCACTTGCAATGAAAACTGAACAGCCTAGCTCTTTCGGTGCGCCCGACTTTTCCCTGGCCACTGCCTGAAATTGGACAATTTCGACGGCCAGGCGGCAGGCAATCGCTTGGACTCATTATGAGTGACAAACGGTTCGTCTCTGGCGGTTCCAGTTTATTCAACTCCAGCATCGACTTCGGGATCGCTGTTACATTAACATTATTATGCGCTCTGGTGTGTGCATACATGTGCCCATGCAGTCTAGTTTGTCTCGTTACATATTTATTTCTCGTGTGGGAAACTAGTTTTCTCCCAGCCAACCAGGCTCCGGGCTGGTTTGTTGTTGGCCATTGATGGCGGAGACTTCCGAGCTTCCGTTTCGAGCACGTAGCGCCAGTATAAATGAATTGGCTAGCTGCAAGGAGGCCTCACTTCGTGTGAGATCTCTAAAAGTGAAGGTGGTCGAATTGGAGCACTGCCTATGAGAAGTCGAAAGTGATTCGTTCGTTAAGAGCTATTGGAATTATATTGGACATGAATGGTTTATTGGTTGTGAGTTTAGGGAATCCCTGATAAGCGTGAAAATCGGACTAAGTTATCCCATCCTTGCAGCTGCTCTTGGTCGCCTTTTGCTGCAGTGTGGTCGCCAAGCCTCCTGCGGCTCGGCGGGCACAACTGCACGACGATGTCCAGCTCATCCATCCCCACATCATTACCATAGAGCGTTTAGAGAACCTACTGCGGCGTGCTGGCGAAATTTTTGGGCCCGCTCTGGAGGAAGATGCCATGGCGGAGGCCAGTAGCCAGGTGCATGAGCAAGTGCAGCCCCAGCAAAGACTGCTGCCACCTACGGAGCAGCCGTATAACTTCTACTTGCCGCTCTTCGACTATGTGGAGCCCAAGCTGGATGCCAAGAGCCGGATGATGGAGAAGATTGCTCCTCCGCCGCAGAAGTCAGAGCACAATTACTATGCGGACAAGCCAAAGAAGAAGCCAAAGAAGTTCAATGCGGCCAACAAGCACATCAACCTCAATCTCAAGTGGCTAAACACCTACGAGAAGGCCATGGGAGGAGCCACTGCCCCCAAGGCCATGTATCTCGAGCAGGACGAGCGCAACCGAATAAATTTCGATGACTCCTTCTTTGCGGTGGACATGCAGGTGAAAATGCCGGACAATCAGCCGCACAAGGAGTCGGTCTCGCACGCAGAACTCCTGCAGCACGGCGAGGAGCAGGCGGAGGAGGATCTGATGGCGGCTCCGGCGCAGTTAGCCTTCAACTTCAAATCTCCCGTCCAGGACGAACGTCGCGCATAGATGGGAATTGTTTTTTGTTATAGGTTTTAGTCAGTTGTATAAAAATGCTACAATAAATGCACTGCGTGTGAGTAAAGGCTAAATTAAAGCTCCGCTTACTGGGCCGCCTCCTTCTTCTTCCGCAGCTCCTTGCAGAAGGTTTCGGCGGCAGCAGCCTCGCGAGAAACGGGCTGGTGTTTGAGGGCTTCCTCCTCCTCCAGTTTCTTGACTCCCTCGCGTACAACGCGCTCTATGTCGTCCAACAGACCGGAAGCTCCAAAACGGAACCTCTCGGGACGCAGCCAGCGGATGCCAAGGGTTTCGTTGACCAGCGTCATCCAGGCAATCGCATCTCGCACAGTCTTAACTCCACCGGCTGGCTTAAGGCCCACAATCTGGCAGGTGCGTCGCTTGAACTCCTGGATGGCGAATATCATGACCAGGCCAACGGGCAGAGTAGCATTGACGGTCTCCTTTCCAGTGGAGGTCTTAATGAAATCCGCTCCTGCCAGCATGCAAACCATGGCTGCCTTGTAGACCTAAAAGGAGCCAAGGGATTTATAACTACATATTAAAAATAATTAAGCGATGATGTTCATACATTCTCCATGGTACCCAGCTCTCCGATGGCCAGAATGGTTTTCAAATGAGCCCTCTGCCCACATGCACTGCGCATGAGCACCACCTCGTTGTACAGGGCCTCCCAGTCGCCCACCAGGGCCAACTGGCGATTGATCACAATGTCGATCTCCGTGGCGCCAGCCAAGATGGCGTGGCTGATCTCCTGCAGGCGCGTCTGCAGGCCATACTGGCCGGTGGGAAAGCCCGTGGCCACCGCTGCAATGGCCACCTTGTCCAGTTTGTCGTACTGCTGTAGCGTTGTGTACACATCCTTTACCCTGGCCGGATAGACGCACACTGCAGCCGTGTGCATCTCGGGGATGAGGGCTCGATCGAAGAATTTGTCGAAGAACTGCGGCTCAAAGGGGTAGCAGGCGCGGAGGCACAGCCTGCGGACATTGGCAGCCGTATCATCGCCGGCCAAGGTGGTCAGATCGGTCAGCATCAGAGCTCGGAGAGCCCAGGCGATCTCGTTGGGCCCGGTGACATGGCAGCGCTGCGACACCGTCATGGCGATCTCCTCGATCTGGCGCAACGAGATGTTCACCGTCAGCAGGGAGGGATCTGCAAACAATCATTAAATATACATATATATTTATCCAATTTGTTCGCATGTGTTGTCTCACCAAAGGGCAGGGTTTTGTTTACTTCCAGTTCCTTCACATCCATGTTGCTTATCACCGTCAAAACCCCACAATTTTGCAGATTAATTTCCACTTAAAGATACAATCGATCACTTGTTCCTGACCTTTAATCTTCTCCCGAACCTCAACCGAAGGAACTTGGGGGAATTCTTATCAATTTGATTATTGAACAGCTGATGGCAGTGTTGCCAGATCGCGCTGTATAACTAATAATTTTAGAGATCAAAACAGTTACAAGATCACCGGTGACAAACTATTTTGTAATCCTAAAGTAGATTTTGTATCTTTAAAATATAAAATGTTACAAATAAACGCTTGGGTAACTTTGTCTATTTTTTTTATTGCTTCTTTAATACTTGCGAAAGTCATCTATTGTAAATATTGCATTTTTGATAGGAAATTAATATGTACAAGAAACTTTTTTTTTTTAAATTCCACGACACCGAGGTAGAAAACAAATAATTTAATTGCGCTAATTGAACTACTGCTTTGTGACATGAGGTTTTAGCGATGTTTGGCCCACTGCTCCCAGTATTCCCGCTTCTGCATTTCGTAGAGCCGAGATAAAGTGCGATCGAAGGCGAATAGCTCTTCCTCACCGGTGAAAAAACTGGATTTGGATTCGCTCTGTTAAGTGAGACGGGATTTTGTGTTATGGTATTCAAATAGGTTAGTTCAATATAAGACCACTCACTATTTTCAAGTCGTCCATCAATGTACGTTCGGAGTCGGAGAGGTCACTGGAACCTCCCGAAAAACTGAATAAATTTTCCAGTGGAACGTCGGAAGATATGACCACGCGCACTCTGTTATTGTACAGGGTATCTATGAGCGTTATAAAGCGTCGCATCTGCGCCTTTACATCCAGGGTCAGTTGGGGCACATCTCGGATGAGGACGGTGTGAAAGAACTGGGAGATTTGCAGGAAATCACTGCCAGCCAGAGGCTAATGGAATAGGTTTTTAGTAATCGTCAGATATTCGTCGAATTTTATATGCTTACGCGATCACAGAGTTCCGAGAAAGTGCTGTCCAGCACCTGTCCACAGGTCCGATTGAACGTCAGATCCCTCCCGAAGTGAGTCAGGGTCCGCGGCCGGATAATATCGTTCTCCTCGGCGCACAGGATCTTGAACATGCGATTCATGCTGCCCTCCGCATCCGTTTGACCCTTGACGAAGTAGTTGGTGTCCCCGGACTGAGCTATCCGCCGGTAGTCAATAGAGTCCAATTGGGACACCTTGCAGCGCTTCTGAAGCAGACCGATGAAGGGCAGGAAGTTCGTGCGCTGCAGGCCGTTCTTGTACAGATCCTCCGGGTGTCGATTGCTGGTGGCGACCACCACAATGCCATGCCGGAAGAGGTGGGTGAATAGCCGCTTCAGCACCATGGCATCAGCTATGTCCGTAACCTGGAACTCGTCGAAGCAAATCAACCAGGACTCGCTAGCAATTAAGTCAGCCACCGGCCTAGTGGGATCGAAGGGAGCGGGCTTTTCCGAGTTGAAGGCCCGGTCAACAGGTCCCTGCCTCTGCTTGGCCTCGTGGATGCGGGTGTGTACGCTGTTCATGAAGGACGTAAAGTGGACGCGCTGCTTGCGATCAATCTGAAAGACAAACTCATGGTTAATTTGCTGCTGGAAATCAGATTCAGTGCCAACCTTGGTGCAGCAGTCGAAGAAGAGGTCCATCAGCGTGGTTTTGCCCACGCCCACACTACCGTAGAGGTACAGCCCCTGGGGGGCGTGGTTGCCCGCATAGGGATCATCCTGATCGTCGTCGTCGGAGGACTTTCGGCCGAAAAGGGAACTGAAGAACCCACCACCGCCAGCTCCTCCTACTTTGTAGCTGGGCCTATAGCCTTGGATCTTGTGGTACAGGGCATCCAGCTCCTTCATCGTCTGGAACTGCCTTTCGTCGGTCATCAGTTGGCCGGAACTGACGCGCTGCTGGTACTCCTTCAGCGGACTGAGGCCACTCATGTGGCAGGCGGGCGCCCACAGCAGCAGGGGCTTCTGCCGCGCGCAGCGGACCACGACCCCGAGGTGGTAGGGAAACATTGCAGTGTGGAACAATTAGCGCGCAAATCGGAGATAATTCCTCGTCACCTAAACATTACATAAAACTAGAGACTTCCGCGTTTATGACCGCGAATTTTGGCTGTTGGCCGTGAAATTTTAGCAACCAGGGCTGCAAGCAACTACAGCTGGTCTGACAGCTGTTCGGAGTGATGCCGGACCGGCTGGAGAGCTGCCAGACTGTTCTGACACAACCGCCGTTTAAAATTTAAATATTGGTTACATCTGCAACTGGTTAATATATACATTTTTAAGAAGCCATATAAAATATAAACTTTTAATAAATGAGAACTGCAAAATCATTTAGCAGTGAAATAGTGCCACCAAGGAAACCATTGAGCATTTTAGAACCGAATTATAGGTCAACATTTTTCTCTGATTAAGAAAATCTTCCAAAAGCTATAGAGAAATTGAAGCCTGAGTGCTAAAATATGTTTGTGTGAATCTGAGAATTCTATCGATTAAGTAACGAACAGTAGGCGACAATAACAAGACTTAACCTACGTATACCTCTAATCAGGAATGCGAGGTAACCAAAGGATTAATAGCCCCATAAAACTTGTTATGATAGCTTTTAAATCTCACGAGTAGTAAAAATGGGCAATGATCACATTACTGTGCCACTTCCTGGACAATTGTAAGGCTTGCGTGATTTGAATCAGAGATAGTCAGGTGTTTTATTTGGCAAGTTCCCCCCGGTGCTTAAGGGCTTTGGATTTTCGCTTCGATTTAGCATTGAACGAGAAAGATTAGATAGGTAGATAGGTACCTTTGTGAATACCACTTCCATATTTACTCCACTTTTAAGCATACCTTAATTCCCTGCGAATAAAGTAGAGTGGACAAAGTTCGTGGTATTAGCGGGAATTTCAGTTAAATGGTTGGTGTTAACCTACTGAAAATTTTCGCAGACTTTCAGAACAATGAGGCGGATTAATGTATTTAGATTAAAGACACTGGGTACCTTAAGGCTATGGGGCAAGGTATACCCTGCGGTTGTTAAAAGAGTTTAGATTAGATAAACGTTATTAGTATGCGTAAAGCTGGACCAAAAGCACCATAGCCCTCTTTAGTCATTATATGACAAGAAGCACGCGTGGCCGAATGGTTAAGACGTCTGGCTATGGTGTGAGCAGTTGCGGGTTCGAGTTCATGCCGGGGTTGTCTGAGGTAAGGATTTTTCCATTTGTTATTTATATGTTTATAAAAAGTATTTATATAAAATAAATCTTACATAAATACAGGTAAATATAAAAATTTATATACTATATTACCATGTAATAATTGCCTTTAAAATTAGAAACGGTTTTATCCATTTAAAATCCAAAATTGGTATACAAAACCAACCAAATTCCTCAAATGTAGAAAAAGGTAATCTTACAAAATAAATATTTTTTTTCTTATTTTAAGAAAATTTTCCTTAATTTTAAGGTTATTTACCATACATTTAAGAAAAATTTGTCATTATTTCCAGAAATGGCAAACCATAAATTCAAGAAAATTATTTACTTAAAATAAAGGCGAGTCGCCGTTGGCTCAAATTCATAGGCGATTTTCTTGATTTAAGGGCGATTTTTTTTTTGGGTGTATAAAATAGTCATGGCCCAGGCTGAAATCTATGGTTGCACTATCTTCAGCAGGCACAGATAAGATGGTACAGGTGTTAGCCACTTGCTGTGGATCCACTCAAGGTGTCTATCGAGACTGGATTCCCACAGTTCTGGCTCCTTATAAATAGAACTGAATTATGTTGCGTTAACCATAGTGAACGGCACTTTCCTACGGCAAGCATTATATTTGGAGAAAACCACATCATGGCTATGATACCCACCACCTACAACGAAAAGGATAATGTCTGGAGCGGAGCCAAGCGCAACTCCATGTACAACTATGACACCTCCGTGGGCGAAATCATTTTCAACAACATGAAAAACTGGCCCAAGAACGTGTGTCAGGTGAGTCTGCCCAGAAAGGACTGTATATGGGCCAATATTGTAACTAAAAAGCAATCCAACAGATATGTGATGTTGATGGAGTAACCGTGACCTTCGAGCGGGGTCTCACCTGGGCCATTCGGATAGCCCAGTACCTCAAGAAAAGAGGTCTAAACCACAAGGATGTGATTGGCATTGCAGCCAAAAACTCAACTTATGTGATGCCCTTGGGAGTGGCATGTCTTATGAATGGCACCCCATTTCATTCGGTTAATCCTGTGCTAGATGATGGTTGGTATAGTTTTCGGAAAACTGTGATTCATTACTATATATCAAACACAAATTGCAGCTACGTTAACCCATGTGTTCTCGATCACTAAGCCAACACTGATATTCTGTGATGGTCACGAGTACGATAAGGTTCACAAGGCTACAGTGGGATGGCATCCGGAAATCCTAACCCTCACGGAACATGTTGAAGGAGTCCAGGGCATTGAGACCCTGCTGGATCCTACCACAACTGAAAGGATGTATCAGTGAGTATAAAGAATGTAGGATAGCCTTATATTGTAGCTAACCGAGCTTCCATATATGTAGACCAGAAGTCTTGAAGGAAGGTGGGGATCAAACCGTTGCCATCCTGTGCTCCTCAGGAACTACTGGTCTGCCCAAGGCTGTCTGCATTTCCAACAGCATTCTGATTCAGGAAAGCATGTAAGTCCGTGTACCTTACCCACGAATTATGATGTCAATATTGAATTATCTTATCAGGTTGATCACCAGTCAGTCGGTTATCTATGTAGGAAGCTGTTTGGACTGGATCACGGGTCTGTGGGCCTTTGTCTTCAGCACCGTGTTCGGTTCCACTCGTATTATCAGCAACAAAGCCTTTACTCCCGAGTACTTTGTGGGCTTGGTGAAGAAGTACAAGATCAACTATGCGATTCTTCCACCTCGTCATCTATCCGCCCTGATCACTTGTCCGGATGCCAAGCCGGAAGCTCTGGCTCCCATTACTCATCTGAACTACGGTGGAGGCTCGATTTCGTCGGCCACCCTGCAGCGATCCCAGGAACTCTGTAAGACAGCCATGTTCAATTCGGCATATGGGATGACAGAGGTGGGCGCCATCACGATCAATATTGGAATCAGCAACGTTTCCTCGGCGGGCCGTCCTATACCGGGAATAAAGATTCGGATCGTGGACGAAGACGGCAAGAATCTGGGCTACAACGAGGTGGGAGAAATCTATGTGCACACGGGTCAGGCCTGGAACGGATACTACGGAAACCCAGTTGAGACTCGACGCATGCAGGACTTCGAGGGATGGTTCCACACCGGCGATCTGGGCTACTTCGATGAGCAGAACTTCCTGTACATAGTGGATCGCAAAAAGGAGATCCTTAAGTACCAGGGTCTCCACTACTGGCCCACCGAGATCGAGGGCGTCATCTCGGAGCTGCTGCAGGTGCAGGATGTGTGCGTGGTGGGGATCTACGATGAGCGGGAGGGCGATGCGGCGGGGGCACTGGTTGTCAAGAGCAAGGGAGCCAACATTTCCGGCAAGGAGATCGTGGACCACGTGGCCAAGCGACTGCCCGCCACGCAGAAGCAACTGAGAGCCGGCGTCCAGTTCACCGACAAGCTGCCCGCCAATGTCAATGGCAAGACAATGCGAAAGACGGCACGCGACGTGTTCGTCGCCCAGAAAGGAGCGGGAAAGTGAGATCTGAACGATCCACACGATCGAGTATAGTTTTAATCACAAGTGCCAGGGGATACTTGAAACGCTTCACAAGTACTGCCCGAGTGCCCTGGTTGAGAAGAGCCCTCTAAAACGAGGTGACCTTTGAAGCCCAATAAATTGTATTGTACCTAGAAACCTTTTAATCCCTTTTCAATTTCTGTCTGATCAAGATTAGGAGCGTAATACTTTCAAAAGGTTTCGGACTTTGGTTGTTAAATATGAGGATAAGTCATCATTGTAGCCTTGAAAATCTGAAAATGTTTGAAAATATTTCAAATATTCAAAGTTTTCCGAGTTGTAGCTCACAATATACTCTGTGGCCTCACCATTTATTCGCAAAAATTAAAGGGTCACATTATAGTTGTAAACTAAACAAGGAAGAACGCTATAGTCGAGTACCTCGACTATCAGATACCCGTTACTCAGCTAAAGGGACCAAAGGAAAATGGAGATATGCAAGCAGCAAATGCGCCACCTACCGGCGGTAGACAGATTCAAGCGATGTGGGCGTTAGAGTAGGCGTGGCAAAGTTTTTTTTTAATCAATCGATAGGTATTGACGAGACCAATACATTTCATTTAAAATTTTTTATCTAGCATGAAAATTGTGGGCGCCACAGATTTGGGCGGTTTGTGGGCGTGGCATATTCGCGTGACAAACTTGCGCTGCGCTCAAGCCTACGGAATCTAAATCTGAAATCTCGTTTATCTATCTTTGATATTTTCCGAGATATCCGCGTTCATATTTACGATTTTTTGAAGTTTGTGGGCGGTTTGTGGGCGTTAAAGTGGGCGTGGCAAACTTTTTTTTAGGTCAATCGGTAGGTATTGATGAGAATAATACATTTCAGTTAAGATTTTTGTTCTAGCATCAAAACTGTAGGAGCCACAGTTTTGGGCGGTTTGTGGGCGTTAGAGTGGGCGTGGCACTCTTCTGAAACAAACTTGCGCTGCGCAGGAATCTCAGGAATCTGCATGCCTAATCCCAGTATTGTAGCTCTTAAAGTTTCCGAGATCTCAGCGTTCATACGGACAGACGGACATGGCTAGATCGACTCGGCTAGTGATCCTGATCAAGAATATATATACTTTATGGGGTCGGAAACGCTTCCTTCTGCCTGTTACATACTTTCCGACGAATCTTACTAGATTCTTTTACTCTACGAGTAACGAGTATAAAAATATATCACCTAAATTGGTAAAGCGCAACTCAAGATATAATTAAATAACACAGAGATACCAAAAAAATGTTCTTAAAAAAATATTTTAAAAAAATTAACTATTGACAATTTTTTAATCTTCTTTTTTGTTATCAAGGGGTCCAACTCTAACAGAAACTACCATCATCCTCTTTTCAAAATATTATTTTGTTAGCTAGTGCTATCAATGTTTTTCGCTAACATGCAACTAATTTGGACTGTGGTGTGATGATTTTGATAAAAAGTATATTCACGAGACTCAATTTTGTTTGCAAAAATAAAAGAAATAAAAAAAAATAACCAATAATAGAACTCAAAAATGATTCATAAATTAAAAACGTGTCATTATAAAACGTTAATTTAATTGACTTTCTTATCGTTGGAGAACGCTACGCTTCTTAGATAGCCAATCGTTTAAAGACCTCCAACCTAATTAGCTTTTGTGATTAGGTATACGTTTATTATAATAAGAACTAGATTGAAAATTTAAATATTGGTTACATCTGCAACTGGTTAATATATACATTTTTAAGAAGCCATATAAAATATAAACTTTTAATAAATGAGAACTGCAAAATCATTTAGCAGTGAAATAGTGCCACCAAGGAAACCATTGAGCATTTTAGAACCAAATTATAGGTCAACATTTTTCTCTGATTAAGAAAATCTTCCAAAAGCTATAGAGAAATTGAAGCCTGAGTGCTAAAATATGTTTGTGTGAATCTGAGAATTCTATCGATTAAGTAACGAACAGTAGGCGACAATAACAAGACTTAACCTACGTATACCTCTAATCAGGAATGCGAGGTAACCAAAGGATTAATAGCCCCATAAAACTTGTTATGATAGCTTTTAAATCTCACGAGTAGTAAAAATGGGCAATGATCACATTACTGTGCCACTTCCTGGACAATTGTAAGGCTTGCGTGATTTGAATCAGAGATAGTCAGGTGTTTTATTTGGCAAGTTCCCCCCGGTACTTAAGGGCTTTGGATTTTCGCTTCGATTTAGCATTGAACGAGAAAGATTAGATAGGTAGATAGGTACCTTTGTGAATACCACTTCCATATTTACTCCACTTTTAAGCATACCTTAATTCCCTGCGAATAAAGTAGAGTGGACAAAGTTCGTGGTATTAGCGGGAATTTCAGTTAAATGGTTGGTGTTAACCTACTGAAAATTTTCGCAGACTTTCAGAACAATGAGGCGGATTAATGTATTTAGATTAAAGACACTGGGTACCTTAAGGCTTTGGAGCAGGGTATAAAAAAGTCATGGCCCAGGCTGAAATCTATGGTTGCACTATCTTCAGCAGGCACAGATAAGATGGTACAGGTGTTAGCCACTTGGAGTGGATCCACTCAAGGTGTCTATCGAGACTGGATTCCCACAGTTCTGGCTCCTTATAAATAGAACTGAATTCTGTTGCGTTAACCATAGTCAACGGCACTTTCCTACGGCAAGCATTATATTTGGAGGAAACCACATCATGGCTATGATACCCACCACCTACAACGAAAAGGATAATGTCTGGAGCGGAGCCAAGCGCAACTCCATGTACAACTATGACACCTCCGTGGGCGAAATCATTTTCAACAACATGAAAAACTGGCCCAAGAACGTGTGTCAGGTGAGTCTGCCCAGAAAGGACTGTATATGGGCCAATATTGTAACTAAAAAGCAATCCAACAGATATGTGATGTTGATGGAGTAACCGTGACCTTCGAGCGGGGTCTCACCTGGGCCATTCGGATAGCCCAGTACCTCAAGAAAAGAGGTCTAAACCACAAGGATGTGATTGGCATTGCAGCCAAAAACTCAACTTATGTGATGCCCTTGGGAGTGGCATGTCTTATGAATGGCACCCCATTTCATTCGGTTAATCCTGTGCTAGATGATGGTTGGTATAGTTTTCGGAAAACTGTGATTCATTACTATATATCAAACACAAATTGCAGCTACGTTAACCCATGTGTTCTCGATCACTAAGCCAACACTGATATTCTGTGATGGTCACGAGTACGATAAGGTTCACAAGGCTACGGTGGGATGGCATCCGGAAATCCTAACCCTCACGGAACATGTTGAAGGAGTCCAGGGCATTGAGACCCTGCTGGATCCTACCACAACTGAAAGGATGTACCAGTGAGTATAAAGGATGTAGGATAGCCTTATATTGTAGCTAACCGAGCTTCCATATATGTAGACCAGAAGTCTTGAAGGAAGGTGGGGATCAAACCGTTGCCATCCTGTGCTCCTCAGGAACTACTGGTCTGCCCAAGGCTGTCTGCATTTCCAACAGCATTCTGATTCAGGAAAGCATGTAAGTCCGTGTACCTTACCCACGAATTATGATGTCAATATTGAATTATCTTATCAGGTTGATCACCAGTCAGTCGGTTATCTATGTAGGAAGCTGTTTGGACTGGATCACGGGTCTGTGGGCCTTTGTCTTCAGCACCGTGTTCGGTTCCACTCGTGTTATCAGCAACAAAGCCTTTACTCCCGAGTACTTTGTGGGCTTGGTGAAGAAGTACAAGATCAACTATGCGGTTCTTCCACCTCGCCATCTATCCGCCCTGATCACTTGTCCGGATGCCAAGCCGGAAGCTCTGGCTCCCATTACTCATCTTAACTACGGTGGAGGCTCGATTTCGTCGGCCACCCTGCAGCGATCCCAGGAACTCTGCAAGACAGCCATGTTCAATTCGGGATACGGAATGACAGAGGTGGGCGCCATCACGATCAATATTGGAATCAGCAACGTTTCCTCGGCGGGCCGACCTATACCGGGAATAAAGATTCGTATCGTGGACGAGGACGGTAAGAATCTGGGCTACAACGAGGTGGGAGAAATCTATGTGCACACGGGTCAGGCCTGGAACGGATACTACGGAAACCCAGTTGAGACTCGACGCATGCAGGACTTCGAGGGATGGTTCCATACCGGCGATCTGGGCTACTTCGATGAGCAGAACTTCCTGTACATAGTGGATCGCAAGAAGGAGATCCTTAAGTACCAGGGTCTCCACTACTGGCCCACCGAGATCGAGGGCGTCATCTCGGAGCTGCCGCAGGTGCAGGATGTGTGCGTGGTGGGGATCTACGATGAGCGGGAGGGCGATGCGGCGGGGGCACTGGTGGTCAAGAGCAAGGGAGCCAATATTTCCGGCAAGGAGATCGTGGACCACGTGGCCAAGCGACTGCCCGCCACGCAGAAGCAACTGAGAGCCGGCGTCCAGTTCACCGACAAGCTGCCCGCCAATGTCAATGGCAAGACAATGCGAAAGACGGCACGCGACGTGTTCGTCGCCCAGAAAGGAGCGGGAAAGTGAGATCTGAACGATCCACACGATCGAGTATAGTTTTAATCACAAGTGCCAGGGGATACTTGAAACGCTTCACAAGTACTGCCCGAGTGCCCTGGTTGAGAAGAGCCCTCTAAAACGAGGTGACCTTTGAAGCCCAATAAATTGTATTGTACCTAGAAACCTTTTAATCCCTTTTCAATTTCTGTCTGATCAAGATTAGGAACGTTATACTTTCAAAAAGTTTCGGACTTTGGTTGTTAAATATGAGGATAAATCATCATTGCAGCCTTGAAAATCTGAAAATGTTTGAAAATATTTCACATATTCAAAGTTTTCCGAGTTGTAGCTCACAATATACTCTGTGGCCATTTATTCGGCATTTTAGTTGTAAACTAAAAAATATATCAACTAAATTGGTAAAGCGCAACTCAAGATATAATTAAAAAACACAGAGATACCAAAAAAATGTTCTTAAAATATATTTTAAAAAAAATTAACTATTGACAATTTTTTAATCTTCTTTTTTGTGATCAACTCTAACAGAAACTTCCATCATCCTCTTTGGGGCAGTTTCAAAATATTATTTTGTAAGCTAGTGTTACCAATGTTCTTCGCTAACATGCAACTAATTTGGACTGTGGTGTGATGATTCTGATAAAAAGTATATTCACGAGACTCAATTTTTTTTGCAAAAATAAAAGAATAAAAAAAAAAAACCAATAATAGAACTCAAAAATGATTCATAAATTAAAAACGTGTCATTATCAAACGTTAATTTAATTGACTTTCTTATCGTTGGAGAACGCTACCCTTCTTAGATAGCCAATCGTTTAAAGACCTCCAACCTAATTAGCTTTTGTGATTAGGTATACGTTTATTTTAATAAGAACTAGATTGATAAGATATAAATAATTGTTGAATAAGAATAATTCAATTATTTGGTTATATTAATAAAATAAAAAAACAGTTTTTATATGTTACCTATTTTGTTATCCCACTGTCAGGTGCGTACTCCTAATAAAACCCTACAGAAATATAATACTTATTTAATAGTGTTGGGACGGGGTGGCTTGATCGCTGAAATTGAAGGAAATCCAAGAACGCAAAAACTCGGGAGTTGCGCTACGTCCGTGGGTGTTTTTTTTTGACACTTTGAAAATATAACTGCTTAAGCCTAGCTTTACTAAAGCGCTCCAGAGCGGAGCGGTGACCTACGGGAGAGTTGGAGAGGAAGAGCGGACGGCAGTGCGAGCAAACGAGATGAAGACATCTGGAGAAAACTTCCACTCGACACAGCCTCCAGAAATTAAACGCCCTTTTGGCGCCCATGCGATCAGTGTAGAATTGGTATCCGATTAGATAAGTGTCGCGTGAAGGAGTTGGTCAGTTGATGCGGGTCATCTAGCTTATTAATTGTGGTTGCAAAAGAAGACGTCGATAAATCTAAAGAATGGAGGAAATACCAACCACTTACGATGCGAGGGAGCGGGTCTGGAGTGGAGCCCAACGGGTTGCTACATACACCGATGAAACGTCTCTCGGGAAAATAATATTCAATATCATGAAGAACTGGCCAAAGAATGTTTGTCAGGTGAGTCCAATTGGTTAAGATCACGAAAGACCTTCTCGTAAATAACACCCCAAATATAGATCAACGATTCGGACGGTGTGGAATTGACCTTTGAGCAGGCCATCACTTGGGCTGTTCGTATTGCTCAGATCTTGAAGAAAAATGGACTGAAACATCCGGACGTAATTGGCATTACTGCGCGAAACTCCACATATGTGACGCCTGTGGCTGTAGCTTGTCTGTTAAATGGAACACCCTTTCACGCGGTAAATCCAGTGTCGGACGAAGGTCAGTGATTAAAAGGTATTAGCTCAGACATTATCAAACTAATATTTCTTATTACAGCTACCTTGGCACACGTTTTCTCAATAACCAAACCAACTGTTATATTCAGCGATGGACTGGAGTACGAGAAAGTTCGTTCCGCGACTAAAGGATGGGAACCACAGATCTTTACAGTTACTGACCCCATTGAGGGAGTGCCCCATATAGAAACACTACTTGATCCTACTAAAACAGAAATGTTTTACCAGTGAGACCCTGAAAATAATAGCTCTACAAGCTGGAAATAATAACGTTTTTTTTTAGACCCGAACCATTGAAAGAAGGAGGCGAACAAACTGTGGCCATCATGTGCTCTTCTGGAACTACTGGGTTGCCCAAGGCTGTCTGCATATCGAATCAATCTCTTTTCCTGGATTTCCCGTAAGCCCTTTTCTTATATTACCCGTAGAAAATGCTTAATTGTTTGATTTTCCTGCAGTGGGGTTAACAGCGAATTAATCGTATTTTCTGCCAGTGGTCTGGATTGGTATAGCGGTCTGACACTCTTCTTCTTGAGCACAGTGCTTGGCTGCACACGGATTATAACCAATAAGCCCTTTGCACCGGACTACTTTGTCAAGCTCGTTGAGAAGTATAAGATCAACTTTGTAATATTGCTCCCTCACCATATGTCTGTCCTGATCGCATTTCCCGGGGCCACAAAGGAGGCCTTGGCCTCCATTGGGACCATAAACTACGCAGGTGGATTCACGTCCATGACTACGCTGAAAAAAATGCAGGAGCTCTGTCCAAATGCAATGTTGAGCTCGGGATACGGATTGACTGAGGTGGGTAGAGTGGCCTATAATATCGGACTCGGTAATGTCAATACTGCAGGCAAACCAATGCCAGGTATAAGAATTCGCATTGTGGACGAAAATGGCAAGAGCCTGGGTTACAATGAGCAGGGAGAGATCTTTATCCACACAGGTCTTCATTGGAATGGCTACTATTCAAATCCCCTGGAGACTCAAAGAATTCAAGACCATGAGGGATGGGTTCACACCGGTGACCTGGGCTATTTTGATGATCACAACCTGCTCTATGTGATCGATCGCAAGAAGGAGATACTCAAGTACCAGGGAAACCAGTACTGGCCCTCCGAAATCGAAGGCGTTATCTCGGAGTTGCCCCAGGTGGAGGAGGTGTGTGTCATCAGCATCTACGATGAGCAACAGGGAGATGCAGCTGGTGCACTGGTGGTCAAGAGAAAGGAGTCTTCAATTACCGCTGAGGAGATTGCGGCTCATGTGGCCAAGAGACTGCCCTCAATTGAAAAGCAGCTCCACGCCGGTGTCCAGTTTACGGATAAGCTGCCGGCCAATCCCAATGGAAAGACATTGCGTCGGGTGGCGCGAGAGGAATTCGTTGTTAAAAAAGGAGCTGGTAAATAAAATTGTATTAGAATTGTTAACTTAAATTTGTTCCTGCTAAAAACCTTAAACTAAGAACTGCTTCCCACTACCTCAATAACAACAAAGCAATAATGTACAAATTAAATGTGTTTTAAACGTCCTTTTAATTTGTTTTTAATATAGATGTTATTATCAGCCTACAATGTTAAAGATAAAAGTATTCAAATGTTTTAAGCAATGAACAGAAAGATTTGTATTTTAGGTCTGAATAAGTTGCCTAAAACAATAAAGTAAATGTAAAGCCCAGAATTTAACTAATCTAAAATGAACACATATTGGCTGTTATCTTTGAAGTTTGTTTACTTTTGGCGGGCTAGCTATTAACCAGCATAAGGCTAGACGTAAATATCTTACTTTGATTTCTTAAAACAGATAAAGGTTCTCGAATAGGGG
Source organism: Drosophila subpulchrella (assembly GCF_014743375.2). Taxonomy (NCBI): domain Eukaryota; kingdom Metazoa; phylum Arthropoda; class Insecta; order Diptera; family Drosophilidae; genus Drosophila; species Drosophila subpulchrella. The sequence goes on from NC_050611.1 coordinate 11,550,373, forward strand.
TTTGGCGTAATTTGATTACTTCGATTTATTTTGGCTCTGGGCTTGATTAGATACGAACAACTGATGAATGTGCATGATGTGCATGTGATTCAAAGAACTACTGATTAAACATGACTTAAGCTTTTAAATAGTTTTTCTAAAATATAGGTATCTCTGATAAAAGATAGTGTTAGGCTTGATTGGCGGACTTTAACTATTTTAAATATGTATTAAAACCAAAAATTGACCTTATGTCTTAAAACTTGAGTGACAATTTTTAAATTAAAGGTGTTTAATCTTGAGTGGTTAACTGAGGCACTTTTTAATTATTTATTTGTATTACTTTGAGTAATATTTTTTTTTAACGATTATTTATGACAAAGATTTAGAAAAGAAATATCGATATCTAAATGGGGCTAACAATTAAGAAATTGATACTGGAAATCTTATCAGAATTGCAAAGCTTTTCTCATTTTATAGCTCATAGTATTTTTTATGAATGAAAAATGTTACTGAGAAATGTCGGTTTGATAAGAAAACTGATTGTAATCAATATCGACTTACGGCTTCAATTAATACTTAAATCAGTATATAGATAATGACAATTATACTGACTCTTATCAACGAAGTTAAGAATTACAAAGGTTAGTTCTAATAAATTAAATATGTAATCAAAGCTATTGCTTTATATAATCATTCAAAAACATATAGGATAACTGTAGAAAGTTGTAATTTTCGTCGAATATTTTTAATCGAAAGTGAACTTCAATAGCTACTTACCTTAAACATGTTTTAAATATGAATATTTAGGTTTTTAATCATTTTATTTCGGTCGGCTTCGGAACTCTAATTAATTATATCTCTCTTGACAGCTTCGTAAATTTATTTCGTTGCCTCGGAAGCCTGTTTCCCATTTTCATAAAAATGAAAATGAAAATTTTAAGTTGAATTAATATAAAAATATGGAGAATATTAGTTACTTACTTCATTCGTCTGTTGCCAGCCAAATAAAACAAAAAACCCTGTTTATACGTGGTATGTTTGCTTAGCTTTAATGTTTAAATATATATAGATAGCGAATAGCCCCTGAGTTGTGTTTAGGTCAATGGATCCTAATTCTAAGTTCGAATTCCTGGCCGGAAGCTCCAACCAATGATGAGGAGCAGTGTAAGGGTGCCAAGAGATCTTCGAGTCGCGCCAGCGGTGGAATCACTGGGTTCTGGTGTTTCCGTTGGTTGCATATCCATATCTACTTCCTGGATCTCCTGCTCCCTGGTCACCTCTTCCACCTGCGGACGAACGTGACCAGGACGAATCTCCACTTTGGGGAGGGGAAAGCAGTAGACCCTTTCCACTTCCACCATTTGGGGCACAATGCTGTCGGAGGAGAGCGAAGTTTCCGAGACGGTGAGTGGCACACAAATGGTCGGCTCCTCGGAAGCATTTCGATCCTCGTAAGGGATGCCCACCCGGGTTATGTTCAGGGGCATTGTCTCCGGAACACTCAGCTCACTGTGCATCTGGGCGGAGTTCAGGGAGTCCTCATAGTACTTGTACTCTTCCGCCGGATCCGAGACGTTCTCATCGTCCCTGTCGATGTTCCCATGGAGATTCCGGTCGATCCTTTCGGTGCTCGCAGTGTTCAAAGAACTATCGATGAAATCAGTGGGCCAGTTGAGTAGTCCCTCAGTGGATCGAGTGGCCTGTGTGGGTGCCGGTGGATGCACCACCGACGATTGCATAAATCCGGGAATCATAGAGCTTGATGCGGCTGGCGCAGGCATTGTGGTTTCGTAGGGATAAGGATAAGGCAGTGGCATCCAGTTGTCGTCGGCGGAGTGCTGAGGATTTCTCCGGATGTCCGTCGTCGTAGACTCCACGGAATCGTTGATCTGCTTGGCCACCTCCTTCAGTATAGGATCCGTGTTGTTCATCCTCAACACCTCGAATTGGTGTGGCGCTTGCTGGGTGGTAATCCGCCGGCGACCATGCTTCTCCGGCGATCTCTCAAAGCTGGCTGACCGAGAGTAAGCGGGATTTTGATAGCCACCAGGTGCAATGGGAGCGGTCTGCTCTTCACTGGAACTCGACGGCTTGTCATCAATGGCTGTGAGATATAGAAATATTTGTACACTATTGTTACCAAAATGCCTTAGATTTCAAATTTTTGAAAAAAACTCTTCTCTAGAAAGTTTTTTATACATTTTTTCATATTCTTCAGGATCTCTTGAGTTGTTACTGTTAGGGTAAATTAACGATAGGTTCAGTTTATATATTCATTATACCCGTTACTCGTAGAGTAAAAGGGTATACTAGATTCGTCGGAAAGTATGTAACAGGCAGAAGGAAGCGTTTCCGACCCCATAAAGTATATATATTCTTGATCAGGATCACTAGCCGAGTCAATTTAGCCATGTCCGTCTGTCCGTCTGTCTGTCCGGATGAACGCTGAGATCTCGGAAACTATGAAAGCTAGGCTATTGAGATTTGGCGTGCAGATTCCTGAGCTTCTTACGCAGCGCAAGTTTGTTTCAGTAGAGTCCCACGCCCACTCTAACGCCCACAAACCGCCCAAAACTGTGGCTCCTACAGTTTTGATGCTAGAATAAAAATTTTAACCGAAATGTATTGTTCTCATCAATACCTATCGATTGATAAAAAAAAGTTTGCCACGCCCACTTTTACGCCCACAAACTTTAAAAAATCGTAAATATGAACGTGGATATCTCGGAAACTATCAAGGATAGAGAATTGGGATCTCAGATTTAGAATCCGTAGCCTTGTGCGCAGCGCAAGTTTGGTACGCAAATATGCCACGCCCACTCTAACGCCCACAAACCGCACAAGCCTGTGGCGCCCACAATTTTCATGCTAGATACAAAATTTTAACTGAACTGTATTGGTCTCGTCAATATACCTATCGATTGACCCAAAAAAAAATTTGCCACGGCCACTCTAACGCCCATAACGCTTAAATCTGTCTACCGCCGATAGGTGGCGCATTTCAATCTCGCTTTGCTGCTTGCATATCTCCATTTCCCTTTGGACCCTTTAGCTGAGTAACGGGTATCTGATAGTTAAGGTACTCGACTATAGCGTTCTTCCTTGTTTAATCTTCTTTTTGTGATCAAGGGGTCCAACTCTAACAGAAACTACCATCATCCTCTTTGGGGCAGTTACAAAATATTATCTTGTAAGCTAGTGTTATCAATGTTCTTCCCTAACATGCAACTAATTTGGACTGTGGTGTGATGATTCTGATAAAAAGTATATTCACGAGACTCATTTTTGTTTGCAAAAATAAAAGAAATCAAAAAAATAACCAACAATAGAACTCAAAAATGATTCATAAATTAAAAACGTGTCATTATCAAACGTTAATTTAATTGACTTTCTTATCGTTGGAGAACGCTACCCTTCTTAGATAGCCAATCGTTTAAAGACCTCCAACCTAATTAGCTTTTGTGATTAGGTATACGTTTATTTTAATAAGAACTAGATTAATAGGATATAAATAATTGTTGAATAAGAATAATTCAATTATTTGGTTATATTAATAAAATAAAAAAACAGTTCTTATATGTTACCTATTTTGTTATCCCACAGTCAGGTGCGTACTCCTAATAAAACCCTACAGAAATATAATAGTTATTTAATAGTGTTGGGACGGGGTGGCTTGATCGCTGAAATTGAAGGAAATCCAAGAACGCAAAAACTCGGGAGTTGCGCTACGTCCGTGGGTGTTTTTTTTTTGACACTTTGAAAATATAACTGCTTAAGCCTAGCTTTACTAAAGCGCTCCAGAGCGAAGCGGAGACGTAGGGGAGAGTTGGAGAGGAAGAGCGGAGGGCAGTGCGAGCAAACGAGATAAAGACATCTGAAGAAAACTTCCACTCGACACAGCCTCCAGAAATTAAACGCCCTTTTGGCGCCCATGCGATCAGTGTAGAATTGGTATCCGATTAGATAAGTGTCGCGTGAAGGAGTTGGTCAGTTGATGCGGGTCATCTTTTCTTGGAGTTCTAGCTCATTATAGTAGTTATACCCGTTACTCGTAGAGTAAAAGGGTATACTAGATTCGTCGGAAAGTATGTAACAGGCAGAAGGAAGCGTTTCCGACCCCATAAAGTATATATATTCTTGATCAGGATCACTAGCCGAGTCGATCTAGCCATGTCCGTTTGTCCGTCTGTCCGTATGAACGCTGAGATCTCGGAAACTATAAGAGCTACAATACTGAGATTAGGCATGCAGATTCCTAAGATTCCTGCGCAGCGCAAGTTTGTTTCAGAAGAGTGCCACGCCCACTCTAACGCCCACAAACCGCCCAAAACTGTGGCTCCTACAGTTTTGATGCTAGAACAAAAATTTTAACTGAAATGTATTGTTCTCATCAATACCTACCGATTGACCTAAGAAAAAGTTTGCCACGCACACTTTAACGCCCACAAACCGCCCACAAACTTCAAAAAATCGTAAATATGAACGCGGATATCTCGGAAAATATCGAAGATAGAGAAACGGGATTTCAGATTTAGATTCCGTAGGCTTGAGCGCAGCGCAAGTTCGTTACGCGAATATGCCACGCCCACTCTAACGCCCACGAACCGCCCAAATCTGTGGCGCCCACAATTTTCATGCTAGATAAAAAATTTTAACTGAAATGTATTGGTCTCGTCAATACCTATCGATTGATTTTAAAAAAAGTTTACAACGCCCACTCTAACGCCCACAAACAACCCAAGCCTGTGGCGCCCACATTTTTCGTGCTAGATAAAAAATTTTACCTGAAATGTATTGGTCTCGTCAATACCTATCGATTGATTTAAAAAAAACTTTGCCACGCCCACTCTAACGCCCACAACGCTTAAATCTGTCTACCGCCGGTAGGTGGCCCATTTGCTGCTTGCATATCTCCACTTTCCTTTGGTCCCTTTAGCTGAGTAACGGGTATCTGATAGTCGAGGTACTCGACTATAGCGTTCTTCCTTGTTTTAATTGTGGTTGCAAAAGAAGACGTCGATAAATCTAAAGAATGGAGGAAATACCAACCACTTACGATGCGAGGGAGCGGGTCTGGAGTGGAGCCCAACGGGTTCCTACATACACCGATGAAACGTCTCTCGGGAAAATAATATTCAATATCATGAGGAACTGGCCAAAGAATGTTTGTCAGGTGAGTCCAATTGGTTAAGATCACGATAGACCTTCTCGTAAATAACACCCCAAATATAGATCAACGATTCGGACGGTGTGGAATTGACCTTTGAGCAGGCCATCACTTGGGCTGTTCGTATTGCTCAGATCTTGAAGAAAAAGGGACTGAAACATCCGGACGTAATTGGCATTACTGCGAGAAACTCCACATATGTGACGCCTTTGGCTGTAGCTTGTCTGTTAAATGGAACACCCTTTCACGCGGTAAATCCAGTGTCGGACGAAGGTCAGTGATTAAAAGGTATTAGCTCAGACATTATCAAACTAATATTTCTTATTACAGCAACCTTGGCACACGTTTTCTCAATAACCAAACCAACTGTTATATTCAGCGATGGACTGGAGTACGAGAAAGTTCGTTCCGCGACTAAGGGATGGGAACCACAGATCCTTACAGTTACTGACCCCATTGAGGGAGTGCCCCATATAGAAACACTACTTGATTCTACTCAAACAGAAATGTTTTACGAGTGAGACCCTGAAAATTATAGCTCTACAAGGTGGAAATAATAACGTTTTTTTTAGACCCGAACCTTTGAAAGAAGGAGGCGAACAAACTGTGGCCATCATGTGCTCTTCTGGAACTACTGGGTTGCCCAAGGCTGTCTGCATATCGAATCAATCTCTTTTCCTGGATTTCCCGTAAGCCCTTTTCTTATATTACCCGTAGAAAATGCTTAATTGTTTGAATTTCCTGCAGTGGGGTTAACAGCGAATTAATCGTATTTTCTGCCAGTGGTCTGGATTGGTATAGCGGTCTGACACTCTTCTTCTTGAGCACAGTGCTTGGCTGCACACGGATTATAACCAATAAGCCCTTTGCACCGGACTACTTTGCCAAGCTCGTTGAGAAGTATAAGATCAACTTTGTAATATTGCCCCCTCGCCATATGTCTGCCCTGATCGCATTTCCCGGGGCCACAAAGGAGACCTTGGCCTCCATTAGGACCATAAACTACGCAGGTGGATTCACGTCCATGACTACGCTGAAAAAAATGCAGGAGCTCTGTCCAAATGCAATGTTGAGCTCGGGATACGGATTGACTGAGGTGGGTAGAGTTGCCTATAATATCGGACTCGGTAATGTCAATACTGCAGGCAAACCAATGCCAGGTATAAGAATTCGCATTGTGGACGACAATGGCAAGAGCCTGGGTTACAATGAGCAGGGAGAGATCTTTATCCACACAGGTCTTCATTGGAATGGCTACTATGCAAATCCCCTGGAGACTCAAAGAATTCAGGACCATGAGGGATGGGTTCACTCCGGTGACCTGGGCTATTTTGATAATCACAACCTGCTCTATGTGATCGATCGCAAGAAGGAGATACTCAAGTACCAGGGAAACCAGTACTGGCCCTCCGAAATCGAAGGCGTTATCTCGGAGTTGCCCCAGGTGGAGGAGGTGTGTGTCATCAGCATCTACGATGAGCAACAGGGAGATGCAGCTGGTGCACTGGTGGTCAAGAGAAAGGAGTCTTCAATTACCGCTGAGGAGATTGCGGCTCATGTGGCCAAGAGACTGCCCTCAATTGAAAAGCAGCTCCACGCCGGTGTCCAGTTTACGGATAAGCTGCCGGCCAATCCCAATGGAAAGACATTGCGTCGGGTGGCGCGAGAGGAATTCGTTGTTAAAAAAGGAGCTGGTAAATAAAATTGTATTAGAATTGTTAACTTAAATTTGTTCCTGCTAAAAACCTTAAACTAAGAACTGCTTCCCACTACCTCAATAACAACAAAGCAATAATGTACAAATTAAATGTGTTTTAAACGTCCTTTTAATTTGTTTTTAATATAGATGTTATTATCCGCCTACAATGTTAAAGATAAAAGTATTCAAATGTTTTAAGCAATGAACAGAAAGATTTGTATTTTAGGTCTGAATAAGTTGCCTAAAACAATAAAGTAACTGTAAAGCCCAGAATTTAACTAATCTAAAATGAACACATATAGGCTGTTATCTTTGAAGTTTGTTTACTTTTTTCGGGCTAGATATTAACCAGCATTAGGCTAGACGTAAGTATCTTACTTTGATTTCTTAAAACAGATAAAGGTACTCGAATAGGGGTTTGGCGTAATTTGATTACTTCGATTTATTTAGGCTCTGATGAATGTGCCTTATGTGCATGTGATTCAAAGAACTACTGATTCAGCATGATTTAAGCTTTTAAATAGTTTTTCTAAAATATAGGTATCTCCGATATAAGACTTTAACTATTTTAAATATGTATTAAAACCAAAAATTGACCTTATGTCTTAAAACTTGAGTGACAATTTTTAAATTAAAGGTGTTTAATCTTGAGTGGTTAACTAAGGCACTTTTTAATTATTTATTTATATTACTTTGAGTAATATTTTTTTTTAACGATTATTTATGACAAAGATTTAGAAAAGAAATATCGATATCTAAATGGGGCTAACAATTAAGAAATTGATACTGGAAATCTTATCAGAATTGCAAAGCTTTTCTCATTTTATAGCTCATAGTATTTTTTATGAATGAAAAATGTTACTGAGAAATGTCGGTTTGATAAGAAAACTGATTGTAATCAATATCGATTTACGGCTTCAATTAATACTTATATCAGTATATAGATAATGACAATTATACTGACTCTTATCAACGAAGTTAAGAATTACAAAGGTTAGTTCTAATAAATTAAATATGTAATCAAAGCTATTGCTTTATATAATCATTAAAAAACATATAGGATAACTGTAGAAAGTTGTAATTTTCGTCGAATATTTTTAATCGAAAGTGAACTTCAATAGCTACTTACCTTAAACATGTTTTAAATATGAATATTTAGGTTTTTAATCATTTTATTTCGGTCGGCTTCGGAACTCTAATTAATTATATCTCTCTTGACAGCTTCGTAAATTTATTTCGTTGCCTCGGAAGCCTGTTTCCCATTTTCATAAAAATGAAAATGAAAATTTTAAGTTGAATTAATATAAAAATATGGAGAATATTAGTTACTTACTTCATTCGTCTGTTGCCAGCCAAATAAAACAAAAAACCCTGTTTATACGTGGTATGTTTGCTTAGCTTTAATGTTTAAATATATATAGATAGCGAATAGCCCCTGAGTTGTGTTTAGGTCAATGGATCCTAATTCTAAGTTCGAATTCCTGGCCGGAAGCTCCAACCAATGATGAGGAGCAGTGTAAGGGTGCCAAGAGATCTTCGAGTCGCGCCAGCGGTGGAATCACTGGGTTCTGGTGTTTCCGTTGGTTGCATATCCATATCTACTTCCTGGATCTCCTGCTCCCTGGTCACCTCTTCCACCTGCGGACGAACGTGACCAGGACGAATCTCCACTTTGGGGAGGGGAAAGCAGTAGACCCTTTCCACTTCCACCATTTGGGGCACAATGCTGTCGGAGGAGAGCGAAGTTTCCGAGACGGTGAGTGGCACACAAATGGTCGGCTCCTCGGAAGCATTTCGATCCTCGTAAGGGATGCCCACCCGGGTTATGTTCAGGGGCATTGTCTCCGGAACACTCAGCTCACTGTGCATCTGGGCGGAGTTCAGGGAGTCCTCATAGTACTTGTACTCATCCGCCGGATCCGAGACGTTCTCATCGTGCCTGTCGATGTTCCCATGGAGATTCCGGTCGATCCTTTCGGTGCTCGCCATGTTCTGGGAGGAACTGTCGATGAAATCAGTGGGCCAGTTGAGTAGTCCCTCAGTGGATCGAGTGGCCTGTGTGGGTGTCGGTGGATGCACCACCGAGGATTGCATAAATCCGGGAATCATAGAGCTTGATGCGGCTGGCGCTGGCATTGTGGTGTCGTAGGGATAGGGATAAGGCAAGGGCATCCAGTTGTCGTCGGCGGAGTGCTGAGGATTTCTCCGGATGTCCGTCGTCGTAGACTCCACGGAATCGTTGTTCTGCTTGGCCACCTCCTTCAGTATAGGATCCGTGTTGTTCATCCTCAACACCTCGAATTGGTGTGGCGCTTGCTGGGTGGTAATCCGCCGGCGACCATGCTTCTCCGGCGATCTCTCAAAGCTGGCTGACCGAGAGTAAGCGGGATTTTGATAGCCACCAGGTGCAATGGGAGCGGTCTGCTCTTCACTGGAACTCGACGGCTTGTCATCAATGGCTGTGAGATATAGAAATATTTGTACACTATTGTTACCAAAATGCCTTAGATTTCAAATTTTTGAAAAAAACTCTTCTCTAGAAAGTTTTTTATACATTTTTTCATATTCTTCAGAATCTCTTGAGTTGTTACTGTTAGGGTAATTTACGATAAGTTCAGTTTGAATATTAATTTTATTTTTATTTCCCTAAAAAGTTTTTAATAAAATTAAAATGGAACATTAATTTGAAAAATTGTAGATAGCCGACAAGCATCCTCTCAAAATTTTGTAAGCAATTTTTGAATGTAATTTACTTTTTAGGGTATATTTTATTGTCTTATGATTTAATATTTCAATTTTCATTCACTTTGTAAGATTAAGACATTCTTTTAGTCGATCATGGTGGCGAGAAAAAGGGGCTACGACTGATAAAGTCAACCTTATTGATAACCATATCGTACTATCCTATGGAGTCTGTGTTAAGGTGTAATATAAAACGTTTTCACGAACTGTATCTTAACATGTATCACCATTATTTATTTACTTTGAACTATCGGTTAATTTTTTACTAATTTATATAATAGTGTTACTTTACTCTTTTAGGTATCCAAATAATCAAATCTTACCATCCGCTGGCATTCCCATGAGCATGGCCTCTAGTCTCCCGTAGACCCGCTCCCTGGGCTGTTGATCCGACTCCATTTCCGTCACCATCTCCTCGGGCTTCGCCGGATGCTCTGGCTTCCAGTTGCCGTACACCACCGCCTCCTGACTGGGCGTGGCCGCTAGGGGGGCGTTCTGCTCGCGCAACAGTGGAATGTGGGTGTGCACCGTGGAACTGATGGGACCTGCAGCCGGCAAACTTGGCCAATTTCCCAGGGAAGGGACAGATGCTCCACCGGCAGAAGCGGGAATTTGCATATCCGCAATACGTATACGCCCCCTGGGACGAGGTGGACCCTGTAGTTGCTGTGAGGCAATTGGGTGACAGCCACTGAGGGCAACTAGCAGCCACAGAAGGCACTCTTTCCGATGACTAACCATATTTAAATAATGATAAAAATCTCTTTCTATTTGATAGTTTACTTTTTTTTTTGCAGATGCTGTGCCACTTTTTAAGTTTACTGTTAGTTTTCAAATATTTTATTGATTCATTCTCGTTTTCAGCAGCCACAATAACAATCTATTGTTTATTTTTCTTTCGGCATCTGCTTTTTCTTCTTTAACGGAGCTTCGATGTCAATTCAATATTCACAGGCACTGGTTGTTGTTGCTCACTGTATCTATAACTCTTCACATCTTCACTTTTCTGCCGGTCAACCTCCCCACACACTTTTCAGTAACACAGCTACCAGTTTTTCGGTAAAACGCTCCCGCAAAATCGATATTCAGCTTTCAAAAGATCTTTTAGACCAACGTAGTATCTGTGCTTCTTTTTTCCCAGTCTTCGTAATGTTTCCCGGTTGTTGGCGATTTGCGATCTGCACGCGACGGCTTCTAAACGGCAACTGAGTTGGCCAAATCAATTCCAACGGCCGCGCAGGCCCACAAGAAAGATTCTTTCTAATCACGGGCCATAGAAATTTTCCTTTGTTCGGCTTCGTTATTATATGTTTTTTTTTCGTCTTAATTATGCGCAAGAGCGTTGAAACTTAATGGCGAATAAACATTCTTCGGGGCCCTGCTTTTGGGGTCTGTTTCTGCGGTGGTGAAAATGCAGCGGAATTGATTTATCTTTAGCTTTGGACTAAACCACATATAGTATGTAGTATATGTGTGTTTACGTTTTATGCAAATAGGTGGCCAAAACGTTTGCCGTTTTGTGGCCCAAAAGGTCTTTATGCTGTTTGTTCTTTCAGCTTGATGATGGTGGTTTCTATATTTGCGTAGCTAAGGGCTACTCTTAAAACAAAATTCCAAACGGTAACCTGTGAAATAATTGGAAGAACGAAGAGCTATTGAGGCTGCGCCAGTAACCCATTCACGGACCACTTCAACCGGCTGGTAAAACCCCCTGAAGCCCCCGACAACTCGAATGGCACTTGCGAATCTGTCGTAATTATGCAACTAGCAACCAGTCAAGAGACTCCTCGCGAAAGAAAATTTCCATGGCGGCGATGTAGAAATATGGAAAATTGGAAAAACCCAACCTGCATGGAATGGGATCAACAAACTGACGTCGTATGGGGTAATTCGATCTGCGAAGTAAACAATAAAGCAACGAAAGATGCACAGTAAATGGGGAAACACTATGTGAAAATAATGAGGACCCATAAACGCTTTGTCACGTTTGTCTGAACATCGTGGATATGGTCAGCTGTGAAACGGAAAAAAAGTAGAAAATATGGTAAATCCATCATCAAGTCGGTTCGGCGTAATGGAAACGTTAGTTTTTCTTTTATTGTTTCAGTGAAACTTTCACACTCGTTAATAAAATATTATTATTTTGATTGAGCGAGCGCCCCTGTTTATAAGTATCTGTGTGTGTGTATATGGAACTTAGTTGGAAATTTAAGAGTAATTAAAGGTTTATCAATCAGAATGGTAGAGCGTTTTGGAAGAACTTGCAGAGTGAAATCACAGTCTTGTTGTTGTAATTGTTGATATAGAATGCGAAGTAGTCACGTTTCCAGGATCATCGGTTCGGTGGGGGAATGGGATGGATGAATGGATGGGCGGAACTCGTCTATTGGTTCTCCAGCAGGCCGATGTACTGGCCATTCTGGTTGGCCACCCGTCGCTCCTCCAGTTTCCTGGCAAAGTCCGGATCCGTTTTGGCCCGCTGCTCCAGGCGCTCCTGCTGCAACTTGATGCCGGCGTAGATCTGGTCCAGTCCCTTCTGGATCTCCTCGGGAATGGCCGGCGGAGTGGGAATGTGATCGCCCGTGGCCCTGAATCCATTCTCATCGGCCGTGTACTGCACATTCACCAGAGTTCCCTCGGGCGATTGGTAAGAGTACTGGCCATGCTGGACCAGCACTCCATTCGGGTTCGTATCGAAGTCCTTGAGGAAGCCCGTCTCCTCATGAACGATGCTGTTGCCCGTCTCGTATTCCGTCTTGTAGCTGCCATCCTCACTCTGCTCCTTGTTGTACTTGATTATGGGTATCCAGGTGCTGGTCTCTCGGTGATCTTCGTGGCGATGATGATCTGGTTTGTCATCGCGCGGAATGTTGTTCACATTCTGATGCTGGTGAGCATGGTGGTGTTGTCCCTGGCAGGAAACGACCAACAGCACAAGAAGTATCTGCAAAAATAATCGTTGCAGATTTAGCTTACAAGCACATGGATCAATATCTAAAACTAATACCAATAATATATATTGGTGCTCTTATAAATAGGTTTGCCGGGCTCTTTAAAAATATTTAAAAACAAACGATTTATAAAAAAATGTTTGCTCAAATATAAATTCATTTTTAAACAGAAAGACGTTCACATATTGTAGTTAGTATTAATAATATTAAGAAACTATCTTTTTAAAAAATATATGATTCTTAAAAGAATCTCAAGAAAAAATTTCACAATTTTCATTTAGTTTTCCAAACTGCAGAACTATATAAACAAATGAGTCACAACTAAATAAATCACAAGCTTAATATGTTTATAAAATACCAACTGAAGCAGTTGCTAAACTGCCTCTGCTCCTTATATAAGAAATAATATCCTAAATATCCTTTTAACGCGTTAAAAATGATTAATTATCATATTTGCATTGAGGAAGCCGAAGTGTTGCACTATTTTTAAGAAAGGTTTTATCAGATTTAGGCTTGCCAATAATTCTTTTGGATGCACAACACCAAAATTACAAACTCCGATAGGTTGGGAAGATTAAGTGTGTGGGCCACTTACGAGCACTTTCATTTCGCAAGGAGTCTCTGCTGCTTATCCACTGTATTCCACTGATTTAACCCGCTTTGTCGCCCGTTTGGCTGGCACTGATCGCACTGGCTAGTGAAAGCAGCTCCGTTAGACACTGTGCCAAGCGCGGCCCTATTTAGGCCTTATATAGGCGATTCGCTCCGACCCGATCCGATCCAATCCTCCTGCTGCACTCGTGTCCATAGTTATACCCATACCCATATACCAATACCCACACAGGTGAGCCGCCATGGGAGAGCGTGCATTTGCAGTTTCTGTTTCAGTTTCGGATGCAGATGGAGTTGGATGCAGATGCAGGTGAAGATGGGGATGGGGATGGGGATGGGGTTGGAAGTGGAAGTGGAATTCGCCATAGTAGCTCTTGTTTTTGTTGTAGTTGTCTGATCCGACCGATCGGTAATTGTTGTTTGTAGGCTCGTCGACGCTTAAATGCTAAAATAGAAAAAATCAATTCACTGTCGCTCTCGTTTGAGGCTGTTCCAGAGGCTTAGTCGATGGGAGATATGTAGGTATTAAATAAATTAGAAAAGTTAGTAGGATAGACTTTAGCACCTCCTCTTTATAAGCTAAAGTTTACCGATACTATGATTTTTACCTTACATCTTTTAGTATTAATAAGATATTCAATTCATTAGCGGAATAAAAATATATAACTTACGACTAGAATATGACAAGAACGGTTTTTCTTTATCAATTACTTTATATGATCTACTATTCATCGTGTTTTTTCTTATCGATTATTTTACATGATCTACTATTCCTCTCGATTTTAACTTATTTATTTATTGTTTAATGAAATCCTTAGAACTAAAACATTGAGCTATTAAAAATAAAAAGGTAAATATATATATTTTTTTATTTTTTTACAATATTTCTTTTTTGGTTTTGTTCTCATAATTAGGTTACACTTGTAACATTTTTCGTTCAAGTTCGTTTCATAAGTCTATTGATTTTCAAGTACATTTTTGATCAGGAGCTTCTTAGCTCCAGGGCATTTCCAAAGTCTTTTGATTTTTATGTACATTTCTTATATTAAGCTCAATGACTTAAGTCCGATATACTACTATTAGCTGTTAAACAAAATAAGTTTAAACATGCGAGAAACTTCTCGGCTATTCTTGAGACCCTCCGTCTGTGGCACCCACCTTAGCCCGGCTTATTGTCGCAGTTCGTATTTGGCCCGCTCGTAGGCCCGGCTCAAATGTCTGCAAAATGTCCGTCCTCCGCCAGCGCGTCCGGTCGTTCATCTTCGCAATGCCGTTATTTAGAAACAAGCCAGAACGAGTTTGATTTTTTGCTTTCGTTGTTGACTTGGCCAAAAGCGCCAGTCGGCTCGGATTGTTTTGGCTCTCTCTCTCTCTTTAACTCGGCAGAAGTGCATTCAAGATGCTGCTCCCTCGCAGCTTCGGTTTCGGATTCATTTTCTGATTCGCACTCGGACTCAGATTCGGATTCGCATTCTTGTAATTGCGGCAGTTTGGCGGAACCAATACCAACACCAGCGAAGCGCGAATTGTTGTAACAGCTAAAATGCTTGGCAGATGAGGCAAGACGATAATTGAGTTCAAAGCGGACCCGTGTCTTGGCAAATGTTAATTAGTTGCCAAACAATTGGGTTAATCTACAAGGCGTTTTGGGCCAAAGAGAGAGAACAAGTAGACAAATCAGTCGCTGTAAAGCCAAAAGACAAATTCAATCAGAGGAGAGGATTGCAAGTTGCAAGAGTTGAACAACCGCCGAAGAGCCGGCGAAAAAAGCCCGAAATGCTGCCAAACTCCAACGCCTATTGCGACAAACGACCTCTCCCCCCCTGGGCCATCATGTTTCGGCCACGTCTTCGCCTTCCGCACCCACAACTCCAAGTCAAACGCCCGCCAAGCCTCCAGATTGCCAATGTTGCTGCCGTGTCTGCTGGTGTTGCTGCTGTGCCCGTTGATGTTGCTGCTGTTGCTGGTGATTCATTGCAGGTTGTGCAACTTTTTGAGATGCAGTTCCACGCACAGGCGAAAATAAGAAATAAAAAACGAAAGCTGGGCAAGGTTAGCTTTCGAGTGCACCATCACTGAGATACGATACTAAGCCGCCAAACCACCATCCATCCCACTTCCAACTTTGCCCCACTCACCCACTGAGTGCTTAGCACAGGGAAATTGCAGCATCTGCAAATGTCAAACGATTTCACCCTTACATTCTTAGCATTTGTCGAGATCTGCTGCCGTTTGCCGTTCTTATGAACAACATTTGACATTTTGGTTCCGTTCGTTCGGCTGAGAGCCAACTTGGCCAACAGAACCCCGCTGCTGGCCATAAATATTCAGGCTGCTGCCGTGTCGGTTGTGAAATGAAATGCCTTGTCGATGCGGCCAATCTTGAGCTTGACTCGTAAATAATGCTCCAGTGGCGATTTTGAGGCAATCGTCAACGGAACTTGACATAAAGATCACGTACCGCTGGGGTGACAAGTGGCCTGGCCATAAAGCACTTGATTAATTCTAAATCGCTCCAAATTGCCTTTACGACTCGGTTCATCTCGATTTAATCCTTGGAAGCCATCTGGTAGCCGCTTTTAATACACACATTTTATTTCACTTTCGACCATTAAATAGTCTTTGACTTCTTTTTTATCGGATCGAACAAGAATCCAGTGAGGCTGGTATTGAAGAGATGCGCATCGGTGGTTATAAAGTTCATTTCGATTTTAAAATCGGTCTCCGGCAAGAAAGCTGGCAGATTTTCGGCAATGTTTATATTGGGGTATATGTAAAGACCCTGAAAAAGATATATCAAAATGGTTTCGCGGTACTACGAGTATTTACCTTGGGATGGGGACACTTTAACTGAGATCCCTGTTTTCCAAAGGCTTTCACCACGATTGTCATGAATCTGTGGCCGTGAATTCCCTTGGCAAACTGACATATGTCCACATTCACATCGATTACCTTTTGGAGAGGTCGGGAGGGCCTTCGAGGCATAAAAAGCTTAAAGGTGGCATTGAATTTGATAACATCCTTTATGTAGTTCAGTTCGGCTGTGATCAGAGTTTTGCCGGGCTCTAAAATAACACACCTGTGTTGGGAAATGTAGTTTGGGTTCGCAGAACAGTCGAAAGTTTTCCACATCAGTTGTAGGCGTGCCTTGGTAAAAGTCTAAACAAGATTTAATTAGGAGTCTCAATCTGTAAGGTATATACGTTAAAGCAAACCTTGGCCGATTCGCTATGGCTAGCCAAGAAAATCAACAAAAATATCAATAGAAATTGAGCCATGATGTTGTAATTGCAGCTCTAAACAATCACTACTGTCTGGCTCGAAAGCCTAGGCACGGGCTATAAGTGAAAATAGTCGCGGATAATGACTCTCATAATTATACCCCAATAATTGATATTTTTCGTGATTGCATTTTAAGTGGGTTTACAAACGAATCGAGCGCGCAGTCCTAAATTCAAGCGTTAATGTCTTCGTTTATGGGCGCTAAATGCGGTCAGCCCGCTAAAGTGGTCTATTAACCATTAAAATGAATATAGTTGGAATCGATATAGATATATTTATATTTTATTTTTCAGTTATTTCCCCTCGCAAGCTTATGTTCAAGTACGATTGCCGGCGAGAGAAGAAGTCCATTTCGATAAACAGCTGGGTGGTGGGCACAAACATGGGTAGGACCTCTTCGACACTTATGTTATGATAGTAGATTACGCCCTGCAATGTTTATATTCTTTTATAAAGTTAGGTATATGATCTTGATAATTTAACCTCTTTTACGGGACACTTTCGGGGTTGATTGCTCGATTTGACGACTGCATTATACATCTTCGATACCATGGTTCCTGGAGTCATGTCGGATATTACTTTGCACCCGTCAAAAGTAATGTCGAAGAACTTCCGATACATAGCACTTGGCTTAGATTTAGTCGATATTTTGATATAAGCCTTAATTTGGTCAATTTCCATCAGCAATTTTAGGTCCACACTTAAAAGGGAGCGTCTGATGCCTCCAACCTGGCACCTTATCCGAGCAGCATACTGAGGCTCCATCTAACAGTCAAAACTATCCCATCGTATACGTCTCTGAAAATTTGTTTGGTTTGTTATATAAATATTTAATTTATAACTGATATTTTACCCTGGCTTCGGTATAATGGACCAGGTGGACGAATAACAAAATGATCCGTATGGAGGTCATCCATAGGTAGAACATTACTGTCGACCAGACGGTGAAAAACTAAATTTGCTTGTTCTCTGGTTGAAACTCTATAGAAATTGATGTAATTACCAATCCGTAACATAATTGTTGATTACCATCATTTCAATTGTCAATCGGGCGTAAAAACTTAGTTAAATGGGAAAAAGGCATACAATGATAACATTTTAATATACAATATTATTGGTTTCGATCATAATATTGCTTCCGCACCGCTGGTTCAGATTAAAGCCAGTGATTTTCCATTCGCAATTATTTATGAAAAAGTTAATGCCTCAAAGTATGCAGTGAATTTAAGGCCAAGTTATGTATCGAAAGTGTAGAATTGGTACGTAGAATCCATTTGCAGAAACCTCTCGTTTTTCTAAGTGCTGTGACTTAATGTTTATCATAACAAAATCAATACAAAATCGACCAAAAATCTACAATAAGTTCTATATATATTTTAGGAATGTTTACAATAACAGCTTTACAAATATTTCTTCCTCCTAGCCTTTTCCTTAGCAATCTCATAAAGATGTCCATGCAGAGTTACATTCATTGCAATGGCCACTTTGGGTATAAAGAAGTCCAAGTTGACGAAAAACTCGGATTCGGTTAACATGGGCGGCAAATTGGTAACCGAAATGTTTTTGGACTCGAATTTACCCTGGAAAAAAATTTAAAAATTAAATTAATCTTTTTATAGTTATCTAGGCTTATACTTTTGGAAAAGGACAGCTCCAATCCCTTGCGTTACTGTTCCTGGCCAAAGTGTTGACCAATAGATCGACGAGCACCTTCCGCTTGCGTTCGCGAAAAACTTTGCACACGTCGAAGGTTATGTTAAATATCTGGGTTATGACCTTTTTGGCATTGGGAATCGATACCCTAAGCGAACCACTAAAGACGGACAACTTCTGCATAATATTCACAGAGGCCTCCATGGTCCTGTTGTTAGGAGGCAGGATTCTGCAGAAGAGGTTGGCAAAATAGTCGGGATTACCCACACATTCCATTTGCTTCATCTCCACATAATAGCCCAAGTTCTGTAAAGAGAAATAATATATTTCCAGGTAATGTTGTGGATAAAAAGTTGATTACTCACTGGAATCAATTTTGCTGTATCTGCAGGATGTATTTGCAGCAGACTGCTTATTACAATGCCGAAGCACCACGGAAATGGCAACATTTCGGTGTCCCAATGGTTGATCAACTAATCCCACATTAGCCACTGATGAAATGGCATATTCCACACCTAATGGCAGTTTAATCATGCGCATTATAGAGCAATTAAACTTATTCTGGGCCTTACCCATTGAGTTGGGCAAACACACATGATACCCAATTCCGAGCCCTATATCATATCAGCATCAATGTCATTTGGAGCCGGGGGCTCTTACCATCAGTGAGCCATCAGTGTAAACAATCCGGCAGTTGGCTCATGACCACCAGCATCACTATCCCAACTCACCGCCACTTTGCGATCATCAGTGTTAACCGCATTGCGTGAAGGGCAATTTGGTAATGTAATGTTATAGGCCACGCGAGGCTGAGAAGTAACTTCACTTCGCTTGTCGTTTTCATTATCGTTTCCAATATTTATTTCTCTCTTTTCAGGCGATTCGGTATATGTGTGTATTTGCTTAAGACTAACATTTCAATTTCGTATGGCATTCAGGCAGTGCATAATACTTTCAAGCGAAATATTATAAGGAGTATGGGATCTATGTACTTATATAAAACTATTGCGGGGCCACGGGCAGATGGTCTCCCTCCGGCTGGAATCCATTCTCATCGGCCACGTAGCGCAGGGTGATGAGGTTGCCATCGGGATCGCTGTAGCTGTAGGATCCGGTCTGGACGAGAACCAGCTCCTCGTGCTCATCGATCACCTGGCCATCGGAGGTCTCCGTCTTGGGCACAATGATCTTCTTCAGGTAGCCAATGTTCTCCACGCGTATTCCGTTCGAGGTCTCGTAGCTATAATATCAGAGCTATAACTATCCTGTTTCTTAGTCGAAAACCTTTTGTAACTCACCTGCTGTTGAAGCTGCCGTCGGCATTATTCACATTATCCTGCTTGACAATGGTGGCAGCTGTGGTCGTCGAGGTGGGCGTGGCAGCTCCTGCGCGCTGATCCTGTGGTCTGGCCAGGACATAGCCGAGCAGCATGGCGGAGCAGACGAGGAAGACGAACTTGTACATGTTGGAGGTGTTGGAGGGGTATATCCTATCCTTTTTTAAACTGAGTCTTAAGTGTGGGCGGTATCCGGCGAGCGACTGTTGACTGCCCGAACGAGAGCCGGGCTTTTTATACTTTGGCTCCATGACTTCGGCTGCTTACGATTGCCATTACGATGGGCGCACTAGATAAGCTTCGAAGTACTCGCAGAAATTACGAGCGGGCGCTGATGCTTCTTCTTCTGCTTTCTGACCGGGGTTTTTTTCATCGGATTTCGGATTTCGGTTTCGGTTTTATTGCCCCGCGATGAGTAAACATCAGATCGCACCGCCAAAAGAGATGGAGATGAAGATGGAGCGACGACGATGTCAGCAGGTGACAGTCTTCAGCCCTCCACCCCTCGTCACATATCGCGGATCTTGACAGGCTACGTGATTTGTCTGAGCAGAATATAATTCTTCTGGGAGTCGGCTCACCAGTTAGTTCCGTTGGCTCCAGCCAGTTCCTGGGGATTCCGTTAAGGATTTGAGTTGAGGGAGTGCTAGTTATGCCAGCCAGAACTTTTCAAATATTTCCATAAGTCATAACGATTCGCTGTCTTTAGCATACCGATCACGTTTCAATTAGGGAAATATTTTTGCTCGTCGAGAAGCTAACGGTTTTCGTTCAAGACAAAAGAGCCATAAAAAATTTAGAGTATTGCTGGCCATAAATCGAATTGATAACACTGCGAACTTACATATACCCATATGTTGGCTATATGCTGCGAATATTAACCACAATTGTGTCATAGAGCCTAGACTTTTTTCGGGAAAGGAATGGTCAATGAACTTCGTTCGGGTAGAAACAAAAGAGCTAAGTGACAAAAATTCTAAATCACCTCCGATACATATCTGATTATTTCTCAGGGTAAGAGAAATGTTCTTCAACCTCTTCCCGGAATCTCTGAAGTTCTACTTGTGTTTGGCTTAATAATTAACATATTGTTGTAAATTAAAACGAAGAAAACAAAACCCGAATCACACTTTCAGTTTCTGTTTGGCTTACATAATTCCTATTGATTTTGTTTAGTCGAACTCGGAGTTCTAAGGCTGCTGCCCAATCTCACTTAAAATGATTGCGGATTCGGCCTTGAGACTTTTGCCACTCTGCTTGGGCTTCAATTGCTTATTTAACAATTTAGCTTTCAATTAGTAATTGTTTAGCGAGATGGCCAGCAGAGCCAAAAAACTGCTAAGTAAGGCAAATTTAACACACATTTTGGCACACATGTTGCAGTGGCTCTTCGAAGAGGGGATCTCAGCTGAGCTCCAGCCCTGAATAAACGAAACAGTGAAGTGAACTATTTGAACTCTTATGTTTCCGGTTACGTAATCTCTTGTTTTGTTTTCTTTGACTTTATATTTTAACTTTGACTCAGTTCTTTTGGTTCCAATCACATTTTGGCTTAGTTCTTGCGGGGTGCTTAGTGCTTCTTCTCGGGAATTGTGTAGGGATGCAGCCGGATGTATTCCAGGGCCTTCAGGACGGACTCCGGAGTGGGTGGTGGCGTGGGCAGGTGGTCACCCACCGGGCGGTATCCATTTTCGTCGGCCGTATAGGACACCACATAGGTCTGGCCATCGTCGCCGACGAAAGAGTACTTTCCATTGACCGCTTCGCCATTGTGTTCGGCATTCACAGACTTCAGAACACCATCCTGAGTGGCCTTGGAGCCATCTTTCAGCTCATAACTGGATAATTAGGCATCAATTAGTCCCTGACGTAACTCTATCTGAACACAAACTCACTGATAATGGTATTTGCCATTGTATTCCACATTGGATTCCTGGGAAATAGGATCGTTGTTTTCCGTCGCCGTAGCAGCAACCACACAAAGGGCAAGCACTATAAGAAATTTCATTTCGGTATCTCTATGTATCGCTCTATCGATATCAATTAATACAATCCAAGCTGGTGTCTCGAGGCGACTGGTGATCCCCAGCGGCAAACAAAGACTCTTATATAGGCAACGAAATTAGCAATCTAAAAATTCCTGTACTAAAATGTTTAACATGAAATTAAAATGTGACCAATAAATAATATTGAACTTGTTTCGTCGTGTTTCGTTTGCCGCTGGCCTTTCAAAAATGGGTGTGAAATTTGGTGCAGACGACGTCGACATTGGCCAGCCTCCACATTGTTTTTAAAATAAATAAATAATAATAATGTTGTGCCATCTTCTATGGGCACTCGTCATCGGCATCACTCCTATTCTGGTTCTCGGTGATCTCGAACCAACGTGACCACATTTTGGCCAGCCTGCGTCTGGCCACTTTGCATAAAATGAATCTATCAAATGTTGCCTTGAAGTGCAAAACAGAATGGAACAATACAAACAGACGCTGTTATTTTTGGACAAAATCTATGAATAAACGGATAGTCTTTAAGACAATTCCCATGTAAACTATATCCTCAATGTGTGTGCATCTGGCCAACAAGTTTTGTGCATTCATTAACTCGTTTTAGCGTTTGTCATCACGGTTATTTGAGGAATTGAGATTTTAGATTTATGGCCACGACAGAAGCTCAAAACATTGGATGGAAATACAATCCGAAAGATAATCGGTGTCAGTGGGAGTGGAATACTTTAAAAGCCAAGTTGTTTTGAAACCAGATATAAGCTATTGATACTTTGACTATTAGGAATTAATAGAGGTCATTTGTTGCTCCTTTTAAGGCTTACCCAAAACATTAAAAAGCCTCATTTGTTTACTTTTCGAAAGAATCTTTAATTCTTTATTTGCAGCTAAGGCTAAAGAATATCTTCATAGTTCTTCACAAGTGTTTATCTAATATCCGAGACAATGAAGATTCAAGTCCTCATCGACATCTGGGCTTAGACTACGTGTAAATGTTTCTAATTTACAGACTATTTACACAAAGTTTGCTGTGGATAATATTCCTGTATATTATTTATGTAATTTCTTGTTTGTTAGTTATTTTTTTTACATTTTCTTTGTTGATTTCATTGATAAATCGACGATATCACATGAGTCCGAAAATGGCGAAGTTCCGGCGACTAAAAGATCTGAAGAAATTCGCGTAGAAGAGAGTTCGTGGAAGAAAGCAAGAAAGCAGACTGGGTTATCAGTATCATCGTGTTGTGTTGTTCAGTGTGGTGTTTGTCCCTCAAATCCGTTTGAGTTTGTGTTCTTCAGTCAGTGGATTTGGCCGACCTTTGACCTCCTGTGTGAAAGAAGAATTGAGGAGGAAAGGCTCCAGCCCTTGGCTTGTGTCTTATGTGTGATTGTCTAGGGATCGGGATTGGGGGATTTGCAGCAATCAACTTGTAGCAACAGCGCAGCATCTACACATTAGAATCGAGGTCGGTCACAATCGTTGGTCAACATCTAGGGGGTCTTCCGTCCTTAACGACGCTTTGACTGGGGAAGGGTGAGCAGGTAGTCCAGAGCCTTCTGAATCGCTGGTGGGATTGGTGGTGGAGTGGGCAGATGATCGCCCTGCGGCTGGAAACCGTTCTCATCATCGGCCGAATAGTTCAGGGTGATCAGGTTGCCCTCGGGAGAGGTGTAGGACACCGATCCCCTGGCGATGATCACGTCACTGGTGTCGGGGGAGGTGGCCTTCTTCAGGGTTCCGGTCTCCTCGGCCTTAATTCCGTTAGCCGTTTCGTATCTGCAAGTACCAATCAATCGAAATAATCAAAAGATTACATATAATCACAGGCTTTAAACAAATTCGCCTTGAATTATGGCAAATATAAATATAAAGCATATATATAAAAAGCTGAAGTCACCTTTTCATGCATCATCCGGCTGGCGCCAGGCAAATCAAATTAATATTCAATCAACAGTTTAACTTTTAGCCTTTCTGTGAAGACTTCGATTTAAATATGGTTCAGTAATCCATATTTTGTCAGCTTAATTAGCATATTCTTCTTGGTTTTTTATAGAAGCTAATAGCTGGTTTTGTTAAGTATGGGATGAGGGAAAGTGGTGTTGGGGAATAACAAGAAGATTTAGTTTAGCGATGGCTAATAATAGACTGTAAAGCCACTTTTGGGGGTTTTTCCAAAAAGCTAAATACTTGTATTCTTGCAAAAGGCCCCAAAGTATGCTTTACTATTTTAGTGTTCAACAACGGACAGATTTAAATGGTTATATAACTCAGATCTTTTAAGCCCGGCTTTAAACTACAATGAATTTCAGAGCCAGGAGATAATTGAAGGTTGAAGTTCAATTAGCGTGTACAGCTAATGAGCTCATTAACACTTACTATAATTGCTGGCTAATAACACTTGTTAATAACATCGTTCGAAGTTGTCTCGAAAATGATCGAGATGTTTGGTTTAGTAAATAACGTGGAAGTATAACTGATTGCAATAGATTTTAGATTACTTACGCGTAGTTGTAGGCACCATCTGGTTCTATGTTGGACTCCTGGCTGATGATGGCGATGGGCTCCTCCGCTTTTTGGGGGGCAGCCTGGCAGCAGCTCATCAAGGCGGCGACCAGCAGACAGAGAGCAAACTGTCGAAGGGAAAACGAAATGGAGAGTTCCGCAATGTTAACCGAGCTAATAAACATCTTGAGATCGTGCCCCGATGCTACGAGTATTAGTGTTATGCAATGCCATCGGGTCCGAGTGCCGAGATTTATTGCCTTAGCTATTTTATTTGCTGTTCTCACATACCGAGCTTTTTAGACACCTTTTGAGGTCGGCAAATAGATGCCAATTAAATATTTTCCACATTTCCACACACACACACGATGTCGACTGACTCAATTAACTTGTACACAAAAGAGCATGGAAATGGTGGGGCGTGGTCCTCTGTCCTATCGAAGGTGTCTTCGGTTTATATGTATTCCTATTTTTTTTGGCAACCCCGAGCTCACCCCAGATCGACACAGACTCTTAAGCAATTGTCGCTCAACTAAACTTAACTGAGCCGAATAGGTCTTACTTTTGGGTCTCCACTTGGGATTCCAATTTCGTGTCTGAACTTTTCAGACCGATGGACAGCTGCCAGGTGTTGGTCCATTGGTCTGACTGTGACCTTTGCGTGGCGTACACGCTGCCTCGGAATCCGAACCCGAGTCTGAATCCGTTAATTGCCTTTGGCTTTTAAGCCATTCAAATGGCAAGACGTGTCTGCCCCCGTTGGCAATATGCTATATGGTTTTGCACCCGCCTTTATTGCCGGCGGGTATCGTAATTGCGGAAGATTTAAACGAAAAAACTCTAAAGGGCCTCGCGTTGTTTTATTTTTTTTGAGCCGTCATAAATGCTTCAAAAGCTATGCAGCTCACCCTAGGCGATTGATTTACGAGAGCTTTTATCACCTGGGCATGTCTGGTCATATGTTTTATGAGAAATTGCGGGAGCTAGGGAATGCCAAGGTAGTATATATCTGACACCTTTAAAGGGAACAACTTATTTAAAAAAAAATTTCAACAGTCTTAAGCAGAAATAAAGTAATGATTTGGATTATCTGTAATGTGGTTATGTCTAATAAAAACCAAACATAACACATTTATGGCAAAACCTGATTTATTTAAGTGCCGATAATAATTTATACTTTGGCACTAAGTTGTTTCTAAAAAAATTATAAAATTTTCCTGTTTTAAAATATTTTTGAAACGATTTTTGAATTGCATTTAAGTTTTGAAACATTCCAAGCAAAATAAACTCTTACAAGAATTCCTGCTTTTTTTTAAAATCTTACTGATCTTTTAAGGCTAATTTTTGATTTCAACTTTTCATATCTTTTTTAAGAGCATCCTAACACACTTTTATTAATTTACTGTTTTCGTTTTCACTATATTTGACAGTTTTCCCAATGTATACCAAAACAAGCTCATCGAGAGCTCATCCTTCAATTGAATACTATGGTTTGCCCTTTTGTTCACTCGAATCCTTTCGGTCACTTACGTTCTTCATCTTGTTCGAAGCTCAGAAGTGTAATCCAAAAGGCAAAAGTATCCTTTCGACTGGGTCCTCAGCACACTGCAGTTGTTAATTGAACGAACGTTTTTATTTAATGATGCCCAATGCCGGCAGGTGAGTCTATTTATACGAAAATTGCATTGGCGAGGCTGCAAACAATTCAGTTTCAGTTGGCAAAGCGTTGCACACACATAGACAAGATGCAAAGCTGCGACACGAGTACGTCCAAAACCAACAACGAACAACTAACAACCAACAAGTAACTACCAACTTGGCTGGTGGGGGGATATGGGGGGTGTTGGGGATGGGTGGGTGGGTGTCGAGATGGCTGGCTGAAGAGAGAAGAAAAACTAAAAAACTAAACTAAAGATTCAGCGCCTTAGTCGCTGTCGCAGTCGACTTCGCCGTTTCCAAAGAGCAGCAGAAGCGACAAGAGAGGCAGAGGCCCTGCCGTTCTGGGCTGGAAATAAAGAACTAACTCTGTACTAAGTACACTTAATTTATGCAATTGTTTCAGGCTGTTTTGCCAGAGCGTCTACACACATTTAAATCTATTGCTTGGTAATTGCATCAGCCGGCGGAAATAGCTACACAGGGAACATATCTGAAGAAATACATAGGTTTATCATTTTATAGCTTTTATATTATGGTTTCAATTTCTGGCTTGATATAAAAAAATGTGTCATTCCCAAAGTATAGGAACATAGGAATTTTTAATGGTTCGCTAAAATAGTTTCTGTATTTATTTTTAAAGAACATTTTTTTAAGGTTAATAAAATCTATAAACATTCAAAATTCTTAAAAGCAATTTCCTAAGCTATTGTAAAATCAACCTTTGCAACAGTCTTTTATGATATCTGTGAGATCGTATAATCTGAAGGCTTTAGAAATCTATACAAATTTTGGTTCGCTTTCAATAGCTTGTTAAGATCGGTAGATTATAAATTTTTTCCCAATTTAATTTTGCTTTATTTCGTTCAGTGTAAGCACCCAGCAAGCGACGAAAGAAGAACAGTTTATGGATACGCCCCAGCTAAATGATAATGATAATAAAGATACCAATCTCGGCCGCCGGCGTTGCCACCTGACTCGAAATGGGGCAGACCCAGTGCTTTTTGGGGGGTGAACCGTTGCATTTAAATGCGCTGCATTAATCGGCCATCGCAATCAAAGTCAGGCAGCCATCGGAGCGGCGTTACTGGTACCCAGTAAACAGTACCCAAAAACCCAAAACCCAAGCCCAAACCCATGGGCAGACCTCAAACTGAAGCCGTGCACGGGGTCAAAATGCCAGAAATTGCTAAACGCCAAGTTGTTGTCGTCGCTGCCAAAGTGTAGGCGCGTCTAATGAATAGCTTTGGGCCAGCAGATGGGGCCAGACTTTTAGACTTTGTCTGCAACTCCGGCCTGAAACGCCATCCTCCACCTCCATCTCCTCTAACTGCAGCTCCGACACAGACGGCGACAGAATTTCGTGACAAGATTGTCCCAAAGATTGTGGCCGTATTGTATTGTTATTGTCTTTGGCAACCAAAAAAAAGATCGGAAAAAAGAAAATCCATATAGTACGAGTACTTAGTTTTTGTTTTTTTGGGATCTGAACTGAGCAAGTTAAAGGCGAAGTCGTCGAGGTGGAAGTCAAAGTCTGTGGCCATTGCCTTATTATTGTTCCCTCGCTCTTTTTTGCTTCGGCTGGGGCGCAATAATTATGAAGACATTCGACTGTATTAATTTTAATATTTATTGTACTGCTTTTAAATGAGTTTATCAAATAAACTTTATTTCCATTTAAACCGCTGTCTGCCTACCGAGATTTATGTTCTCAAATGAGCATTTCCCATCTGGGCTTGTTATTAGGCGGCGGAACCTTGAAATGTTACGCATGGCTTCTGCGATTATAGAACCCGATGCCACCAAATGTCAGTTGGCTATCCCCCGTCTGGTTATATGGCTATATGGTCATATTCTGGTTGCCCCAACCAGTTCTCGCCCGCTGTCCACTTTGAAGGTCGCGGCGCGTTCTTTACGGCATACAGCGTAATTTGTTTTAAAGACGTTTTGAGTAGTGTCTGCAATTTGATACCCAGCAGGGGTATGAGCATGCTGGCCACGCGAGGTGCGAACTTTTGTCTACTGTTTTTAATAGCAACTTTTTACGGCTGGGCAATTGGATTAGTTGTGCAATTCTCCTGCAATGTTCTAGATTTAAGATACAAGCTTGGATAAAAGAGATATAATCGCAAGACCTGTTAATTAATTTAATACGAAAGCTGGACCTTAAGAAAAACCTAACGATCTTTTAATATCCGAGAATTATTATATTTTTTAAAAAAAATATAACGTTATTTTTGGTCTTTCGAGATTTTATTGTTACTTAATGTAATGTTCGTTAAATTTTCCGAAGATTCGGTTGGATTAAATATATCGTATGGTATGTGTAGATATGGATCTTTTAGGATGCTATACAAAGCATACTCTCAAAAAGTTAATCTAAAGTATTTACGGGATTTTAACGATCATATTGTTTTTCGAGATTTTCCATAGCATTTTTCAGAAATCGGTTGGTTATAAGTCTGGTTGTCTTGCGATTTTTCAAAAGCCTACTCTTCAATTAGGCTTTAAGTCTTTACCCAAAGTTCAAGATATTTCTGTGACACCAAGATTGGTTAAGCTCTTAAAATCTTTAACAAAAAAAAAGCTAGCCAAAATCCTTTTGAGCTCAAGATCAAATGTTAATAGCCAAAAGACAACTCCCAGGCAGCCAGATCTTCGGAGTGGCATCTCTACGAATCGCTTGTCCGCATTGATTTAGCTGTTGCGTAAGAAGCTAGAGCCGCCTTTTGGCCAACTTGTGGCTCGGCCTGCGGTCCAGCCTGGCATACTTTGCACTGGCTAATGCTAATGTCAATGCAGGCATAAATAAATAATTGCACACCGCAGCAGAAGCAGCCAATGGACGCAGCGGCGAACCAGTTGCCGCGGTTAAATGTCAGTGGTTCTGGTCATGTCGCGATCCCAGCTACTGCAATTTGGTGGAAACGGAGTCTCGGCAGGGGAGTGGGAAAATGGCCAGCTGAGCCAGGTATTAGCTGCCCATTTCATGGTCAAGGATAGCCATAAGCCAGCTTTGCTCTGCTTTGCGGCCTTAACTGGTTCGTGTGGTCAGGAAGGCGAAACGCCTAACTGGAGCATATAACCTTCAGTTATGAATCGTCGCAACGGCCTGGCATTTAGTAAGCTAACACCATGCTAATCCGTCTGCGTATCCGAGTTTCGTTGGGCCCAGTCAATTAATTTGATTTATGCAAATTGACAGACGTCTTATATGGCAGAGGGATCGATCCGCGGCACGTGGGCGTCGTCGATTACGGCTCATGGTTAATTAATGCAAATCGCGGCCAAGATATTTAATATGCGCGAGTGGGAACTTCGGAACTTCGGAACTCCCCCCATATCTGAGAATTTGTCACGCCAATATTCTGACATCAAGCTAAACTCCGCTCTTTACCTTTATTGTCAAGCATTTACGTACATTTCTCACTTCTTTCCCATGGCTTGAAATATAACCGCAACCAAATGTAAGATATATATTTAAAGTACATTTATAATTATTATTTTATTAATATTTCAATGATTTTTATTAATAAAGCCGCTTTAACAGCATTTCATGTTCACGGCAGCAAACAAAAATGACAAGAAAATATCCAAGAAGCTGCAAATAATACTCAATACTATCAAGTCTTTGAAACTCAGAAACTTGCTGCGGAATAATTGTAAGCTTTCGGTTGTTGTCAAGCCAAAATACGAGGCGCAGACTGCCAGGTTAACCATTTGCTTACTGACAAACACGCAGAATCGTTTGCCTCGAGTCATAAATGGATACAGGGTGGATTCCCTCCAATTTCCGGTAACTGGCTGCCACAGCGACCAGTTGATCCAGAGCATCTCAAAGTGCATGTAGAATCTACCTTTCCAAGTGTCAAAAAAACGCACATCTCCTTGCTTGTAAATCAGGGATGATGATAACAGTAACTTTTTCTTTTCTATAAATTGCCGGGCGATAAAGACCTGCGTTTCGTGGGTCTGAATGTCGTTCACCTCGATGCGACGCAGAAACCAACTTGGGAAACGTCCAGCGCTGTTATGGGAAATCAAAACCTTTGTGGGTATACGGATATCTCGAGTACGTATCCAAAGATACAATGTGGTATTCGGCTTGAGAAATATATGCTCAGGATCCTGTACAACTGTGACTTTTCTCTCCTGGTCTAACGGGTCATAAAGAACCATTTCCAAGGACGCTGTGGTTCCCGAATTTAGGCGGCCACCTGTTCTCAAGGATATGACCAGATCATGAAGCTCCTCAGTAGTTTTGTCATTCATTTCGAATTCCGGTATGAAAATTGTCTTGCTGGGAAGCCGATTTCTATAAAGATATAACCATAATATCCAGAGCAGTATAAGTGAAAAGAGAAGGGCATAAAATACAACAATGAAAATATTCAATTGTGCTTCTGTATAAACAGAATCTGGAACTTCAATACTAGGAATATAGTACAAATAGTTGGTATATGTCCCCAGGATATTGCATTTGCAACGAACACCCTTCTCCACACTGAGGGACATCGTAGGGAAGCATCCGTAGTGTACCCAGTGTTGCTTTTCTGGATCAGAGCTATATAACCAAGTCTCACAGCTCCGAATTTGAAATGCGAACGCAAAAGTAGCTGGTCCATTTTTTACCGGCGTATTGGGGCTATTTCTTATCGTTATATTCGAGGCAACTCGCAGCGCAAGGTATCCCCGTAGGGATTCATGGCAGTTATTCCGCAAAAGAATGATCTTACTTTTAGTACGCGCGGGCACAATGCACTTGGACGAGGAAATTTCGCGGAACAATGGCTTTCTTTTTAGCTTCACCACAACCTGAAGCCTGTGCGTGGCCTTAGTAAAATGAACAGCCAACACTGAGTGCTCCATCAGCACTATGCGGTAGATACCTACAGTCCGAATGGACCGAAGGCTTCCCTCTCTCATGCAATCTACGTATATCCCAGCTTTGTGCGCATGATCCGTTCTCGAAGACTTCTTACTTTTCGGCTTATTCCGGAGCTTTACCAAAGATTCGTTGTGATAAGTATTTATAGTTCTAAAGTGAATCCGACTAGTATTAAGGGTGATCGGGACAGTAAACTTATCTTCATTTTTATAAATGCGCACAGAAAGTACAAGAGAACTAGGTTTCTTCTCAAGTGGGTACCACCAATGCAAGTTCTGTTTAATAGATACGACTTTGAGGCAGACTCTTCCCTTATTCGTTCCCATTACATCCACAAAAACACCTGGCGGAACAAGAACCCACTGAAAATGATCGCTTGTGGATACTCGAATGGATTTCTTTGGGAAAGTTTTAAAACATTGAATATCCACTGCAACTGCGCTTTGCGCCATATCTCTTTTTTCACCAAGATCTGTCCGGTAAATATTATGGCGAAGATAATTTAAATGGCGATGAAGACGCTCTGTTTCCCAAGTTGATTTTAGCCAGAAAGTCCATGGAAAAATGTCTTTTTTGTTTCCCAACGTTTGTGTCCTAGCAATCAATTTTTTATATAAAGGCTCTTTTAGCTTGCCAGTCACGTATGCCCTATAGAACTGATTGTAAATTGGCCATGGTGGCCGAGAACTTCTTTTGCATAATGCTTGCATTACTTCATATACTTCTAAGCAAGCTAGCCTAATGTTGATGAATGGTTGTTCCGTGAGAAAGTGCACGTCATCGTCAAGGTATATTTCCTCAAAATTATCATTCATTTTGTTAACCACCATGCTTAGTAAGGTATCCTTTTTTTGATCTGAGGGATATAAACGGTGTGCTAATGTTAAGGTTAGGTTTGCCAATCTTGCGAGAGAACTTCGCGATTGAGGATGAATGGCTGTGAAATTCCTTAAAAGAACTATTCCAGAATCCGTGTTATGCAAATGCTGCATTATAGATTGTACGGTTTGCAAATACCGATGCAGGAGTCCTTTTTCCAAGAGGTTAGGAATATTATGAGGAATATTTTTTAGAGCGTTGATCTTTACCTTTATCCAACTGGTGTGGCAAGCATATAATGCGTCGCATACAAGCACTTTTATGATGTTAGTGACAGGTAAGTAAACCTCGCAGTTGCAGTCGAGACAAGTACCAAGAAGAACTGGGCCTACATAATACCAATACTCGATGGGTTGGTTCAACGACACAAAGTTTTGACAACAAGGGAAAAATGCAGTCACTGCCTCGTGGCCTTCCTTTGGATAAATCGAACAAGTTCCGCCAGATGGCCTAGGGTTTTTAGTCAGGATTTTACCCATACGGCCGTATCGCCCATCTTCCGATGAAACAACAAGGTTTACCCGGGTCACATTCGATGATGTCCGTATATACATTACTAACTCATGGCCAGTAACCACTAGCTGACCATCAATAAACCATTTAGATTTTATATTTTGACTGCCACAATTTAAGCATCTTGAATGAAGATTAACCTTTGCATTCGGTATAAAGTAATTCCTTTGACAATTCCTTACGCATATTATCGTTACCTGTAGCACTTTATATTTTGTTATAGTAATAACTTGCATTGTTTGCGATGAAACATTTGGATTGTCATCTCTAATCACTTGCAAACGAAAGATGTATCTGCAGTTAAGCTTTAGGGAATTGGCAGGAATAGAAAACACCGCAACTAATAAAGAAGAATACTTTAAAGTAACTAAAAATGTCCATCATGAAAAATCTCACCCGACGATATGTTTCGATGGCAAAAGCGATTACGATTGTCGTCAAATGAATAGCAGTTCCAATTATAGTTCGAAAACTGAATATCCCCACTTCTTTTAGAGAAATCGTAACTCATGGAGCCGTTCATCCAAAGTTTGTCACTTTGTGGAGCCCGCTTAGTTCTACCGCCAAGAATTACGGCTTTCACCTGACCCATAACAATTTTGAGATAACATCGAGCTTCGAAATGCAATCCATTCAACTTTCCCTCGACTCGTAGAACATACAAATTTCGCCACAATTCATACGGCGTGAAAAACCGCAATGTAAACGGCCGAATATTAAGGTAAGGGCTATATGTAGAATATGATGCAAACTGTGCTGTGGAAATAATGGATAGAAAAGGTGATTTAGTAAACTGGACTACTCACTTAACCCAACAGCGTCCCTCAGACTCCAATTATAAATACCAATGACATTTAGGTCACAATCTTCCAGGAATTGTGCATTTATAAGAAAGCTCCGAGTGACCAGAACTTGTTTTGGGGATTGGGGATCTGAGCACGCTAGCATTGTCAATTGCGGAGAACAATGCTGGGGAAGACGTACTTCAATAGTTACGATTTGTATTACTTCATATATCCTAAATGGTTTTATTCGGCCAAGAAGCGTAAGTTCTGTATTACTAGCCCTCCAAAAAGTAGCGGTTAAATTGGCGTAGTACCCCTCTTCATAATCAGGTTGTATTTCCGTATCAATTCCGAAATATGTAAGCTCATTACTGATTGAAGAGGTTTTTTCAAATTTTGGCGGCATTTCTTTTGCAACATTTCCAACTTCAAAATAGGCCAACAGGTAGTCGGGAGTACTGATCCATACTGTAATAGTGGACTTAACAGGGAGAATTTCCATGGTTATAACGATATGAGTTTGTCTTCCGAAGGGCACGTATTCATTGCAATAAATCTTAATATTGGCTTCTCTTAGTTCATTTGTTTTAGCAAACGGAATAGACAAATTCAGTAATAAAAGTACAAATATTTTTTGATTTGTAGACATAAAGTCATTTTTACTAAAGGAAATGATAGAAATTTCAAGGATGAGGCATAATTTAGTTTTCTAAACTGATCCATTGATATATGCCTTGCTTTCTGATTTAAAGGTGTTCTACTTTTTTAATATCAAACATTTTACATAGCCAACGTTTATTTTTCTACAGTTTGGCGTATAACCGCGAAGTATCGATATGTGATGGTCATTAACTAGAAAGGATTACATATTATTATTAATATACGGTTCTATGAGGGCAAACTTACTATCTTAAAGGTATCAAGGGATATAATAATAATTCCCCTGGCTGATATTTCTGCAGGACGTTGGGCGCGACCCATTAGAATGAGTATTTTCTTTTTGTATCGCAACGAACCGTCGTACCACCTGTTTTCGTATGCAGCTTCAGCTATTTTGGTACTCTGAAAAAGGTATGTTACTAAGTGACCCAATATTGCATGTTTTACCCACAAAGTCGATTAGCATTTGTCCATGTAAGCTGACCATATAAAATTGAGCTGCCACACTCACAAAGAGCATCATATACGAAATGCCTTCCATATTAAAACCCTGCACGACGGTATAGTAGGCCATACAGCAGAGTAAGCTGGCGGTGGTAAACAGATTGGATGCCAAAAGAAGTCCAAATACATTGTTTACATCCTGGTGGTAGCTGGGAAAAAAATTTAAATTCTTTAAAAAAACTATTTAGTGGCTCTAACTTACCTGAGAATTAGTTGATGTCTTTTTACCACCCCTGCCAGAAAATAACAATCTTGTCCTTCTTTTTCTCTCCTTGGACAGTAGGAGGATAATACCTTGGCCAGATAGGCAAAGTGCATCGAGATCTGACTCGAAATACACATCATCCACAGGTCTGTCCCCAAGCTCACATTCACTATGAGTTGACTATAAGTAAAGTCTATTACATAGGCCACAACATATCCCAAAGGTGTTTCTGAATCGAAGCTAAGACGCGTGGGGAAAATGCGTTGATAGGAAATCTCGGCTTTGCCGAAGCCTATTAGGTACATAATGCAGGACTGAATGAGAGGTCCTAGTGCCATAAGAACCATTGTAAAGTAATATAAACACAAAACAAAGCGAGTTGTTCGCGATAGGTAAAATCTATTAACATGGTACTTCTCTTGCTTTTGGTCATCATGTGGATATATTTTCCTCAAGTTGTTACTCAGCAAACGTAAGCGTTGTCGATATATTATAAATGTGACAAACTTAACTTGGGCACTGAACATGTAAAAGAAGTGCAAGCCTTGGCGCATAGTTTTTGAGGGACTGCCGGCCAAGGACTCCCACTGAAGGATTCTATAAGTCACCATTGAAGCCTCGTAAAAGTTGCTCACCACGCACAGAACGAAATAGCTGCGTAGCAAAAGATTCTGCCATCTGGGTCTGGGTGAGTCAAATAGATCATATCCCAGAGTCTTGAACATCATGTGGGCCATGTAGGTGTAATCCCCGTAAGAACGCTGCTCTCCCATCTTTTGTTGTTTTTTGTCTGCTGACATTTCAACTCTAAGCCGTAACTGAGCTCTGGCATTCAACGACTATTAGTTTTGTAACCGCTAAAGGACGAGGGGTGGCCCACTCCCATTTATATAAAATGCCGTTTCAATAATTTATGGTCTAATTGTTTTGTCAGTCAAGAGTTTAGCAATTTGTTCTTTAAACTCACACTAAACGTGTGAGAAGCAGATTAAAAATTAAAGTTGTGGTTGCATAACACCTTCCGGTTGTCATCAGTTGTATTATTATTTAGCTATTCCAATATTATATTTAAATTAGCGCATACCATGAGTCAATCCTCAAGGGACTGCATGTTAAATCTGTTGTTTTACCAATTATCAAGCTCAAAGCAACCAGTTTATATACATTTAGTAACTATTTCGAAGCTAAATAAAATCTTCAAAAAATGTTTAAATTTCAAGGTTGAATAAAGTCCAGCTATATGACTTGCGTTTATTTTTAGTTATCAAACTAAATTTTCAATAAGTTCTTAAAACACAGACAATAAAATACTTTGAAAAATTGAACTTGATTTGAAAATTATAATTTATATTTTTTTTATTACTTTACGCGTGTATTAAAAAAACCTTTTAAACTTAATAGTCAAATTGAGTAATAAAAGAACCAGTATTTTTTGATTGACTAAAGTAAATTATAGAAATTTCAAGTATGAAGCATAATTTTGATGAGGCATAATTTTTTAAAAACCTTGCTTAGAGATTGTGGATAAAGTATTTGTAGTGCTTGTTATACTTTTTTGATATCAAACATTTTACATAGCCAACGTTTATTTTTCTACAGTTTGGCGTATAACCGCAAAGAATCGGTATGTCATGGTCATCAACTATGAGGTATTACATATTATTATTAATATACGGTTCTGTGAGGGCAAACTTACTATCTTAAAGGTATCAAGGGAAATAATAATCATTCCCTTGGCTGATATTTCTGCAGGACGTTGAGCGCGACCCATTAGAATAAGTATTTTCTTTTTGTATCGCAACGAACCGTCGTACCACCTGTTTTCGTATGCAGCCTCAGCTATTTTGCTGCTCTGAAAAAGGTACGTTACTAAGTGACTCAATATTGTACGTTTTACCCACAAAGTCTATGAGCATTTGTCCATGTGAGCTGACCATATAAAATTGGGCTGTCACAATCACAAAGAGCATCATATACGAAATGCCTTCCGTATTATAACCCTGCACGACGGTAAAGTAGGCCACACAGCAGAGTAAGCTGGCAGTGATAAAAAGATTGGATGCCAAAAGAAGTCCAAATACATCATTTACATCCTTGTTGTAGCTGGAGAAAATAATAATTATTTTAGAAAAGAAAGGGAGTTAGCTTCGGCAAGCCGAAGTTTATATTCATTTGCAGTTATAAGAAATTGTCAATGTTAGTTACAACATTTTTAATCTTTAAACATCATTGACAGCCTTAGAGAGATTTTAATAAAACTGAGTTATACAAAATTAATACCGAAACTATTACAAAATATTATATCTCGGGTTATATGAGCATTTCAGTAGGGGATCCTGAATTTGGTTGTATCGAGGAGGGGGGGCTTTTCAGAACAAATTTTTCGTTGCATACTTTTTGAATATCACAATTCTTTTCACCAGGGTGGGGAGATGTATGCCCCATACCCCGCTTGAAGGATTGGTTCAAATAAATAAAATTGCCTTTTCGATTGACTTTTTGCGATATTTTCCGAACCGATAATCAAAAGTAATGAATCTTTAATTTTTTAATTAATTATCCAATCGTTTCTATGGCAGCTATATGATATAGTCGTCTTATTCCAAAAAAAAATATATTTAAAGCTTTTAAAAACTAAAACAATGATATTCCTAAGAAAAGAACAAAAACACCGAAGCTAAAAAAAAATATTGTATTACTTTTTGGATTATTTCTATGTGAGCTATTCGGTGTAGTTGTCCGATCCTGCAATAAAAAACGACTTTTGCGATTTGGAAGGTTTCATCCCGATGGCTTCAAAACATTACAAGTTCGTTTAGAAACGGACAGACGGACGGAATTGGCTAGATCGACTCGTCTTTTGATGTTTATCAAGAATATATATACTGTATGGGCTCGTATCCTTCACCGCCTTACAAGCTTCTGACTAAAATACGTATGCCCTTTGTAGGGGTATAAGAAGCTGTCAAATTAGTAATTGGTTCTAACTTACCGAAGAATTAGTTGATGTCTTTTAACCAGACCTGCCAGAAAATGGCAGTCTTGTCGTTCTCCTTCTCTACTTGGACAATAGGAGGATAATACATTGGCTAGATAGGCAAAGTGCATCGAGATTTGACTTGAAATACACATCATCCATAGGTCTGTACCTAAGTTTACATTCACGATAAATTGACTATAGGCAATGTCTATTACATAGGCACCCACATAACCCAAAGGCGTTTCTGAATCGAATGTAAAACGCGTGGGGAAAATGCGTTTATAAGGAAACGCTACATTACCGAATCCTATCAGGTACATAATGCAGGACTGAATGAGAGGTAAAAATGCCATGATAACCATTGTAATGCAATATAAATACAAAACATTGCGAGTTATTCGCGATAGGTAAAATCTATCGACATTATATTCCTTTTGATTTTTCTCATCATTCGGATATACTTCCTTCAAGTTATTACTCAACGATCGTATTCGTTTTCGATACATCATAAATGTGACAAACTTCACTTGGGCGTTGAACATGTAAAAGAAGTGTAGACCATGTTGCATAATTTTGGAGGGACTTCCGGCCACAGATTCCCACTGAAGGATTCTATAAGTCACCATTGAAGCCCCATAGCAGTTGCTCGTCACGCACAGAATGAAATAGCTGCGTAGCAGAAGATTCTGCCATCTGGGTCTGGGTGAGTCAAATAGATCATATCCCAGAGTCTTGAACATCATGTTGGCGAAGTAGGTGTTATCCTCGTAAGAACGCTGTTTTCCCATTTTCTGCTGCTTTTTGTTTGCTCACATTTCCACTCTTAACATTAACTGAGCTCTGACATTCAAGAACTATTAGTTTTATACCCGCTACAGGACAAGAAGTAGCCCACTCACATTTATTTAAAATGCCCATAGCATAATTTATGGTCTAATTGTTTTGTCACTCAAGGGATGAGCAATTTGTTCTTTAACCTCACACTAAATGGCTTTCGAGTGTGAGAAGCTGATTAAAAATTAAGATTCAATATTGTATTTAATTACCGCATGCAATTAGCCGATCCGGGACAACGAAACTTCTTCATAGGTCATCATTACATGTTAAGCCTGCTGTTTAACAATTTATCAGGCCACAGACAACAAGTTTTGATACTTAAAGACATAGCTATTTCAAAGCTAACATAAATCTTCAATGAATATTTAAATATCAAAGTTAGATAAATTCGAGCCAATTAATTAGACGACAAATATTCAGCGGCTCGTTTATGCAAATTAGCTAATAAAGATCTTTTGTCTGCCCCATAGGCAGATCTTATTTAACGCATTCCGCAAAGCCGCGACTTCAGAATCGGAACTATAAAGTATACGAATGGCCAGCATTTGGACATTTATGGTCCCAGATGTGGACAAAGTCAGGTTCTGTTTTGAAAAGAAATCAAATTTGTTTGGGCTAACTCGGATTGCCTATTGATCTCAATTTGTTTTGTTCGCGGCTATCTAAGCCATAGGAATGCTAATTTCGGCAGTTAAATAAATAGTATTCTCGTTTTAAGGTGCACATAAAAGAATCCAATTAATAAAACGAAAACTCGTCTTGGCTGGCACGTGACTTTTGCTGACTAGTGTAGACACAATTACATAGCTATTGTTGCACTCGTTGACTGCTGTCAAATCGCACGCGAAATGTGAAGGCCGGCGATGCAATCGAGATGACTTCCCCCCAATCCTCCGGCTAGCTCCCTCCTCCAAAATATCTTCTCCACAGCCAACTTCAACTTCATTCATATTTATTCATGTGCCCGGGTCTCAGTAGCCCATTCATGCTTTATTCACCTCAAATTCAGATGGAAACAATAAATTATATTCGACACAATTGAGTTGAGTTGAAGCGAAATCTAAACTTTGCTAGCTATATCATTGATTACCTAAGTGAGAAATATCAAAGAGGGTAATTACAATTTTGTTTTTAATAAATGATTTTCGTGCTGCGAAAGTTAATTAATCCGTAATTTTGTAGGAGTGATGCAAGCCCAAGTGGGTGCAAAATAATGGAAAATGTAAATCTCAATTAATTTATTCACTGGCTTCTCGAATTTCCCTACTGAATAAAAAATATGTCTAGATTCGAGATTAGCATTTATATCTTCATATGCTTAAACACGAATAAACACTTAACGCCCCCAGCTGTGCTTTTTGCTTGTTTAGTCAATCGTTTTGGCGGCTACTCTAAATTTTAATGATACAAACAAAAGGTACGCGAATTATAATAAAATCCAATCTAAATTCTAAACGGAAATTGTCAAACTCTCCGGCTCGAAAGTTTTTTTTTGCTGGCCGCTGCACTGTGGAAATAGCTCCCAGATTTTTTGCAAAAAGTCAAAAAGGGGTTTAAAAGAAATATTATTTATTATTAAAGCGGATACTAAATTCCATTTTATTGTTCAACTTGTACAAATTAAAGTATTTTTTTTAAAGAAATACAACTACTTAGTTAATATTTTATTATTGCACTGTTTTTGCTAAGAACTTTTTAAGAAAATCCAACCCGACTGTTCGTTAATTGTGACTGAAACCTGAAACTACTCTCATATAATATAAGTAATATTTTTATAACACTTATCCGCCTTGTGGGCATGGTCAAACCGGCATGAAATTTTGGTTATTTGTCTCTTATGTTTGAGGGAAAATATACACCAAGTTGAAACGCAATCTTTTTTATCTTTCTTGCCTTAGTTTATGCCAAAAAATCACTAATTTCATCCACAGTGGGTAGGTCGAATAAAATACAGCTTAGTGACTGAAATTTGATGCTTATGCAAAATGGTTCGGTTGGAATTCAAAGTTGGTTATAAAACGATTCGTTGGCAGAGGAAGTTGTTACAGTTCTGTCGGACATATCATCGTTGAAAGTCGCCAAAAATCAAAATGTCTTTAAAGCTGGTAAATTCGAGCAAACCCTACAGAAAGTGTTGTGATATTAATTTTCGAGTGCTTTTAGTTCTCCTGCCTATTTGTGCTCAGTTTGGCTGCCATCGCATGTGAAGGACAGCCGCAGTACAATCCTTACCTAAGGAACCCCTACTACAGGGATCTGTACTATAGGAATCGCGATCTGTACAATCTGCGACGTTTTTACGATGGATTTTACAAGAAGTACAATCCCTACATTGCCGCTGCCCAGGCTAGGATTGTGGAACAGAAGAACGATGTGAACTACGGAGCGGGTTCCTATGCCTATAACTATGAGACGGAGAACGGCATCCATGGCGAGGAGCGGGGAGTGCCGGTGAACATTGGTAACCAGCAACAGGAGGAGCAAGTGGAGGGGGCCTACTCCTTCATCACACCCGAGGGTCTGAGGGTAGGAGTCAAATACCTAGCCGATGCCAATGGTTTCCGCCCCGTGATTACCTGTAAGTATCTTTAAATTAATAGGTATGGAAATTTTGTAAGAACGCTGATTTATTGGGTTTTTCCTCTAGATGACGGCGTCAACTCCGCTTTTTATGCCGGTCAGCCAGCTCCAGCCAATGTGGTCATCACCAAGCATTGAGTTTCCTAATTAGTTGAGTAAAAAACGTGTGTTCAGCCTTCCCTAATCAAAAAAAAAAATATTTTAAACATTTAAACAATTTCAGAAATCCTTAACTAATAAAAATAAATAAATCTAATATTAAACAAAAGGTTTACTCGAGTGAATCGGTTAGCTGAGGTCAGCCATTTTTTCTTTTATTTGTTGATTATAGATCATTAAGCTCGTTTACTTGCGTTAACGCCTTAAAAGCTCTATCTTATTCCCACCAAGCTGAAAAGTGTGCTGCAAATAGCATCTAAGCTTTAAAACAATATATTTAGAAAGGTGTTTTGAGTTTAAATGTTTTAAAACTTGAAATGAATTTTGAATGAGCTTGTGTATAGTCATTCAGACGTGAAATCATTTCGCCTATAATTTTCTTCCAGAAATTACTTTTTTCCCTAATCATAAAAAAAAATCGTCAGCCTAATCGTTACTGTAACTTGTCTATCGGGTGCAAGGTCAAGCTTAATATCAGCTTGAAATAATTGGGTCGATTCTCGCTTATCGGAAATGTGTATACCAAAATGTATTCGACGCCTACAGAGAACACGTACTTAGATTAAGACTTGTTTTAACTTGGTCTCGCCTTAGTCAGTTCAACAAACCCATTAATTCTTAAACTCTGCCCGTATATTGTGTATTGAAAATGTTGATTATATTTCTGCCAAAATGTCAGATACTCTCATTATCAACTGCGATTCGGCCTTAAAAACCAAATATGCCGTTCAACTCAACGGCCTTTTGGTGATTTTCAAATTCCTCAAATCAAAATTCTGGGTAGTTTATAACAAATATTTAGTAGGTTTTATTTCGATATATCATAATAACAAATTAATTATCTTATGCATAGCAACATCGTCATATACGATAAGTTCGACAGATAAATAAATACGAAATAACATAGGAGCGGACTATATGTACGAATTCTCCGGTTGCAATTCGATGCTGACATTCTTCACCTTTCTTTTCCTTTTTTTTGTGGATTTTTTTTCGGTATTGCGATGGCTTGTTATAGTGTTTGCCCAGATCAATGGGGTTAACGGGGCAAATGCATGGGGAATGGAGTTGGGTGTTGGATTTTGGATGGACTAGGACTGTTTCTGGGGCTTGGGTAGCGGGAACATATGGCTGTGGATGAGGCGAGCTCGGGACTCGCACTTAGTGGGACTTCTGGATCTTGGCGGCCTTGCGGAGGCGCTCCAGCTCGGCCTGCTCCTCGCGCTCCTCCTCCTCGGCGAGCTCCACCTCGTGCTCGAGCATGCGGATCTGATCGCTCAGCTCCTTGGGCATCTGATCCAGATGTATCGCCTTGATCTGGGCCTTAATATCCTTGGTCATGTGATTGATGCGGAAGCCGCGATGGTCGAACTGAGCTCCTCCATTGGCCTTGTGCTGCTCCTCCACGTACTTGAGGGCACGGGCAATGGCCTC
Organism: Drosophila subpulchrella; assembly: GCF_014743375.2. NCBI lineage: Eukaryota > Metazoa > Arthropoda > Insecta > Diptera > Drosophilidae > Drosophila > Drosophila subpulchrella. The sequence goes on from NC_050611.1 coordinate 11,592,387, forward strand.
GGGAATCGGATGGATGTGGTCGCCCTGGGGCATGAAGCCACCATCGTTGGAGGCGTAGTTCACGCGATACAGCTTGCCATCATCTCCAGTGTACTCATAGAAGCCCTTGGCGTGGGTTCCTCCAGTGTGATGAAGCTTGGCCTGTTCCTCGCCATAGATTCCATTCTCGGTCAGGTAACTGTTTTGGTAAAATATGTATATTTAAATGTTAGAAGGTTTTGGGAGAGTTAATGTATTACAAAAAACTACAGATCTTTCGTAATATTAGAATCGGAAAAAAATCAATATTTTCTTAAGTAGAAAAAGCCACTTGAGAATTATAAGAATTTTAACTTTAATGGTTATTTCCCTAAACAGAAACTTACGAATGATCGTATTTGTCCTGCTTGCGGACCTCTTCCTTGTGCAGAATCTTGTGGCGACCCTCGTCATCGTAGTTGAACAGGATACTCCTGGGCGTGGTGGTGGTCGTGGTGGTTGTGGTCGTCGTCCTTTTGGTGGTGGTTGTGGGTTTCTTTGTGGTAGTGGTCTGCGAGTGTTGTTGTGGTTCGAATGTGATCATTCATGTGATTTCTGATCTGGGCGTGTGTGCATGCGAGTGTGTGGCATGGTTTTTTGTGGTAAAGGGTTTGTTTTTTTTTGGGGTCATGCAGGATACCGTATGTGGGGGGTGTCATGTAGCGCGGAATGTTTGGTTTGATTGCAGAGCCAAAAAACGTTCGCATTTTTGCTTGGATTGTATATGAAAGCAGGGGTTGGGATTTTAGTTTTTTGGGGTAGGTTTCGCTGTGTTTGCCGGATGTTGGAATACAGGGGATCTTGTGGGTTCTTAGTACTGTGTGCTCAGTTGGTGATGGGGTTCATGATCGGGAAAGCCGTACTCCAAGGGAATTGCTGGTACGTTAAACTCGGCGTTACTTACTGTGTACAGGTCGTGGCTGTAATTGAAATAAATGCAAGAATATAATACTACACTCCTTTAAATCAGGCTGAGTTACTCACTTGTAGGGCCTGTCGTCATGGACATAAGGAAGGTTCAAACCGGCATAAGGTCCATACCCACCATCATAGGGATTGGGAATGTGGTGGTAGATTCCAAGCTCGCGCTGATCGTCCACATGCCTATAAGGCTGGGGCATGTGATAATAGCGACCTTGAGGGGAAGAAAAGAAATCACATAGGTTAGTGGGATGCCTATTGGGTATATCTTCCGATTGTCTGAGTGCTTGGGTGAGTGACTATTCGAAACTATTCAAGTTATACATATCCAACATTAGATATTTACACAATTAATTAGTTTCTTATTTTTTGTACAAAGGAGGCAGTTGAGTCTAAAATAAGTTTTCAATTCAAGTTTAAACAACAGTGAAGACCATATACACAATAGTTCTTAAGCCATATGGATATTTTATCAGAAGTGATTTTAACTGCTTTCTGTGTGATTAATGTATTAATGTAACTCTCTTCCCTTCTTTTCATAGTTTACCTAAACTTTCTTGCAAACCACTCCGGCCTAAAGTACGAGTATAAAAGTTTGAATGTTTAATATCAGAGTGCTCAGATAAAAAGTGTTCTTTGGTTAGTGTTATAAGCTCATCTCAAGGCCTGTTTGTTCTGAATTTTGTTTACAATTTCGCTAATTTCAGACGTCAGCCTTGAGCTTGAACTTATTTGAGAGTCAGCAGATTATACGTATAGGTGAGTGCGTTATCGAATTCGTCGGTTATACAAATATACATGTGAGGTATATATAGTATGTATGTGTATGTTAGTATCTGGGCAAGTCAGGCTTGCTTTTCGATCGATTCACGTTGCTGGTTGGGTTAGTGGGCGGCGGCAGCGACATGCAGTCAGTGGGCGTGGCAGTAGGCACTATATTTTTATGATGGTCTCACGAAAATACCTCCGTTCTGGGAGTTCCCATGGTACCGTCCATCGTCGCTGGGGCGATACTTTCCATCGCTAGAGGATTGCTGTGGAACCGTATACTTGCCATTATTATCCGGAACGGGACTGGTGTGGCAGACAGCAAAGAGGGCCTGTAGAAGGAAGACGGAAGAGAATGTGGTTTAATTACCCGTCTTTTTTATTGTCATTAAATATGACAGGAAGTGATGAACAGTTCAATGTACTCGGCCCCTAAGCAGATGAGTTTTGACTTTATCTGCGGATGCTAGTAATGATTCAACGCTTGAGAAAAGGTGCAGCAACCAAACCAAAATTAAATTGTGCTACAACTTGCTCGTCAAACAAAGCAGCACCAGGTAATCAAATTAATTTGGATTAAGAATTATATTTTCTTTGGCGACACTTGAGTAACACTTGGGAACACACAACACTCGTCACTGATCAGGATACATATCCTTTTTTGCTACTCACCACGATCAGGGAGAAGCTCAACATAGACTTGGTGAACATGATTGCGTTGATTATCCTTCGGGTTAATGTATATCCTTTGAATTGCTGTCTGGTCTGAGTGACTGGGTAATCCTGCTCGAAAGGCGGCTGCAACAGGAATGTTTGGTTTCCCTTCCAGTACACCGGATTTATATAGAAATATGCCAGGTTCGCAGTCGCAGCGCTGCTCTCAACGCATCGTCGCGCCTAAAATTCTCCGAGAGAAGTTTCATCGGTTCACTTCGGTTCATCAGCTAAATTTCTTGAAGAGATATACTATACCCCAAGCTGCTCCCTTTTGATTTTTAGACAGATGATCCGCCGAATTCTTCTGGTTTCACCTTTTTTAGGTTCTCTCTGCCTCTCCAACCTTAATCGCTCTCCGTTACGATAATTAATAACGCGTTTCAATGTCACCAGTATTTGTAATTACATATATTACCAATTAAGCAATTTGTATTATCGAGTTAGCTTTATCGAGTTCGTCGCCCAATATTGCTCTTTCCAGAACTAAGGACATGTGGCTTTCGATGAGTCGTCGGCAAGTTGATTACTCTAGTTGTGGAAAAGAAATTCCCAGTTTTTTCAGCGAATTGTCATCGAAATTCATCTGAATAACCAGAGCGAATCATTTTGGAAACAATTTAATGAAGCTGATAATTGAAGGTTAAGTTCAGGTCAGCGCAAACGTCACCAAACCAAGATTACCATTTTTGAATAAACATATAGGTAAATTGTATTTAGCATTGTTTTTTTGGGTCGTTGATGTGGGAAGAACTTTTTGTTTTCATGTCAAGAATGAGGGGAAAACACGTATGATTAATAAAAAATAATTCTTTAAGAATAAAACTTTAAGCATTCCTGGTAATTCATAGCAAGGAAGCAATATTCATAGTAAACCAATATATAACTTACCCAATCCCTAAGCGACGTTTGTTAACTTCACAGCTGGAGCCCGAAGTTAACTAGTTGTGGCAACCGATGACAACATCGCATCGCTGGCATCGCAGATTCGGATCCCCAACTACCTGGAGGCACTCGGAAGCGCCATAAAAGTGCCGTAATGAAATCATAAATTACCCACCAGCGGAAATACAGCAAAAAGCCGTATTTACGTATATAAATAAAATAAAATAAGAAAATATGAAACAATTCAGACAATTCAGACAATGCGCACGCCAGCCGCAATGCGAAATGCATTAATATTGAAGTCGAAGATCGAGATGTAGATGGAGATGAGGATGGGTTTTCGGTCTGGGGTTGGGTTTCGGGGCTCACAACATACTGGCATACGAGCAAGTAACCGGAATCGGATGGAACCGGCAGAAGAAAAATGTTGACAAAAACGAATTTAATTGTTTGTGGCAAACGTTGACACCGAGGCGCTGATAGTGACAGCTTGGGGATCGGCTTGGAATGTGTCCTTAACGGTTTAGCGTCTGAAGATGTTGTCAAGATTATATAGATTATACCTAGCAAGAAGAAGTCATGAACGGAGGCTTAACCTGATGCTATTTTATAAAGAGAAAACTAGGTCTTAAGTCGGTGTATTTATTAAGGTAGAGTTCTTATCGGTTTGCTTACAGTTCATAACATTTGGATGCTCGCTAAATAGTATATTGCACTACTATAGAAAGAGGAAAGTGTCTGATAAAGCGTATATACAATTTCATTCATAAAATACCAGCTCGGAAAACACTCACATTAAAATCAATAAAAAAGATATTTTAAATATTTAATTAATATTTAAGCATTTTCTAAAGAACAATTTTTGTTTGCATTATTTCCACTCTCAATATCTCAAAATATCAGTGACCAAGCGCAATGTAAGGTATGCTACATATTTGATACCAAAGGATTTGTAGCCCTCTTTAGTTAAATAAAATTGTTCAATGTTTTTCAAATGTAAAATATAAAATGAGTTCAGAACATACAGACCGACTAAGCTCCAACCCGATTGTTTTTAGTGTATAGCCGCATGGAGAATGATTGCCAGTGCACATTGGCGGGCATATGCCGATTAATAATAGCAATCCACATAAACTGTGATTAAACTGCCGCATCTTGGGACTGCCGAGTATCCGAGCACCGGGCGTTGGATGCTGGATGCTGGATACCGAGTGCCGAGCGGCGAGTATCGATACTGCGTCACAGTCACTGCACTCCAAAGGTCGTACGCTGAACCCAGATCCGGGCATCAGAGACGGGATCGCAGTGCAGATCGGCGGGGAGGTGATCAGTGATCAGCATACGATCACCATACCATCACCACGATCACCCAGAGCAGATTGCAGTGTGAGTCACGGCGCGTGCTGTTATTGTTACTTCTCTCTCGATTTCGGCTTTTGGCGATATCTATATGGGGGTATTCATTAAAGTCACAAATACTTAATAAATATTTAAATAAGATGACTTTTTAATCAATTACAAGCTCGATTTGTGATGCTGACATTTGCCACTTGATTTGCATGGTATTCGAATCAGATATCAGATCTTCACACCGCAGGAGTGCTGCTGGTGTTATTTTATTAGTCCAGCACATTATATACAAGGTATTGTATAGTATTTGACATTGACCTTGAGTCGCAAGCTGGCCAAATCTCGCACTTTCTTCGATGCGTCACAATCCATATCTGACGGCCCAGGTTGGATCGGTTGGATGTTAATCTGGCCGGCCGGTCAAGTATTTATGATCCATATCCAATGTCAGAACGAGTTTGTTTGGGTTTATTTGGTATCAGTGACTTTATTGACAAGGTTTCACCTTTGAAAAGTGTCGCACATAAATCATTAATCTGCTTAAAACTATTTTTGCGGCCTAGAGCGTTCCAGGAAGTGTTGATCAGTTGTTAAATACACGGGAACACACCCCAAAAAGTGTCGTCGACTAGACGGGAAAAATGATTTTCCCATAGGCGAGGGCCAATAGGATCAGAAGCGATGAGGAAATGCTGGCTCCTTGAAGCGATGAGGAAATGCTGACTCCTCGAATCGCTGAATTGCACAGCGACCCATGGCAATTGCACTCTATAGATCTCTCCGTTTTCATACAACCCTCTGGCAGTTCGCCTATTCTATATTTGTGAACCCAAGCTTTTCCAATATATTCCTGATAAATTGTAATCTGCTTGCTACAGCCTCTTCTCGTCCTGGTCCACTCTTTTCCATGAATCAGGGAGTACATCACATTGATCGAGCACATCGTTGAGTTTGGACACTCTCGCACGTTTCCTATGGAGTTCTCTGGAGAGCCGCACGATGTTTCCGAATCCTTGCACTCGAAGCACCGAAGTACTTCCTCGCCAGACGCCAGGCCGGCGACCAGCCAGACCAAGCAGATCCATACTGGGAGCTCAGTTCCGCTGCCCATGATATCCGGACTCACACTACTTAGTGCTCTTCCGAAGTTGGAGGTCCGCGATAAATCCGGGTCTCGTTGAAGAGTTTCATATTTTTGAAATGAAGAGATTAAGCAGAGGGAAAAACATGTGTCATTGTGAGTCCAAGCCCAAGCTGATATGAAAGCAAAATGTTTATCTTAAAAGGCTGTTTTCTGTTGCTTTTGGGGGGCGTTTTCATATCTTTAAGGGCTGTGAACTAGAGCATTATGCTAGTGGAGCATACTTTAGTCGCCACCCGTTACTGACGTAATCTCGGGAGCTAGAGTCCTTATCTTATGCTCACATTTCTTAGTGCTTAATAATAAGAATATCCACAATACAGAGAGTCTTTCCTTTTACTAATAGGGAGACGAAGACTACAAAATATATAATAATATGGGTCACTTTCTGTAAAAGGTATTATCTAGGAAGAAAAGCTTTTAAATTATGATATGTTATAGTTCAGGCGATTAAAATGTTATTCTTTCAAAAATCAAATACAGAACTTTATCTTAAGGATGTTCCCTTTTCAGAGAATAATTAGAGGATATATGATAAAACAGTCCTTTAAAGTACAAGACCGACTTTTTGAATTCATAAAATGCTTTGTTTTATTGTATACAAGTATTTTGTTCTTAAAATAATATAGATACTGACAAATTTTCCCCAGCTTTAACTTAAAAGATGCTTGCTAACAGATTACAATAAGAAACGGCGTTATTTTCTGAACATTCCTGTTTGGGATCAAGAGACCTCTCCGCCCGGCTCCGCATATGATTTACGGGAACCTTCACCCCCTAATTCTTTAGACAGTCCTTAGCATTTAGCGCAAAACAAATGAAATCTTTATAGGCTGTGCATTCTGGCAATGCCTATAAATTAGTCTCATTTTCGCGTGGGCTTTCGCACACATTTCGCTGTCAATGCTTCGAGTATCATTTTTCTCCGCTAAATTTCGCTTGTTTTTTACTTGGAGAATTTTGATGTTTACCCGGTTTAGCTGTCCGAGATTTGTTTAATTATCATTTGCTCTCTTTTGGGTTTAATTAGTACACTTTGAGGCATCGCAGTGTCAGCTGCTGTGATCGAATAAATCAGAATTGCACGTCTATAAATATTGGTAGCTGCTGAAGCCAGTTTAGCCACCGAATGCCTAAATAGATGGATCGCTTTTGGTAGCAAACGGCGCATTCACATTTTAATCGGCTCCATTAAATACAAGCGATTTATGCCATTCATTGCTGGCATTTATTTTACCCAACGAATTAATTAACAAAACGAAATTTTGCTGCATGTAAGGCCAAAGTAACTTGGCAATTGGAGCAGAGGCCCAAACAATGAAACAAATTACCAATCACAATGAGTCGTAATTAGATGCGGGTTGGCTGAATGATATCAGAGTTCCCAAACCCGACACCTGGACTCGGGATGGGTAACCCTAAATAAGCAGAGTTTAAGCGAGTTCAAAGCTCTGAAATTATTGATCAATCATGTGCGCGAATTTCACCCTCTCTTGGAGGTGCTAAATAAAATAAATTTCAAAGCTCTTGTAAGGAGAACGTAAAATAAATTTTTATAAAAAGGAAAAGTCGCGTATTAATAAATTTTCAGCCTGACAAGTGCGAAAAAGAGAGATGTGATTTTATTTCACCAGTGCCGGATGATGAGATCAGCGCAATGGAATTTTGATATTATGCAAAGTTTACTTCCACAGAACTCCCTAGTCCCTCCATTACGAGATAAATCCAGTTGGCCGGACCGCGGAATTATCGTTAAATATTTTACTGCAGGCGCCGTCTGCTGGCAACAAAGTCTGCGGCTGAAATCAATTTATATATGGCCATATTTATAGTTGCCAATTGTCAGTTGTAAGTGGTGATAATTTGCGCACTCGCATAAATTGCAGCGCGAAGGACGATTTGTGAAACAGTGCTTGGGAGGGCGATATTCAAACAAGATTAATTAATTGCCCACAAAACACCAAATTACGCACCATACTGCTGGCTGCCCACTGCCAGGGGCAGTCTCTCCTTATTTATTTCAGATGAATAATTTAAAGCTCGAAACAATTTGAGATTTCACAAACCAGACTCCCAAGTCAGCGAGAGAGAGACGGGGTAAAAATGTGAACCTGTTGGCTTATCAACAAGTTGCAATAATAATAGAATTTTAATTCCCCATCGATGATCCATCGATTGTCTGGAATCGATTAAGCGAGAAACCAGGGTTTCTTAACCCCGCGTGAGTCATGAAACTTCTTTTTTCGTTTAGTCACTTCCTTACCATGATCGAATAATCCAAATATGCACAAGGTTTATGAGTCAAGAGTTCAATTTGAAGAAACCTTGTTTTGGGGGCGTGGTTGCTTTCGATTTCTCACATCTTTTCAAATATTCTAGAGTCTGGGATCTACCGCTGTGTTGTGATTACCAAAATCATCGGCTCTGACAAATTGATTAATGGATATCGAATCGGATGAGTTGACCGATCTGCCAGCTTGATTGATTGACAGCTATTATTGTTATTAATGTTCATTAAAACAAAACGGGCATTTTATTGTTTATGATTCGTGTTAAATTTGATTTAAACGACACTAATTACCTTTGATCCTATTGGATTTGCTGAAATGTAAACAAATTGAAACTCGTCTGGCCCATCGATCTTCGGTGAATGGAGGCAGTTGAATGTCTTTTTCGGGGATTATCTCTTCTGGGTTCTGGAAGTTGATTCATAAAGCGATAAAAAAGAGGTGAACGACTGTCGTTAAATGATTTAAGCCCGGTTTCTAAGGAAGGAGATTCAATTTGAAAGGCAATGAAATATGATTTCCTTTCCAGAAACAGAATAATGTATTACATTTCGAATATATTATTATCCTAGTTATACTTTAATAGGGCACACAGAAGTGAGTTGTTTTTAGTAAAATTAATTTTTAATAATCAGTCACAGGATTTTGTTGTTTTGAAATATTTTTTTACTTACCTAGACAAACCGTTCAACCTGTTGTTAAGTATTTTCGGTCAGAAAGATCTAAATGATATAGATTGGGTTACTCCTGCTGCATTTAACTACATCCATTTATTATCATTATTAATTATATTAACGACCCATTTTAATGAGTTTAAAATGGTCAAACATGCGAAGTATCATTTAATATATAATAAACTAAGGTATTTTATATGTTAACGTATCATAATTAGTTATATTTATTTATATAGGTATGATTTAAAGATGTCATTTGTCTCCTGCAGTTGTCGTCCCCAATTTTGATCCGGCTTGCCCCGACTTGCATCTCTGAAAGGTTAAAGGCGATGACTGGCTGCCAATGCAAACGAGTTACCAACAAAGTTGATTCAGAATAGCTTGTTAGTATGCAAAGAATTCGAAACGGATGAGCCGATATCGATTCTCTAGCCACCGAATCAGCTCGCGACCCGCCCATAGTTAAGCCAATTAAACGATGTCGTCTTGGAAATAAACCTTGCGATTTATTATCTGAGCAACAACCATATGGGGGGACCAAAACTAAAATAGCCAGCTGGCGCTTTAGGGTTGAATCAGACGTAATCAAGTAGTCGACATGGACACACGTTTGCTGATTGCACTGTTGCTGCTGGCGGTTTGCAGGGGAGAGGATCAGGATCGGGATCAGGATCGGGAACAGGATCGGGATCAGGATCAGGATCTGAGGAAGCGATTGAAGCCCGGGCGATATATTCCTGATCTGCATGGAGCTACGGGTTGGTATATACCGGATAATAAAGGAAAGTACCGACACGATCCCAGGCCTTATGACGGCGGCTACGGGGATCGCGGTGAGCCGTATTACTCCGATCTTCGTGGCCTTTTTACCAATGCCCAGAAGCAATTGGAACATGGCCTATCGCTTGGCCCACGGGATCATCTGCGCTTCATGATCGACTTCAACTTCAATGGCACCGGCTGGCAGATAATCCAGTTCCAGTGGGTCCGGGATGGCGATGAATCCGATCCTGATGCCAAGCAGTATAGCTATTTGAATGAGAATAAATTGTGGGACTCGGACCAGGCCTATGAGTACCAGCAGCCCGACGATGGTTGTCAGATGAACTGTCAGCCGGATGCTGCAGAGTATCAGGATCCACAGCAGCCTGTCCAGAGCCCAATCGGAGATCAGGAGCAGACAAGATCGAACATCAATTCAGAGCAGGATGTAAGTATATTAAAAAATCTTTAGAACAACTGAAAACTCCTTATTATTATCTCCCATACCTTTTAGCCTGTCAAGATTCATGACACCATCAATGAGGTCCTGGAGTACATCCAACAACGAATCCTACCAAACTTGCAATGAATCTGTTACATACCTTCGGGAATAAAAAACAAACTGTAACGATTTAATAAATCATGAAAAATAAGATTTGTGTGTGCTTTTTTTAATTTTAAAGACCATACCATTTGGCTCACTTTTTGGATTTCGTGATACATATAATTAAACAATCAATCAATTAAACTTTTGAGATTTCCTTATAATACTTGTAAGATATGATACATATATTCAAACAAAACTTTAAGATAGTACCGTTTCTAAAATGAATCACCAAAAATGCTATTTATTAGATCCCCGGTAGTGAAAGAACATTATATTTTTATGGCACAACGATTTATTCTCTTTAAACTTTAGACAGAATTTATTTCTTTGCCTTGGCATTTGCTTCCAGATAAGCCAGCAGTTTTTCAACATAGGGCGGTGGGGGTGGTGCCGTGGGCAAGTGGGCAGCACTCGGGACAAAGCCATTATCATCCGCCACGTAGTCCACTCGATAGAGGATACCATCGGGTCCTGTGTATTCATAGAAGCCCTTGGAGCGGAGGCCATCCTCCTCGGTCAGCTTTTCGATGCGACCACTTTCCTCGCCCAAAATTCCGTTCTCCGTTTCCCAACTAGAATGAAATGGGTTTCAAATGGGTCATACTTAAAAGATAATACCCACAGGTAGTGATAGCCATCCACCTCCACATCGTCCTCCTGGCGGATGATGGCCCAGCCATTACCACCTTCGCCGGTGCCTTTTCCCTTGGGCAAATTGGCAGTTGGATCGATCACCGCCGGCGGTGGAGCAGTGGTGGGTCTTGGCGGGGGTCTGGCTGTGGGTCTTGGCACGGCCACGGTTGCACCACCACGTCCTGCCCCAGATCCACCGCCACCACCACCGCCTCCTCCTCCTCCGCCCTTGTTCTTGTCCTGCACATAGCGACCACTTCCTCCAGTGTAATCCCCACCAGGACGATCGTCGTGCACGTACTTGTTGTCCATGTGGTTATAGCGTCCGTCGTTGCCGCCAGTGTATTTGCCATCGTTACCGCCACGATAGCGTCCATCATTGCCGCCAGTGTATCGTCCATCGTTGCCACCGCGATAGCGTCCATCTCCGGCACTCGCCCGCGTGGGCGGAGGACGATAACGCCCATCGCCCTGGGCCAAAACTGCAGCCACGAAGGCTATAACAAGAGCGATCTGCAAGGTAGGTACTTTATAGTTTATCCACTGTTGGCATACTATCCAAATCCAGGCGACCCACCGTTACGCGTATCCACATCTTCGAAGATGAGCAATGAAAAGATCTAGCCGATGGATCCCAGCTTTATATCTTTCGGATGCACCCCCACAGATACGCCCACATGGAACTAGCCTCTCCGAGTGGTTTGCTGTGCCTAATTGCCACTGCTCCGACCGGTGACTGGATCAATTAAGCGTCTTGGTTTACGAGGCGATTAGTTCATAATTTGTTGGATGGCAGCTCTCCGATCTGATGGCCTAGCGGGAGATGCGATTTAATGAAGATCTATTGCTGCGTTGTCGCGAGGCACACTGCATGGAAATTCTAGATGTCGTTGATATTTCTTGTTGGTATCTTCAAGATATTGGGACATCTTCCGAAAATACTGAACTTTTCAGCAACTTTAGATATTTTACACGAACTGCCTAAAACTAGGCAATATTATATGTTTGCTTGGGAAAATATCATTAGGGGAAATTCGGTTTACCATACCTGATTATAATCTGTGCCTGGTACATCTAGAAAAGAAAATAAAGATCCTCATGCTTTCATTTACGTAAGTATTATCCTAACTAAGCACCGATAAGGCAAGCGTTGTAAACCATTAGTTTCATTGTCAATTAAAATATTATTACGTTGATTTCATTCATTACGATTATTATTAATTTCAGAAGTGATAATATTAAATTTAACAATTCTAGTTACTTAAAGGATTTTAGATATTGATTTTTACCTTTTGTAAATATGACCGATACCTTGATTTAGATATTTTCAAAATAAATTATGGAAATTAATAAGGTTTGTATAAAATATTATGTTCAGTATAATATTGATTGAAAAATTAAATTTTGAATTCAATATGCAGTTATTCATAATTACTATTTTACTTTTCCTAATCTAATTTGTATAGATCTATAGATCCGTCTTCAAAAAGAAACCACCTTGATTACTTTGACTCATTCATTCAGTGTGGACGATTGAACCTAGAACCCGGTAAATCTTATCTAGTAAAATCAGGCAGGTTTTACTATCCCCATAATTGTCGGCCAAGTATATATCAGGTATTCCCGAGCTCATGCGCCTGCCCTATAAAATCACAATATTCAGTACATGTTTTGATTCACAACGTACAGGTCAATCAATTGGACCCACAAATGCTAAAATCTTATCTGGGCAATTTTCCTCAGTTTTACAAGCAAATAAAAAAATATCTATACATTTTTTCAAAATAGTAAATGTACCTAAACACTTTATATTTTCAAAAAATGTTAACCATAACCATCTTTTGATTGCGCATTTTCCAGTTGATTAAGTTTATTAATGGACTGGTACTCGCCAGTATTACATTCCACAGCTAAGTCATTGGCTAATCATTGAAAAGCTTTGGGCATTTTGTTGTTGTTGTATGGCCAGTTTTATTGTTAATTCGTACACGTTTTGCAAATGAGTAGAACCAGGTAATTCCAGTGAAGTGGGGGTGGAGGTGAAGGGGGGGCTGAGCTGAGGATCCCTAGCCCCGTCGGGCGTTGAACCCACCCGGTTGCTCTTGCGGCGGCGGTGGTGCGGTGGCCAAGTAGGCCAACGCCTTCTGGATCGCTGGCGGAATGGGTGGGGGAGTGGGCAGGTGGTCGCCCTGCGGCTGGAAGCCATTCTCGTCCGCCAGATAGGTTATCCGGATCGGAATGCCCTCGGGTGAGGTGTACGAGAAGGAGCCCTGCGCGACCTTTTGGAGCGACAAAAGAGCAAATGCAAAAGTTGGTGGGAGTTAAATGTGGCAGTTAATTTGGTAGCCAGCAAATGCCAAGCACGATTTCCAGCTCACCTGCCCTGCATTGTCGGTGCCCGGGTTCTTGAGATAGCCCTCCTCCTCGGCGTTGATCCCGTTGCCCGTCTCGTAGAGATACTTGTAGGAGCCATCGAAGTTGACCTCCTGCTCCTGCCGGATGATGGGAATGGGCTCTCCCTGCGCCTGGGGTCGGACTTGGGGCCTGGCCTGGGCCAAGCTAAGCAGCACGGCTGCTGTAGCTACGAGTAGCTGTAGGCCCGAAAATCAGGTATGAGTAAGGAATATCCCAAAAGGAGCCAGCTCCACCTTACTGTGTACTGCATCTTTCTGTATATCCTTTGATCCTCGCTTTGATGGTCTACACCGCGTTCGCCTCGATCCGTTACTGTGGCCAATAGAGGCGGCTCTTTGCATATTTATACCAAATCGCTTGAACTTTACACACAGATACTCGTGCAGCTGGAGATTTACGAGTGAGTGTCTAGCATTTTGAAGACCCGCCGATCGGAAGCCTCCGCGGTGGCCCACTGATGTTGCTGTTGTTGTGCCTGATGCCATCTTCCCATAGAGCGTTCATGAACCGAATCGCATCCACCCACAAGTGCACGATCCAGCCGATTGGTGTTCGATGCTGCTGCCGCAATTTGTCGAATGAGTTGTATACATGACAACCTGTCGATGCCACAGTGGGGATTAACTAAAAACTAATTATAATTTAAACCCAATTTTAAAACAAATGAGAACCAATTTATAGGATGTTCCATTTTATTTTTTTATATTTTAAAATAATATTAATAATATCAACTGCATTGTGTTATTAGACACAAAACATACAATTTTTTAAAACTCCTTTAAATAAGTAATAGAAAAATCTAAATCATTCCCCTAAATGGGATTTTGCTATACCATTATAATCTTATAAGTAGCAATATAATTTTTTGACATTTCAACATCATGTGCAAAAGAAAAATTTCTATAGTAAATATTGTAATGTTTTCGAATGGACTTACAAAATAACACAAAAGATTTTTGGAAAATCTGAAGCTCGTCTAGTTTTGGAACTAAAATTTACTTCTTATCGAATGATCCACAAAGTCACAAAAGTGATCTTTGAAAAATCTAAAGATTAAGATATGATTTTTAATATTACAGTTGAACAATTCTGAAACTTATCTTCTCTAGGCAATACCCACTGTGCACGGGGCGTTGGTGTTTCGATCATCTCGAATCGTGTTGTACATGGCCGGCTTGGCATTCATAACTCTTCCTCGATTGTATGCGATGGACAGGGACAGCCTGCTGCATTCCTTCATCAATTTGTCAGCGCAGCTATTAGACATTTAACTCAGGCCTTAGATGATCATCACGGAGGGGATTATGACTGCCACCTGACCATGATCATTGCGGGCTTACTGACTTACTGACTTACTCGCCGACTGCCCGACCGACCGAAGGTGGCAAGTGCCACTTGACCTTTGTGGCAATCGGACAGATGTTTTGGGAACAGGTCCGGCCAAAAAGGCGGTAATGATCGGGGGCGTGGTTGATCAGTTACCAGTTGAGCAAATGTCAGTTACCCCAGAAGTGGAAGCAGAAGCAGGAGTAGAAGTAGAACCCCAGCTGCCCAATGCTACGTGAGATAGTTAACCACAATTGCGGTAAGAGAATTCAAGAGGCGGTGCGTGTTTGTTTTGGTGTTTTTTAATTTATTGGCTATTCAGGTGATACGGATCGTTCCAAGTGGCGGCGTCGTAGATAGGATGGAGTCTATCCGTTCTTGTTGAACAGCAGGGACAGGAGCTGCTGCTTGAAGGGCCTCGTGGTGGTTGTGGTGTCCGTGTAGGTATAGGTTGATGTGGTTGGGCTGGTTGGGGTGGTGGTGTAGGTGTATGTACTGGTCGAGGGCGACGAGGGCGTTGTCGTAGTTGTGCTGGTGCCCGTGGTGCCTGTGGCAGTAGCCGCCATTGCGACAGCCAGAATGGCAAAGAAGCAGATCAGGACAGCGAAGAACTTCATGTTGACAGGTGGCTTGGGGGCTTTCGAAATTGGCTAGCTGTTGCTTGTTGCTGGAAGAGCTGCTGAACTCTGAGTGTGTCTTTTGATGGACCAGGCCTCACTATTTATACCCATATTTGGACTGCAGTCGAAATACCTGGCAGTGTACCAGATAATGTTTGCACAAATGGTAACCTCAACGTTTGCTCTTCCCCCCACCAATTTCATCCCGAATGTTTGTCTAGCGGCACATTTCGAAATGCAGCATGTAATGTTTGATCCCCATCTATTTCCCCAAGAATTCGAGTTTTCGCTTTTTGGGGGTGTCAATGACTTGGTGTTTTCTTATAATCTATCTTTCTTAGAATATATGGCGTTCGTAGCTACTGGGCCACTCCATGGAGAAGGCAAAGTCCGGAAGTGTGGCCAGGAACTCTTCGCTCAGCGCATCCCGTTGGTCATGGGGACTGACATAATGCCCGGACACGCCCATCTCGAAGACGGGCTCATCAAAATTGCCATTGTCCTTCTAAAAAACAGTTAGTTAGCTAAGTACTAGGAGTATCCCGTACAGTACCCACCGAAAATTCCACGAAGAACTCGACGGGTGTGCTATCAATCCCGTATGTTATCATGACCTCCAAGGGAGGTCTGTAGGTGGCCGGGCTGTCCAACATTCCAGGGGCAAACGTCCATCGAAGCAATCTTACGCCATCCAAGGGCATGAAGAACAGACCCATGTTGGGGGGTCCAGTCAGCCGGAACTCAAAACGCACCTGATAGCCCCCGGGAAGAACTGTCTTGTTGAGGAACTCCAAAACAGTGGGATACGGCAGTTCCACCAGATCCTCTCGGGCAAGCCACAGAGCATGCTTTCGGGCAGAACAATATCGGTAGCAGGGAATACCGCACATTAATTCCGAGTCGCAGTCCTCACCAAGGAGAACTAAGTCGGTCAGATTCATGTAGTCCCGTAGAGGGGCCTCCTTATTACGATCCCCCAGGTGGAAGTAGTAGCCAGAGTCCTCCAGGCTCATGGAACCATCATACTCGAAGAATTTGCGATGCACTTGCTGCTCCGTTTAAGATCTAATATTAGATATATTTCTCTAGAAGATAAGCAAAGCCCCACTTACCATAAAGTCCGCACGCATCACATTCGTTTTTGGGCGGTAGGGGAATCCCACATCCGAGATGGTTATCATGCAGAAAATAAACATGACCAGGGCCAAACCTCCCAGCATGCAATTGGGTCGTCGGAAAATGTTGATAAGGGGAGCCTACAAAAAATTAAATATTAATTTATTACAGATTAGTTTTTGAACTTCTCTTTTACCGCAAAGGACAAGGCCAGTATTGTGCCAAAAGCACAGAGAGCGGCAATCAGTAGATCCGGATTTGTGGAGACCCCAAAGCGACCGGTCATCGGAATGAGAATAAGTATGAACATGTGGAACAAATAGGCGTGGTATATGAAGGGTATGATCTGGAAAACAATCAGCACCAGGGACCACAAGTAGCCTGCAATAAGAGATTCTCATCAATCCAGAATACATCTTTGGACTCTGGAGATAACTTACCGCGACAGTGAAGACGGGTCAACAGATTAATAATCAAAGCACAAACGTAGAATATTAGAGAGATCAGGAAGAGGTAAGCACTACGATACTTGAGGGCAGTTGCGCCCAAACACAAGATGGCCAGAAGAACGCAGTTGGCATGTCCCACTATATGCAAGTAGTAAGTGTGGGGGATCTTGTTCTGAAGAGAACAAATATCATCATACATCAATGTTAATTAAGATTATAACATAATACTAACACTTTTCTTATGGGTCAGATAGAGAGTCATCGGCAGAACGAGGCCAATTACCGAGGGGCAAATGTACAGGCCAATGACCAGCCAACTGTTGCTAAAGTAAGTCAAAGTTCGATTTCCCACATCATAGAATGTGGCCATTAGCAGAGGGAAACCCAAGGCAAGTAGTACACCCGCAAGGGCCAGAAGGAATAGAAGTCCAAAGGCCCCGGCATAGGTGCCCATGGTTTCACCCGTAACCTTAGACATGCGCCACAATGAAACGCAGACCAGGAATATAGCCCCAAAGGAAAAGGAGAGATTCAGGGCCAGACTAGTCGACTCCTGGTAGTGAACAAAAAACAGTCCAATAAAGTCAAAAAACACAGCATGTCCCGAAGCGTGAGCCTGTTGAAGATAAAAGAGGTGGAATAGAAAATATGGAAACGAGACCTTCTTAAGAAACCGACCTCAGTGTTATACATTTCGTCAGCATTTGAAATACTCCACACCAGGGCCAACAAGTTGTCGCCGGAATTCTGCAGGGAATCGCGGCTTATCACCGTGTATCGATCGAATTTTGTGTGATAGACGAAACCATTGTAGACGCCAGCCATGTCCAAACCTGGAAGAGAATACCTCATATGTCCGGCTCAAAAGGTATATCCTGGTAATGGAAACTCACCTGGTATCACTCCAAAGTCCCGAAAGATTCGAAAATCGGTATCCGATGGTATGATGCCCGCCTCGAACATCTCCTCCGCCGTGGTGGTGGCGAATGGGTGTGGGGCACTGTTTCTGTAATGCTAAGATAAGGCCAAAGATTAGATTAATTGATCACTAGCCAGACGGGTGATATCGTGCATATCGGAAGTGCGATCATGGCAACGCCAGAAAATAATGAATCACCAAATACGTTGCAGACTTTAAGGGGGTTTTTGGGAGAAACAAAAGAACTTACCTCCATCAGCCAGGGATGATTGGGACCGCCCTGGAATAACAGATCGCGTCCACCAGCACCGGCAGAATCCAGGTTAAGAAGTGCCCTGATTTGAAATCAAATTAGGCCAACTGCAGATTAACTAACCCAAGGATAAACTCACTTGCAGTTGGCAGCCCATCTATGCTGAGTGACAAAGCCATGAGAACCCTGCATTGGCTGTTCTTCAGCACCATTAAATAAGAATATAATGGGATGCAGGAAGGGATCCCCTGAAATGGCCACCTGTCGCAGCACCTCTAGCATTACGACAACCATGGCAGCATCATCACCGGCTCCTGAAGGTTAAAGTTTATTTTTTAGGGCTACCTGAAATTCAATAACCACAATAGACTTACCTGGTGATCCCGGCTTGGTGTCATAATGACTGTTGACCAGAAGGTAAGAGGTGCTATTAGAACTCCTTGTACTCAGTCTAACGATCACATTCTGCACACCCTGATAGTGATTTGTAAGGCCCTTAATCAAATACGAACCGGATGCCCGTTGCACTTCTACCTCCATTTCATACACATCGTCACGCAATACCTGACGAACTTTTTCGATTTCTTCGAGCAGCAAATTCACAACGGTGACTTCATTGCTAACATCGCCTACCACTCGAGGTCCTATTTGACTTATTTTCAGCAGTATTTCCTGAGCTCTTTCGGCCACGAATTGTCCCGGCTTATCCGTCTCCTCGGATCTCTTAATCCCTGTGGGCAGAGCTTGGAAGAGTGGGTAGATGACGGCAAAAAAGAGCGCCACCCAGAATAGAAGATAGGTGGGGGCAAAGTACCAGGGAAACTGCTTTGATCGTATCTTTTGCCCGTCAATCTCGATGATCAGGTTCTCGGACCCCAAAAGAGTCTGTGGTCAGAAGAGAAATTCAGAAAATAACTATCGATTGTAGTAGAGACATAATGGTATTGAGTCACACACCTTGCCGTCCTTTGTGGCGCCCATTTTTTGACTTCCAAGAGATTCGAGATCCGTCCAAGCAAGAGCACCTTCCACGACTCTCGACGCACGACTAACCCGCCGGACATCTCCATCCGCAATTTTAAGTTGTGGTTCGGCTTTATGATGCGATATGGTTGATATCTTCAGCATAGTATAAAGATATTCGATATTTATGGCATTATGGCGCGTGTTATTCACGCTTTCCTATCAGCATACGTACATACCTAACAAAATTTTCGTCTATGCCATCGATAAATTCCAAAAACCACCGATCTTTTGCGGTCCTCGAGGGCCTAACGGCGTGATTACCCAAACCAAAATCATTACCGCTAACTTTGCCCCATATCGTAATCGCACTTTTTGGCTATTGCGGATTTATGTATTTATTGTTTCGCATCTGGTCGGCAGTGCCTGAAAGTCAAGGCTGTAATTCCCACCTATTTCAATCAGTTTAAAAAGGTTTTAAAACCCAAACCAATACCAAAATGGTGTTCGTCCCACATAATAGCCCTTAAACTCGAACAGTCTGGTAGATATTTGGCTGTGCCAGATTTAAGTATTTAAAGTGTCGCATCTGGGCAGCAGTGTGCGAAAATCAATAATTGTGATGGTGTCAGAAACCATTGTCTTGGAAGAAATTTTATAACTATGTCAATATCATAAAAAGTAACTTGGTCATATTTGGTTTATCTGATTCTAGTTAGTAACAGTGGATTTATGTATTTATCACATCTAGTCGGAGTTTTATTTGCCATCATTCGCCCATTTTAGGGCCATCTTTCATTAACTTTATGAACACCATCAGTCGAAAAGTAGCGAAAGGAAGTCAGAGAAAGAACATAATAAAATTCATATTGATTTTAACTTTTTATGTAGTATAACATCTTAAAACCATATAAAATGTCTGAATACTAGAAGATATATCGTTCGTAGGAACTTGGCCACTCCATGGGGTGAGCAAAGTCTGGGAGGTCCTCGATGAATTTTAGAGTCGTAGCATCGCGCTTACTTAGATGGCTCATATAGTGCCCAGAGATGCCCAACTGAACTAAGGGTCCGTCGAAGTTTCCGTCGTCCTTCTGTGGGATATAAATAAATATTTGCATTTAATAAGGTGTGACTTAAAGAATATTTTAGCTACCCACCGTCATTTCCAAATAGAACTCCACAGCCGAGCTGTCGCTGCCGTATCCAAAGAAAATGTGGTATGGAGGCTTATAGACTGATGGACTGTCAAGCATTCCCCTGAGGAAAGACCAGTGCAGCATCCTCACACCGTCCATGGGTTGTATAAAGAAACTCATTCTTGGTGGACCTTCTGAGACGATGAAGTGATAACGAACTTTCGGGTCAGTCTCGGTTCCCAAAACCGTCTTGTTCTGAAGCTGCAAAACCGGAGAACCAGGCAAATCGACTGGCTCATCTCGAGGCAACCAACGTGCATCTTTCACGGCGGAACACCAACGGTGGTTAAAGCACGGAACGCCACAATACATCTCCGATTCGCATTGCTCATCGAGTCTAGTGAGTCCAGTGAGGTTGATCTTGTCGAGCAGAGGTGCCTCTAGACGCCTGTCCTGCAAGTCAAAGTAGTAGCCACTGTCCTCCAAACTTATGGAGCCATCGTACTCGTAGAACTTGCGATGTACCTCCTAAGAACGCAACCGAGAAATACTGTTAGCCATGGCCTTTTATCTGGTTTATCTAATCACTTACCAAAAAGTGTAGACGCATCACATTTGTTTTGGCGCGATAGGGAAAGCCCACATCCGAAACAGAGATCATGCAGAAAATAAACATGACTAAAGCCAAGCCACCAACCATGCTTTTGGGTCGCTTGAAGATGTTCAAAAGAGGAGCCTACAAAAAAGCCTCAGTCAGCTGATAAATTCTTTATCAAAACTATATGATAGCCTTACCAAAAACACCATTGCCAGAATTGAGCCCAGTGCGCACTCTAGGGAGATCAGTAAATCAGGGTTTGCATCCATGCCCTTGCGGCTCGTCATTGGAATTGTGATGACCAGAAGGGCGTAAAACAGATAGGTAAAATACAGAAATGGGAGTACCTGGCAGACAACGAGCACCACAGCCCAGAGATAACCTACATCAGGAAGAAGGTGACATTCAAATCATTTAAATCTTATACTAGCCTTACCCTTATCATGAAGTCGACTGGCCAGGTTTATGATCAAAGCTCCCACGTAGAAGAACACACACATCATAAAAAGATATGCCGTGCGAATGCCCATAGCCGTGAGTAAAATGCAAAGCACTGCCAGTAGAACACAGTTAGCATGTCCGACGATCTGTAGGTGGTAGGTGTGCGGTATTTTTTCCTACGTAGTCAAAAGAAAATATAGGTATACATTTGGAAAAGAAAATATATATTTTTCAAACTTACACTGGGACGCAGAGACAAGTAAAGGGTGGCGGGTAAGACAAGACCAATAACTGAGGGGCAGATAAAGAGACCAATAACCAACCAGCTGTTGCTGAAGTAGGTCATCGTGCGATCACCGGCATCGTAGAACACAGACATCAGCAATGGAAAACCAAGGGCCAGCAAAAGTCCCAGTATTGCCAGGAGGAACTGCATCCCAAAGGCTCGGGCATAGGTACCCACGTTCCGATCCGTAACCCTAGCCATGCGCCACAAGGAAAGACAAATAACGAGGATAGATCCCAAAGAAAAGGAAATATTTAGAGCAGTGCCCGTAGACTCGGTGTAGTAAACGAAGAAAAGCCCCAAATAGTCAAAGAAAACCGAATGACCCTTTGAGTGAGCCTGATGAAAGACATATATATAAGACATTAAAGTTAAGTAAGCCCAATAATTTCGATTTCCCACCTCAGTATCATACATTTCCTCGGCATTGGATATACTGCGAACCAGAGAAAGTACATTATCGCCAGTGTTTTGCAGTGCACCTCGGGATATAACTTTAAAGCGATCGAATTTGGTGTGGTAGACAAAGCCGTTATAGCAACCAGCCATGTCAAGACCTGGATTATTATAGAACGAGATACATAAATGTATATACCACATAAGCATATGTACGTAAGAAACCCACCTGGCACAGGTCCAAAGTCTCTAAAAATTCGGAAATCCGTATCAGAGGGTATCAGATCAGCCTGGAAAATTTCCTCGGCCATCGTGGTGGCAAACGGATGCTTGGCACTCTTTTTGTATTGCTAAAGTGCAAAACAACGATTTTTATTGAATATCGTACCGTAAACGGTGATAAGATAAGCGTGCCATTAAAGAGTTTTCAATGTTTTACGACTTGGCTATTAAGATAAAATTCAAGTGGATTGCGCGATTTTGACTTGCCTTCATTAGCCAGGGATGGTTGGGACCCCCCTGGAAGAGAATTTCACGACCGCCAGCACCGGCCGAATCCAGGTTGACTAATGCTCTGATTTGTGAGACCCAATATTAAGAGTTGCCAAGGGAGATATTATAAACCACTTACTTGCAGTTGGCTGACCATCGGTGGTTCGATATAAACGAATGTGATCCGTGGAAGGGCTGCTCCTCGGCTCCATTGAACAGAAACACAATGGGATGCAGGAAGGGCTCCTCGGATGTGGCCATCAGACGCAGTGTCTCCAGCATGGTCACAACCATGACCTCCGCGTCTCCGGTTCCTGCACATAGAACTCAAGACTCAATCCTAATCTTGGGTCACCAATTTTTTAGATTCACTTACCCACACTGCTGGGCTTAGAGTCGTAATGACTGTTTACCAAAAGATAGGAGGTGCTGTTGGAACTTTTGGAACTAAGCTTCACCACCACGTTTTGGATGCCCTGATACATGTTTATCATTTGCCAGTGCAGAAAGGCTCCACTGGAGTGCTGCACGTCCACCTCCATATCATAGAGATCGTCTCGCATTTCCTCACGCACCTTGGATATCTCGGCGAGCAAGAACTGAACCATGAGAACCTCCGTCACATAATCGCCAGCTATCTTGGGACCCATGAGATCTAGCTGAAGCAGTATGCTTTCAGCACGCTGGGCCACAAAGGTTCCCGGTAAGTTAGACTCCTCCTCTATCTTCACTCCAGTTGGCAGGTGATTAAAAAGGGGATAGCACACTGCGAAGAATAGTCCGACCCAGAAGAGCAAGTACAAAGGGGCGTAGTACCATTCCAATTGTTTAGGGCGACCGTCCTTCTCCGTCAATTCGATTAGAGTGTCGTTGCTGCAGCCCTCTTCGGGGTCTATGCTCTCAGTAACCAACTGCAAGGTGTTTTTTTCGTTCCCATTATATGATAGTTCCAATTCCTCCGAAAGCTTATCCTCTTCAAAACCTCCATTGTGCTTTTCCATAACGCCAGTTCGCTGATTTAATCAGCATTAAATCACAACGAAGTACCGCACGCGACTGAGCAAACCTTTGCCAAGCTTATCAGATTTAAACCTTTTTAAGGCTGGTTCGGGATTGATATTCAACTCGGAGTCCACAAACCCAGTATATTTATGGGTACATTTTTATCATTTTTACCTCATTTTTATTATCTTTCTAGAGTCAAAGTCTTTGGCAATCTTCATAAACTGATTTAGTTTTATATCTCGGCATCTGGATAATGCTCCCTAGCGATGAGTATCAAGAAAATAGGTCCGAAGTGACGTATCCACCAAAATAAAACAGTTTAGATCATATAAAGTCATTATTTATTTATTTATTTACTTTTAAAGTGCTAATAACAACACTTTAAGTATAATAGATTTGTGCTTTTTAACATTTATTCCTTAAACTTTTTTGAAATTCAAATTTTATTTTTCCAAAGTTTGCTCATATCGAATTTTTTCCAAAAAATATGATGTCTGAAGATTACAATAAAAATATTATCGATACTTTTTTCCCATCACAAGCGCCTTTCCATTAAGACCAAAATATACCAAGGGCCCATGAGCTAAAATATTATTGCTTTATAAAGATAACAAAATGACACCATAAACTTTGCATCGATTTTAAAAAACCTAAATCAAATGCGGTAAAAAGATAACATCTAGATAAGGCACCAAATTATTATGAATTTTGGCAAGCAGTTCATTTCGAATCAATATGGAAAACAGCACTTAAAATCCCAAACCCAGTCCAGACTTACTATTAAAAGGGTAGTAGGTATATTAATTATAGTAATTAAAAGTAGGGTATCGTGACATTTTCTTTGCTGGAACTAAATATTTTTTTTTATTTGCAGAATTTAAAAAGATAGAGTACATTTTAAAATGCCAATATAAAGCATTTGGACACTAAATATATTTAAGATATTTCAGAAACATAACTGTCTGCTTAAATATTGAATTTTTTTGTATTTGAAAAAAATTTTTAAAATATGTATCCCTTAAATATGGATGGCCATTCCATAGCATGAACATAGTTAGGTAGGTTCTCCAAAAATTGCTCAGCCTCTGCATCTCTTTTGAAATCGTAGCTGACAAAATGTCCCACAACTCCGAGTTCCAAGATAGGAATACTGAAGTCCCCGTCGGACTTCTGCAATAAAATTAAGTTTCAATAGGTTTCAATAGTTTTTATATAATTGACAAACTCACCGCTAGTTCAATATAAAACTTCAAGGGACTGTCGTCTTTTCCATATGAGAAAAATATAAAATAAGGTGGCTTGAATGTATCCTGGTCATCCAATAATTTTCGCTCAAATGACCAATTCGTAACATTAGCATAACCCACTGGCTGGATGAAAATGTTCATATGGGGCGGTCCAGTGAGTTCAAACTCAAATCGAACTTTATTGTCTGTGACCAGGATTGTCTTTTCCAGTAGTTCCAAGTTTATTTCCCCGGGACTAACAACTTTGCGAGGCAGCCAACCAGCGTTTCTAACCCCGCCACAAAAGTAGAAGCAGGGTGCCCCGCACATCACATATTTATCACAGTCAGGCTCCATGGAGACCAATCCAGTCAGGTTGACACCGGAGTCCTCCAGCGGATTTAAGCCGCGTCTATCCTGATATACGAAATAGTATCCAGAATCACTGTGACTCACCGTGCCATCGTAGTCGTAGAAGATGCGATTAGTTTGCTTTGGAAGAAATGTTTTTATCTCGGGATCTTTATAAGACTTAGTAACCTACCATAAATGTGACTCGCATCACATTTGTTTCGGCACGATAAGGAAAGCCAACCTCTGAAACAGCGATCATGCAAAAAATAAACGTTACCATTCCGAGTCCAAGAAGAATGAGCTTTGGCCACCGGAAGACGTTTATAAATTGAGCCTAATGTCGAATGTTAAAGAATTATTTTTTATCATAACTTAAAGATATTTACTTACAACATATCCCAAAGCAAAGTATGTACAAAAAGCACACAAGAGCGCTATTATTAGATCCGGATTCGAACCAATTCCGTTTCTTCCTGTGATCGGAAAGAATACTACGAGCACCATATAAAACAGATAGCAAAAGTAACAGAATGGAAACACCTGAAGAAGTATCACAATTACGGACCAATAGTAGCCTGAAATATATTACAGTTGAGATTTTAACTTAAATCAGAGATTAGATGATGTCTCACCGCGATCATGCAATGTGCTTAGCAGATTTAACAGGAGAGCACCTCCGTAGAAGATCAATGATATGAGGCACAGGTATTGAGATCTGATACCAACAACGGTTAAAATGAGAATAAGCCCGGCCAAAACTACGAAGTGGGCGTGCAAGCTCATCTGGATAAGGTAAGCATGGCCCAGTTTATCCTGAAATTGATCATAAGTGTTGTAGTCACTAGTTAAGTTATCTAGTTGAATAGCCTTACATTGGGCCTTAGGGTATAGTACAGGGTCAATGGAAGTACTAGTCCGATAATAGCGGGAAATACGTAGAGGCCAAAAACCAGCCAATTGCTGGTAAAATAAGTCAGCGATCGATCTCCAGCATCGAAAAGAACAGCCATTAATAATGGCAGGCAAAAGCACAGTAAGGCTCCTACCACGTGCAATCCCAAGACAATCAGGAACCATAGCGAAATCTGTCCCACGGACACCTCCGACTGACGGGACATTCTCCACAGGGAACAACCGACCAAAACCAGACTGATCACTCCAATACAGCAGTTCAGAATAATACCAGTGTTTTCCGTATAGTACACAAAGAAAAGACCGAGGAAGTCAAAAAATACAGCATGGCTGTCATCAGATTCCTAAAAATGGATGTGTTCAGATTAGTGGAACGAAATTACCATGCTTAGATAATACCTCTGTCTCATAAAATTCACTGGCATTCGCATAGGCCCTCGCAAGGGCAAGAATATTGTTACCAGTATTCTGTATGGATCGTCCAGGAATCACCTTTAAAGTGTCAAAGGCCGTGTGGTATACATATCCATTATAAGCCTGGGCAATGTCCAATCCAGGAACATTCCCATAATCGCGAAAAATTCGGAAGTCCGTATCAGAGGGGATAATGCCAGCCTGCCAGGTTTCCTCGGCTAGTGTCGTTGCAAAGGGGTGTTTGGCATATTGCCTATAATACTAAAAAATAGAGAAAGTAATATTCATCTGATATAAGAATTATTCGTACCTTCATCAGCCAAGGATTATTGGGACCACTCTGAAACAAGAGATCGCGTCCTCCGCTGCCACCCACCTCAAGGTTTATAAGGGCTCTATAATAGGTATTGGAATCACTTATATTTTCAATGCTACCCAACAATCGACCTACTTGCAATTCGCTGCCCATTTGTGTTGCGTAATAAAGCCATGGGCACCCTGAAGGGCGTTTTCTTCGGCTCCATTAAAGAGAAAGATTACTCCATTCTCAAATGGCGTATCAGATGTCGCCATCTGACGTAAGACCTCCAACATTACCACAACCATGGTGCCATCATCTCCAGATCCTATTATCCTGTATTAAGTCTCTATATTTTCGAAGTGCATTCATAACACTCACCTGGACTGCCTGGCTTGGAGTCGAAATGACTGTTGATCAGGAGGTAAGACTCTCTTTGGGAATTCTTAGCACTTAGTTTAACGATTACATTTTGGACACCTTGGTACATGTTTAGCATACTGCTAAGCAAAAATCCACCAGTGGATAACTGGACGTCAATATCGAGCTCATAAAGTTCGTTGCGCAATTCCTTTCTAATCTTTTCCACTTCATTTAAAAGAAACGCAACCGTTTCCACCTCATTCGCTTGGCTGCCCACAACTTTGGGCCCAATCCGTTCAAATTCATACAGCAGTCTTTCTGCCCGCTCCGCCACGAATTCTCCTAACCTCGCTGGCTCCTCTGCGATGGTAATCCTATCTGGAAGTCTGTTGAAGAGCGGAATCACGATGGCAAAGAAAAGAGCCAACCAGAGGAGCAGAAAGGACGGAGCGTAGTACCAAGATAATCTGCGCTTGTCTTCCGGTCGTGCTTTCAGCGATGCAGACTCCACGACTTCTTCGTCAAGGCCAATCTCCTTTAAAATATTCAGTCAACGAAATATGATTTTTTATAGTTCAGCAAACCCACACTCACTTTATCAATCTCCTCGCTCATGATAATATCATTAAGAACTCGAACTGCATCGATTGCTAATTCATGAGAAACTAAACTTTTGTTCTACGGACACATAGCCTCAAAGCTTTTCACCATGTCATGGACTATAAAGATAAAGTTCTGATGGCTCTACAGTCGACGCGGGGTTTCTTAAAGGAGAAAAATATGACCTTATCATATATATTTTTCCAACCCTTCGCACAAGCGCATTCGGGCAGGTTTAGCAGTTTATTATCAAAATGTTGGATGGTATATACATATATAGAGCTCCAATACACATTTTTCAAAATGGTAAAGTCAATTCGTTATGCCGTCCAATAAAGATAAATATTTACATTAGTGTATCGCTTTAAAAATTTATTAGTTTTTTCTCAAACTACTCCCAAAAATCTTTGGTATGTAACAAAATTAAGACGAAAAATCGGGAGGTTGAGTTTGGTAATGGGATTCATAAGGGCAGCCAATGGATAGATTCCATTGAGCAATAATAGCATATTTAAAGCTATTAAATACCTAAAAAATATATCGCTTAAATATAGATGGCCATTCCATAACGTGGACAAAGTTAGGAAAGCTGGCCACAAAATCTTTAGCCTCTGCATCTCTTTCGTACTCATAGCTGACCCAGTGTCCCACAGCTGCGAGTTCCAAAGTAGGATTATTGAAATCGCCATCAGACTTTTCCATATCAATGAAGAATTTTAGCGAGGAATTGTCTGTTCCGTAGGAATGGAAGATCTGATAAGGCGGCTGGAACTCTTCCGGTTCGTCCAACATTTTCCTCACAAAAGACCAGTTGTCAACTTTGGCAGAACCCACCGGCTGGATGAACAAATTCATATGGGGCGGTCCAGACAGCTCGAACTGCAATCTCGCTATTGTTCCAGACTCCAAAACCGTCTTTCCCAGATACTCGAGGGTTAGTTCTCCGGGTATGATCACCTCCGAATCGCGAGGCAGCCACCCATCCCACTGGCGCCACTTGCACCAGCTGTAGTAGAAGCACGGAATTCCGCACATTACGTAATCGTCGCATTTGTCCGCAACTGCCTCTAATCCGGTCAGATTAAGTTCAGAGTCCTGGAGAGGGTCAAAGGCTCGCCTATCCTGATAGTTAAAGTAGTAACCAGAGTCGCTGCGACTTACCGATCCATCGAATTCGTAGAAAAGACGACGAGTGTGCTTTAAAGTAAAATCTATGAGATATTGGACTTTTATTTAAGAATTGTAACCTACCAAGCAATTGGCTCGCATCACATTTGTTTTGGGTTTATAGGGGAAGCCCACATCTGAGACAGCGATCATACAGAAGACAAAGGTGGCTACTCCCAAGCCAAGAAGAATAAGCTTTGGCCAGCGGAACATGTTGATAAGTTGTGCCTGTGAAATTAGCGTTATAAATTTTCAATTAAAAAAAAAAACCATCCCAAAGAAGACTTACCGCGTAACCCAGAGCAAAGAAGACGCAAACACCACAAAGTAATGCTACAATAAGATCAGGATTCGTACTATAACCATTCCTTCCCAGAACGGGAATGAATATCACCAGGAACATGTAAAATACGTAACAGAAGTACGAAAACGGTAACACTTGAAGACACATCACAATCAGGGTCCAATAGTAGCCTGAAATATATCATTGTCAGAGCAAGCACACTTTGATTTATGGTTAATAAAACTCACCACGATCGTGCAGCGTGCTCACTAGGTTAATCAAAAGTGCACCCCCGTAGAAGATTAGGGAAATGAGGCACAGGTACTGAGAACGGAGACCCATGGCGGTCAAAATGAGAGCCAAAAGAGCCTGGACCACCAAGTGGGCGTGCAAGCTCAACTGAAGATGGTAGGCGTGGCTTAGCTTGATCTGTAATTTAGTAAGAACTTATAATAGGGATAGTAAATAACAAAATAGATGATCTTACACTGGGCCTCAGGGTATAGTACAGAGTCAACGGGAGTACTAGACCGATGATGGCGGGAAATACGTAGAGTCCAAAAACCAGCCATACGCTGGAAAAGTAAGTCAGTGACCGACCCCCAGCATCGAATAGAACCCCCATCAGTAGAGGCAGGCAAATGCACAGCAAGAATCCCACCACGTGCAGACCCAAAATACTGAGGAACCAAATCGAAATCTGAGGAAGAGTCACCTCATCCGACTGGCGAGACATTCTCCAGAGGGAGCAACCAACCAAAACCAGACATATCACTCCAATCAGACAGTTAAGAATAATCCCAGTGGTCTCCGTGTAGTACACAAAGAAAAGACCGAGGAAGTCAAAAAAGACAGCGTGGCCCTCATCACTCTGCAAATATATCCTATAAGAATTATATTCCTAGTACTATAATGTTGTTAAACTCACATCTGTGTTATACAACTCGCTGGCATTACTATAAGCACGCACCAGAGCGAGGACATTGTTACCAGAGTTCTGAATGGATCGCCCAGGAACGTTCTCAAAGGTATCAAAAGCAGTGTGGTACACATATCCGTTGTCAATCTGAGCCATGTCCAGACCTACGGAAAGCCCCATTGTTATCAGACCCCAGCGAATATGATTCATCAACTCACCAGCTATATTCCCATAATCCCGGAAAATTCTAAAGTCTGAATCAGAGGGCAAAATTCCACTCTGGAAAATCTCCTCCGCCATTGTGGTCGCGAACGGGTGCTTCGCGTGAAGTCTATAATACTATAAAAATTCCTTTAGTATATCGGCAGTAACATAAACGACCATAAATTCGACCATAAAGTCTATAGGGTAACAATAGCCATCAGCTACTTTTTGGTTGAGAAATTATGATTCTTATTCTCACCTTCATGAGCCAAGGATTGTCGGGGCCGCTCTGGAACAATAAGTCACGTCCCCCGCTTCCGCCCACTTCGAGGTTGATAAAGGCCCTATAAATATTATAGTTGTAAATAAAAGTTAAAAACGAAAATTAATATATCTTACTTGCAGTTGCCGGCCCATTTGTGTTGCGTAATAAAACCATGGGAGCCCTGAAGCGGATTTTCCTCCGCCCCGTTGAACAAAAAGACAATGGGATGTTCGAATGGCGTAGACGATATCGCCATTTGACGAAGGACCTCCAGCATGACCACAACCATAGTGCCATCATCACCGGAACCTGAATACCTCGATGAGTGCCTAACATGGTATTATAGATCTAAAGAAACACTTACCTGGACTGCCTGGCTTGGAGTCGAAATGGCTGTTGAGCAACAGGTAGGATTCACTCGGGGAACTCTTTGAAGTGAGTTTGACGATCACATTGTGAATACCCTGGTACATGTTTACCATATCGTTAAAGACGTATCCACCCGTTGGTGACTGGACGTCCACCTCGAGGTCGTAGAGATCACTGCGCATCTCGGCACGAATCTTCTCCACCTCGTTTACGAGAAACTCAACCGTGGTCACCTCATTCGCATAGCTACCCGTTACTTTGGGCCCAATCCGATCGTATGTGAATAGCTGGTTCTGTGCCCGTTCCGCTACGAATTCTCCGGGGTGAAGTGATTCATCTGATATGGTCAACCTATCCGGAAGTTTGTAGTAGAGCGGTATCACGATGGCGTAGAAGAGGGCCAACCAGAGGAGCAGGAAGGAGGGGGCATAGTACCAGGACAATCTCTGTCTGCGAATGGGTTCTTTTCTCACCAAAAGGGACTCGAGGAGTACAGAGTCGAGGGGATTCTCCTGATCAAAAACACCATCGGTAAATTCCCTTTTTTCCACACTTAACAAATCAAAACTCACTTTATCAGTCTTCTCTTCCATGGTAAGATCGCTAGCGGGAGCCAATTCAAACCCTTCCGATGCCCGATCAACGCATAACTGAACGTCTGCACCCCGAGCATATCGACTCGAAGCCTTCCGCCGAATTAGAGCTCATAAAGATAAAGCCGTGTGCCGCTTGATACGATACCCGCCGGTTAGCCGGCGGGGGAACTGCTTTGTCTTAAGGCACACAGGGCGGCTGGGACTGAACCATGGCTACGGCCATGGTATCTAAATTGGACGGGTTTACGACTTAATATAAATATACATAAGTGGCGATTCCGACGCATGCGAGGGGCGGCTGCAAATTAAAGCTTATTCATTTACCGATGTCTGGCAGATTAAGGGGACGCTTGATGTAGGTGTAGAGATTAATATATTTTTTAGAAGCCACTTTCTTATCGCTTGCACTATCGCACCACTTGGAATGTCTTAATTTATAATGGATGCAAAACTTAATTGGTCTGAGGGAATGAATCTTAGAAGACATATCGCATAAATAGAGATGGCCATTCCATGGTGTAAACAAACTCCGGTAAATTCGCTATGAACTGAAGTGTAGTTTCATCTCTCTGGAAATCCTTGTTTACATAGTGTCCCACAACTCCCAGCTCAAATAATGGTCCATCGAAATTTCCATCGGATTTCTGCAAGATAAGTAATAATTAAGAAAGTTTTCAGTGTTCTGAAGGTATGACCTACAGCGAAATCAATGTAAAATTTAAGAGGGGTCTTATCCACGCCATAGGAGAAGTAAATTTGATAGGGCGGTGAGTATTTTTCCGGCTTGTCCAGCATATCCCTTATAAAGGACCAGTCCTCCACTGTTACTCCATCCAGCGGTCTTATGTACAAGTCCATGTGCGGAGGACCAGTTAAATCAAATTCGAATCTTTTGTATTTTCCCGATTCCGAAACGGTTTGATTAAGGAGGTTCAATTCCAGTGTTCCAGGTATATCCACTTTCTTCTCGCGAGGGAGCCAAGCTGCGCTGGAAAGCCCTCTACACCAGCTACTCCAAAAGCAAGGAATTCCACACATCACATACTTATCACAGTAGGCATCTATCGATGTAAGTCCCGTCAAATTCACGGCGTAGTCCTTTAGTGGGCGAAGAGCTCGCCTATCCTGGTAGTCAAAATAGTAACCCGAATCGTCGACGCTTAGTCTACCATCGTATTCGTAGAACATTCGACGGGTTTGCTTTGAATATGTTCAACTTCATAAGCCATTTTCAATACGCCATGAAATATTTACTTACCAGAAAATTCACACGCATCACACTGGTCTTGGGGCGATATGGAAATCCCACATCCGAAACAGATATCATGCTGAATATAAAAGTCACCACGCCTAGGCAAATCAATATAACGGTGGACCAGCGGAACATGTTTATCAGAGGAACCAAGAAACCCAGGGCGAAGAAAGTTCCTATGGCGCATATCACGGCAATCAGCATATCAGGATTAGCAGAGTCACGATTTCGTCCCATCGCCGGAAAAAAAATCACAAGGAATATGTAGAAGAGGTAGCAGAAGTACACATACTGGAAAAGCTGGATTATCTGCACTGTTAGTACCCAGTAGTAGCCTGAATATGTAAAAAAATTAGTACAGAACTGTATAATATTTCGAGTTTGCACCTACCACGATCGTGTAAGGTAGTTAAGAGATTAATCAGCAGAGATACTACATAGAACACCAAAGATAGCATACACATATAGGGAATTCGAAGACCAATGACAGTCAAAACAATTGCTAGGAATGACAGAACAACGCAATGAGCATGTAAGCCGATATAGATGTGGTACGAGTGGCTTAAATTCTCCTGCAGTTGATAGCAAAATAAGAAATTTGAGTATTTTATCTTAAACATATGAAATTCTATCCACGCTTACATTTGTTTTGAATGAGTGATATATCGTAGAAGGCAGTACCATTCCAATGATGGCCGGACATATGTAAAGACCAATTACTAACCAATTGTTACTGTAGTAAGTCAGTGTTCGATCACTGACATCATACATAACAGCCATTAATAGAGGTAAGGTTATGCACAGGAGGCACCCAAGGAGATGCAGCCCCAAAGCTATGACAAACAATATTGATATCCTTCCCGGAGAAACCCCAGATACGGAAGCCATTTTCCACAGGGAACAGCCAATAAGAACAAGACTTATCATGGCAAAGCAACAGTTCAAGATGACGCCAGTCTTTTCCGTGTACGTCACAAAGAAAAGTCCAAGAAAATCAAAAAAGACAGCATGCCCTGCACTATGTTCCTGCAATTTCATAAAACTTATAAGTGCGTATATTATCCTTGCAAGATATTCTACACACCTCAGTGTTGTGCAACTCACTGGCATTGGAAAAAGCTCGAACAAGGGATAGAATATTTTCTCCTGTGCTCTGAATTGAACTTCCAGGAATAATATCGAAGGTGTCAAATGCTGTATGGTAAACATAGCCGTTGGTGAATTGTGCTATGTCCAGACCTTTAAAGATTATAACATTTTTTGGCTATCTCAAATTTTACCTTATCACTTACCGGGAATATTTCCGTAGTCCCGGAATATTCGGAAATCAGTATCGGACGGTAGTATTCCAAACTGAAATATCTCTTCCGCCAATGTAGAGGCAAACGGATGCTTCGAGTACTGTTTGTAATACTAAAGTGTAGATTATATTACTAAAAAATTATGTTGTTTGAAAGGTTGATTTATTTTAATACCTTCACTAACCAGGGATTATTCGGACCACTTTGAAAGAGGATATCTCGACCCCCGCTACCGCCAACTTCCAAATTGATGACAGCCCTGGGAGAAATCGTTGAGATAATACCGTGAGTTGAGATCTTCAACTTACTTGCAGTTTCCTGCCCATTTGTGTTGGGTAATAAAGCCGTGGGAGGCTTGCAAAGGATTTTCTTCGGCTCCATTAAACAAAAAGACTAATGGATGCATAAACTTGGTTTCGGAAATTGACATTTGACGAAGAACTTCCAACATAACTACGACCATTGTGCCATCATCTCCAGCACCTTTTTATAGGCACTATAAAAATAAAATTCCATTGTTCATTAAAACCAACTATCGTACCTGGACTTCCTGGCTTCGAGTCAAAGTGACTGTTGATCAGGAGATAGGATGAGCTATTTGAACTCGCAGTGCTGAGCTTTACAACTACATTCTGGATGCCCTGATATATGCTGGTCATAGTTCCCACCACATAGGAACCTGATGGCTGCTGAACGTCAACCTCTAAGTCAAAGAGATCGCTGCGCATTTCTCCCCTAATCTTTTCCACCTCATTTAAGAGAAATGCAACAGTCGTCACCTCATTCGCTATACTACCAACCACTTTGGGTCCGATACGATCGAATTCGTAGAGTATTTTCTGCGCTCTCTCGGCCACAAATTCTCCGGGCTTAAGTGGCTCGTCGGCAATTGTTATTCGGTCTGGTAGCCGATAAAAGAGCGGAAGTACGACGGCGAAGAATAGCGCCACCCAGAGGAGAAGAAAGGAGGGTGCATAATACCAGGGCAGTCTTCTTTTTAACTCCTTTTCTTTCGACAAAACATGGTAGAGAACGGTGTCCGAGAAGCTTTCCTAGATATTATAGTGATTAATACTCATAGAAGATATGTTTATTCATAGGTACTCGCTTTATCGCCGTCAGCTTGCAGTTCCATATTTTCAGCAGAGTTCTTCGGGGTGAACCAAGTTGAGAACCTTTCTGATGCCCAACAGCCTTGCTACTAAATGTTTGTGGTCTGATTACTTCTGATCGAATTGGCACTCTTCAGTTTATAAAGATAGCCTACTGAGAACCTTGATAGGAAACCGATGGCAACAACAAACCACACTGAAAACCAATCATTCTATGATAGCGATTAGTTAGATTTATAGTTAAAAATCTAATTGCAGGTCAGTTCGGATCCACGCACCGAAATCTTATCGGTCAATCTACACACGCGAGTAAACTCGATTACTTACATCGTAAACAAGTAAATTTATATTACGCCAAGTAGTGCGTTTAATATTAAGTAGTAGTCTAAGTTTTATAGCTAATAGAGGTGTTGTTTGGTGCAAACAAATTAAGCAAGAACTATAATAAATAAACCAACTTAAAATATATAACGTTCATATAAAGTCGGCCATTCCATAACGTGGGCAAAGTCGGGGAAATCGGATATAAACTTCAAGCCAGCAGCGTCCCGCGCGTAATCGTAGCTAACAAAGCTAGCAGCAAATCCCAGCTGGAAAGTTGGAGTGCTAAAGTCTTGCGAAGATTTCTATAAAGAAATATTTTATAACAACAAATAAAGGCAGGGTTTACCGAACTCACCGCAAAGTCAATGTGAAACTTTAAGGGAGAGTTATCATTTCCATATGCGAAAAATATTTGATAAGGTGCAGAATATGTTTCGGGATCATCCAGCATATTTCGAATAAAAGACCAATCCTCTACCTCCACCCCATCTAGAGGTTGAATATATAAGCTCATGTGTGGAGGCCCAGAGACTTCGAATTCAAATCGAGCCACTTTCCCAGACTCCAAGACTGTCTTGCTGAGAAGCTTCAGAGACGTTGCTCCTGGAATGGATACCTCCTGCTCCCGCGGTAGCCAATGACTCGTTGTGCGGGTCTTACACCAACGGTGATTGAAGCAGGGCACTCCACACATCAGGTACTTATCGCAATCAGAGGATGTGCTAACGAGGCCAGTTAGGTTCACTGTGGTGTCCTCCAGGGGATAATATAGACGACGATCCTGGAAGTCGAAGTAGTAGCCAGAATCACTGAGACTCACAGAACCATCGTACTCATAGAAAATACGACGAACATGCTAGAAGATAGGGGGTGTTATTGGAAATCTATCTAACTTTCAATTAAAGAACTTACCAAGAAGTGAATTCTCATTACACTGGTTTTGGCGCGATAAGGAAAGCCCACGTCGGAAACCGCAATCATGCTGAATATAAAGGTGACTACTCCCAAACCGAGCAATGCTAATTTGGGCCAGCGGAACATATTTATCAAAGGAGCCTAGAATAACCAAAAATTAGATTTAAGATCGACGAAAGCCTCTCATCTTACCACAAAACCCAAGGCAAAGAAGGTTCCCACAGCGCAGATTAGGGCGACCAAGAGATCTGGATTAGTGCCATGTCCAAATCGTCCCAGCATGGGAAAGAAAACCAAGAGAAAAGTGTAGAAAAGGTAGCAGAAGTACAGGAAAGGCATCAGTTGCAGGATCTGAACAATCAATACCCAATAGTATCCTGTAAATTTAAACAGATTTATTAAGGGAAAATCGGATATTTTATACGACTACTTACCCCGATCATGGAGAGTGCTCAAAAGATTAATCAATACAGCACCGGAATAAAACAGCAAGGACATCATGCAGAGATAAGGTGTCCTTAGACTTATAGCAGTAAGGATAATAGCAATTAAAGACAGAAGTACACAGTGTGCATGAAGACTCATATGAATGTGATTGGGATGGCTAATTTTTTCCTGGAAAATAAATATTCATGAATTACCATAAGCAAATAGCCAATCCAACTCACATTCGGTATCAGGGTGTAGTAGAGGGTCAAGGGCAGAACCTGTCCAATAATTGCTGGAACGATGAAAAGGCCAATAACCAGCCAATTGTTACTGAAATATGTCATCGAACGATCCCCGGCATCGAAAAGAACTGCCATCAGCAGAGGCAATCCAAGACTAAGGATCATTCCCAACACATGAAGCCCGAGGATTATGGAAAACCATATAGATATTTGACCAATAGAGGCATCCGATTCACGAGCCATCCTCAAAAGAGAGCAACCCACAAGAACCAAACTGATAACAGCAATGCAAACGTTCAGTATTATGCCAGTGGTTTCAGCGTAGTAAATAAAAAATAGACCCAGATAGTCAAAAAAGACGGCATGTCCTTCGCTGTGTTCCTGTAAAATAAAATATACGTATTATTTATTATAGGTCTGATTAGTTTGGTTTCTGAATTGCCCCAACAGTTTTGAGTGACTCACCTCTGGGTTGCGCATTTCACTAGCATTGGCAAAAGCTTGCACCAGAGATAAAGCATTCTCTCCCGAACTTTGAAGGGAATCCA
Source organism: Drosophila subpulchrella (assembly GCF_014743375.2). Taxonomy (NCBI): domain Eukaryota; kingdom Metazoa; phylum Arthropoda; class Insecta; order Diptera; family Drosophilidae; genus Drosophila; species Drosophila subpulchrella. Next base: position 11,629,659 of record NC_050611.1, read on the forward strand.
TGGGCACCGCCTGAACATTATCGAAAATTGTGTGATACACATAGCCATTGCTGATTTGAGCCATATCAAGACCTTAAAGCAACAAGTTTTTATAGAAAAACCAGTCAAATAAAAGCGACGCCAACTCACCTGGCAAACCTCCATAGTCCCGAAAGATACGGAAGTCCGTGTCCGAAGGCAAAATGCCAGACTGAAATATTTCCTCGGCCATTGTGGTGGCAAACGGATGCTTCGCATTTTGATAATAGTACTGAATGGAGTAAATAGATTATGTATACGTTTATCAAAACTTGCCGCTGCCATCAAAGCCAACAAAAATATTCTCGCAATCAAATTGCCGCAATTAGCACATTGAAATTCGATATATTTATTAGGGGAATAAATTGCTAACATCCGTGAGTCTAGACAAATGTTCCCCCTAAATTATGGAATTCGTCATAGCTACATACCTTTATGAGCCAGGGGTTATTGGGACCGCTCTGGAACAACAGATCACGACCTCCGCTCCCGGCCACCTCCAGATTTATGAGAGCCCTGTCGAATGGATCCTTTAGAAATTCAATTAAACTTAAAGGGACATGGACACTCACTTGCAATTCGCCGCCCATTTATGCAGGGTAATAAAGCCATGTGACGCCTCCAGAGGATTCTCTTCAGCTCCATTCCAAAGGAAAACAATGGGATGATCGAATGGAGTCCCCGAGATAGCCACTTGTCGGAGGACCTCTAGCATGACCACTACCATAGTGCCATCGTCACCGGAACCTATAGACAGATATTGTACCAAATCCCTTTAGGGCTAACAGGAATTTAACTAACCGGGACTGCTGGGCTTGGAATCAAAGTGACTATTGACCAGGAGGTAGGACGAACTATTGGAGCTCTTGGAGCTAATTTTCACTACCACATTCTGGACGCCTTGATACATGTTCACCATTTGCCAATGCATGTAAGCCCCCGAAGGCTGCTGAACATCCAGCTCCAGTTCGTAAAGATCACTGCGCATTGCTGCCCGGATGTTCTCCACTTCCTCCACGATAAAAGCCACCGTTGTCACCTCATTTGCCACACTGCCCACAACCTTGGGTCCGATCTTGTCGTATTTGTAGAGCAATCTCTGTGCCCTCTCTGCGACAAATTGACCAGGTTTAGTAGACTCATGCGCTATTAGAACACTGTCCGGAAGTCGATGGTAGAGAGGATATACCACCGCATAGAATAGAGCCACCCACAGGATCAGAAAAGATGGTGTATAATACCAGGGTAATCTATGCTTCATCTGCTTCTCCTGTGATAATATTTTGACCAAAGCCATGTCCGACTTGCCTTCCGCAGACCCCTGTAAAATGGTTTATTGATTAATAACCACAAATTGATTTTTAAAATCAATTCTTACATTCTCGTCCCTGGACTTCATGTCGATAATTTCTGGTCGCTCCACAAAGTCGAACAATTCCTTTGGCCAGTTGGAACTGAACTAAAAAACCCATTCACTTTGGGGCAACTAAAGTTGAAGGTATACGGATATTATCAGCAGTGATTCGCACTTTGAGTCCCATAAAGATAAATCGCTTTATACATGCAATATAGCGTTTGATGCTAACGACAAAATGGCAAAACCCCGGACACTTTTCAGTTGCTTCCCAGTTGGTTTTGCCTATTTGGTATCTAAATAATGGCAGATTTATGGACTCCTATCTTTATGTCGCTTTAAAATTGTGTAAGGAATTGTTTTTGGCACTCGTGTTTACTGAGTGAATGCCAGTCGGTAAACCGGGAAATCGTATCTTTATTTCTATATGCGATTGCTGCGAATATATACGTCTCGGGCTACTTCAGTACCACATCTTATTGAGACCACAAAATGCTTAATTTGGCCTGCGTTAGGGTAGTTCAATGACAAAACCAAATTACTGTTCAGATAAACTATTTATTTTCATCAATAAAGGACATCTTGTAGAGTTTAAATTCTTTCAGACTTACAGCAAAGGTGAGAAGTTGTAAAGCTTGAGAAGATTGTATTCATTTTTGCGTACATTTGTTTATGGTTAAATTAAGAGTCAGTTTATAAAAGACATAAAAAAAAACCTTTTTTTTTACAGCTATCTTATTAATTTGTACTTTGTCAGTTTGTGTCCATTGTTCACGTTTATTGTCGCATGGACTCCATCAGATTTTCCAGCAACTCGGCGAGATCTTTTGCATAGGGAACGTCGTTATACTTATTCGACTTCTCAGAGTAAATCACTGACAGCTCCACTCGGAGGCCGATCAGCAGTTTAAACAGCTTGGTGCCCCGCAGCATGCCCTTGTATTTGGCCTCGAAGCAGAAGAGTTTCCACAGCATGAGGACAGCCAAGCGGTGCTCTTCGAAAGAGTTCAAGTCCTTATCACCAGATCCAGGTCCTTTGTGCACTGGTTGGTTAACAATATCGCGCAGCATATTAATGAAGTCACCGTGTGCCACGAGCTGGCTGCGATTGCCATTGAAGAAGCACATGTTGCGAAGGATACGAAGGCACAGGATTCTCTTCTGGTTTAAAGGCGGTGTGCGTTGAATGGTGTTTATGAGGGAATAAAGATGGCTAGCTCTGGCACCCACATCATACCGGGAAAATACCTCCCAGAATCCGAGCCAAGCGTTTAAAACAATTGGCCGAACTTTGGTGGCCTGAGTGGAAGTTTGATTTGCAGGCAGGATCGTGTCAAACATGTCCAGCAAATGCATTTTAGATAGACTCAGTCGACCCTCGGCACAGGAGCAGCAGTTTCCCATAACCCTCAGGGCGGGCACCATGCTGAGATTGGGCTCCTTGTTGGGAGCCTCCTTCTTCGTGGTCTCGAAGTCAGCCACGCGAACCATAAGGTGAAGCAGGGAATGCGATTGTCCATGATGGAGAATCGAGATCTGTTTGCACATCTCGAAGGAGCGCTCAGTAAGGAACATAGTCAGCTGGACTGTGATCTTCTTTAGGTGCTGCGAGTGTGACAACCATGGCCAAATGCGAATAATGATTCGGGTAAGTGTGGCGGCCATACTGGGCTTACTGATCAAAGTATTGTAGGAACTGTGCCACTGGAAAAGCATGTTTATAAGCAGCAATAGATTACTGAGGATATTCTGCGACTTGTGGGCTCCCACACGCTTTACATAGGCGTAGGCGTTTCCGATGTTTTCGTCGTTGAGGAAACTGTCAATAAGGTTAACCACTCGGTCCAACAGCTTTAGTTGACCGGCCGCATGCACAGCGCAACGCGAGAGCTTCAGCAGTAATCCGAGCGTCTCACAAATATGCACATGACCTGAACCAGGTTTTTGCAAAAAGTGGAAGGTCTTGGGCGGATAATATTGGTCAAAGAGGCGATCCAGGCGGTGATAAATTAGAACGGCTGCATTCGTCGTTTTGACACCAGCGTCTGGGTTCTGGGCACAATCCTTCGTCTGTGGCGGATGATGCATGCATATCGATATCAACTGCTTATTCATGGAAACTATATCGTCCAGGCCATTTAGCACTAAATCCTCTTCTTCAGTGGGTAAAAGATCGTCTAATGGCAGTACATATCGTTCCAACTCCCGCAGCAAACTCCCCTTTTCTGTAGCACCCTGCGCCTTATTGAACACCATAGCTAATGACATGAGGGTGTAGCGCTGAAAGGCAGTATTAATGTACGACAAATGCAATCCGTACAGGAAGAAGTCGAGAAATAGGGCTGGCTGACTCTTCAGCTGCTCGACTAGAAAGGCGTTCGCATTTGAGTCCTTGCAGAATATCAGAAACATCTTGAATATCTGAACCAGCAGACGCTCGGGACCGTCCAGATCCAGCACGTCGTTCGTCAGCGACAGGAAGCTCTGCATCAGGACGGAGTCCCGACAGATGGTCCTCTGAAGGAACTCAAAGTTATCACGATAGCACAGAGAATACAACTCACATATTTGTCCTGCACAGAGCTCCACAAAGGACATGGAGAAGGCGACTGGTGGCGGTGGAGTTTTCATCACATCACTGAGTCCGTTCATGAAGCAGTGCCCGCAGAGAGTGGCACACCACTCCGGCTTGAGAACCACCATTTGAGTGCAGATGGCCACATAGCAGCCAATTATTTCACAGGAATGCTGCTGACCTGCAGCTTCCTTCGTTACCCAGGGAGTAACTTGCAAGTCTTTGAGAGCGTTGTATGCATCTTTGAGGAAGTCATAGTCTCGCAACAGATCGAGGCTGGCCTCCGCGCCAATAACGGGCATCAACAGAGTTAAGACGCGTCCGGCCAACTCCCGGACCAGCATAAGTTCGTGGACATCCAATAGCGTGGTCAAACAGCAAGCTGGCAGTCCACCAGGAAGGAAGTCCAGGCGAGGCAGAATGTTTGCCATGACGGAGCCACAGGTGGTAATCAAATTGGCCATGGAAACCCAGGCCAAGGCGCGCACTTCGCTGTCACTGTGCCCGCACAAACTGAGAAAATAGCGCAGAACCTTCTGCGTGGCACCCACTTCGTTCGGGACGTTGGTCTTGGCGGGAAGTCGGGCTTGATGCATGTGAAGCTGACAGATGATATGCAGGCAATCACGCTGCCACTCGGCTCCGGTCTGCGTCGAGGTCCTCAGATCGCTGGACAACTGAATGAACTGCTGACAATAGAACTGCGGTCGAAAATGAAAAGTTAGAAATAAACAAATTAATAAAGTCAATTACTTTCAGTACTCACCGTCAACTGAACATCACTGAGCTCCAGATCACGCTCGCTAAGACGCCGCAGGATGCGGAGCATGCAGCGCACATGCTGAAGCTGGCGCAACTCAAAGTGCCTTCTGGCCAACATACTTAACTGCATAAAGAACTTTACATGCCAGTTCATCTTTACATCAAAGCACTCGTTGGAGAGTAGGAGCACTAGACACTGGCTAATCAAATGCAGCGTTTCAAGGGGAATGAGGCGATCGAGCAGCAAAAGGTGGAAGCTGTGATGATGATCCGTTTCGAGAGCTTCGCTCAGTCCCATCTTCACCTGAGGCTGACAGAAGCGCAGGCAAGTGAGGCACAGTTCTAGCAGGTACTTGTAAAGCACATGATCCGCGTCGTTGCCCGGCGCCAATCGGATATACTTGTGGATCAACTTCCACAAGCTTTCGCCCACCGACTGGCTGATTGTGCTGCGCAGGAGCACAAGGAATAGCTGAACAAGTGTCACGCTATGTTGCAGATCCTCGTGATTGCTGCAGTTACTGGCTGCGGTGAGCTGGTTACCAAGCTGCAAGTCCACGTTGGAGGCCCGCAGCAAGGCCAAGTCAGCGACTTTTATCTTAAGAGACTCCCTGATGTCCAGCTCCCGCACAGACTCCAAAGTGATGCTGGATGGACACTGGCAAACGCGGTGGGCCGTATACAGTCGCCAATGTTGGGCAGCTCTTATTGTATCACCTCCGAAATGGGTATCCTGCAGTTCATGCTGCAAAGCTAATCCTTCCAAAGCCGCAGTGGGTATCTCTGTGGCTTGCACTTCGTATGTCACAGGCAAAAGCATCGAACCCAGATCTATGTCCATCAGTAGCGTGTCCTCAGTGGAGGTGATAAAATTGTGGTACAGCATCTGGAACAGGCAGAGACTCACATCCTGGCGCAATTGAGCCTCATGGGGAAGTATGAATAAAGCGCGCAGTAGGCACACGTACACCTCGAAAGTGCTTGCGATCTCTTTACGGAATCCAGCATTGTGAAAAAGCAGTTTCATGAGAACGCCCACGGCGGGCACCAGGATATCTGCGGGATCGTTCGCACACTCTTTCTTTAAAGCGTTGTGCAAAGACTCCAGTACCAGCCGATATCCATCCTCCTTCGTAGAGAAGTCTTCGCAAGCTTGCCAGCTTTGAAGCAACACATTTAACTGAGTCATTGTGGACTTCCTGATGGTAGGCCTCAAGTCTTTTGTTTGCAGCAATCGGATCAAGGCATCCAAGCTGCGCTGGCCTTGAAAGGATTCCTCAGAGCGTTGAGTGAATATGCTTTTGTAGCTAGCTGGTGGTTGAATCACGCAGATATTGTTGCCGATCAGCTCAATCGGAACCTTGTCCATGGTTGGCTTATATTTGTTCGTGTAGTCCTGACATTGCAGCACGTAGGCGATTCTGGTGGTAGCTTCGCTTCTCATCTCAGAAAACGGGTGGAACATATAGTAAACGTAGCCCCGCAGCATCAAGGGCGGCTCCACACCGCTGAGGTCTGGCTCGAACAAATGCCACACAACCTTACTCAATTGCTTGTGAATAATCGACCTACAGATCAGCAGGGGCAGCACAGGTAGCACCACATCGAACATAATGTTAAAGTCCTGCGCACCGAGCATTGAGTTAAGCTTGAGGAGCATTGTGGGGTAGTCCAAGCACCACTGCCGAACCTGTTCCGAGGTATCATCGTCCCAACTCTCGAGGATCAGCCTCCGCAATATCTGGGTGTTTAGCGGCAATCCAAGGATCTGCTGGCGAACCAGCCCCAAATTTGTGCAGCCTGTCATGTAGTTCGTCCTGTTTAAAAAGGAATGAAAGTGTGACACCACTGGTGTTGGCATCAAACGGTATAAGAAATCACGCAGTTTTTGGTCAGGCAAATCAATCAGGGTGTACAGCAGCGTCTCCGCATCCTTTCTCAACTGCGAATTACCCTTGTAGAGGGGTGTGCACTCCACAATTGCGTCGAAAAGCTGTTTCACCAGCGTCTCACTGCCAAGTTGGGTGACAACCAGGCACACCTGCTTGTGCATTTGAATAAGCTGCGCCGCTCCCATTTTAGTCTTTGGCTGGAATTGATTTAGGGCCAGGCTGTAGGCCCGCTTCAGCTTAATCAACTGTTGCTCCTCGGGCGAGGGCTCCGAGGACAGGGTACAAATCAGATTGCTCAGCGACTTCATGCGATCGGGCACGCAAGACAGGTAGGAGCTGTCCAAAATGATGGGTTGGATAAGCGATTTGGCATTGATGCGATCCAAGTGTTTATCATAAGTAAGATTCAGGGCTACCGCGTCTTGCAGCAGGCCGTTGAAGATCAGCGATTGAAGTCGGGGAATCATCAGCGTATCCTCGAGCTTGGTCACGTTACTGCCCTCCACATTGTTGCAGTACGTAAGCAACGTCTTGACAATCTGCGCGAAACGCTCAGTACTCCGTTGGCAAACTCGGGAATTGAGAACATCATATGTCCGGACAGCTTCCACGCATAGCTCCAGGATGTGCCAGTTATCGCTTGTGCATCGGAAGAGCAGCTGCTGCATTAGCTTAGTGCAGTTGGCAAGCAGGAGCCCCAGGGCGCTGCTCACCTTCAGCTGCATGGGTCGCGAGCCAGGTGGATCCAAGCTGGTAGCATAGCACATGGTATGACGGCGCACCTGGATGCGGCGCTGCAGTTGCTTCAGACAAGCAATGAGAGCCCGGTTCACGTGCAGCAGGCTGTCATCTTCCCTCGCTTGCAGTTGCACCAGGTGCAGAAATATAAACGGCGACTGCAGGAAGTACTCGGCTGGGTAGTCGCCCATACGAATGATCAGATGTGTGAGCTGCACCTGCAGTTCCAAGGCATCGGTGGCGTTATTGCGCGGCAAATCGATCAGGCTCGTCATGCTTTCCACATCGTCCAGGGCGGGGCGCGTCCAGGCGGGCTCGTAGTCCTCAGGCGAGAGATTGCCCTGCATCTGTTCCACGCTGCTGGCGGCGGAATCGCTTCCCCGGCTGGTGAGATTGATCGAACTAAGGCTGGAAGCGCACGGCGTCACTAGGTCCATTTTGTACTTCTCGAGCAGCAGGAGCTGCACATCGTCTAACAGCTCGTTTATGCGCGTGGACTCCAGACCACGCAGTATGTTACGCACCTTATCCAGTTCGGTCTTCAAGCGGTCGTAGGGAATCTTGCGGATCACCGCCTCGCTGTAATCGGAACGCAGCAGCTCCAGGATCATGGCCAGCACTCGGTCGGCGGCCAGTGGCGGCGTGTGTCCAAACCATCGGATGAGCTGCTTCAGCAGCAGCACAGGCTTGAACTGAATGCGCTCGCCCAGCTGGAGGCACCGGATGAAACGCGTCTCAACCTGCTCGAGGGCGCGCAAGCGTATCTCCCTCGATTCGCTGGTCAGCTTGGCCAGCTGCGGCTCCGCCAGTTGCAGGGCCAGATTTTCTTTGGCACTCATTTCTGTAGCCTTATATTACCTATTATCCGACTTTTTGTTCCTTATTAGTTTCTTTTTGGGCAGCAAATGTTCCAGGATGACATTTTTGAAAGCGTCAACTCGAATCGTGCCGGCGTTGCCACCCCTGTTCAGTTTGCGTTTTCCTAAAAGGGGCTAAGAAATACCCAGCGCAAGATAAACACGAATTTCTGGTATTTATGTAGTATTTTTTATAAATTCTTTATTTACCCGCTACTTTTGAAATTTAATATTTATACAGTTCTAAAATTAAACATCCTTCCATTAGCATGGGCCCAAAAAGCCTTGGATTAAAAACGTTATTAATTTGTCTAATTTTTGCTTGGCAATGAAAAATGACCGGAAAGGCACACAGAGAATCAATCTTATTTCCGTTAAGTAAAGTAACACAGTTCTCCATTCCTCTAATTCTAAACCGAAATGAAAATGTACTGCTTTTTGTAAACAACAATGACTAATAAAGATACCGTGTGTGAATATAAAAATGCGACTTTCGACTAATGACGACTAAATTAATTTTACTGCTGAAACCATCATCAGTCATTTAAAAGTTTGAGTTTTAGAATCTTTGAGTAAAGGTTCCGGGAAAAGTTATTTTCGCTTAAGAACTGACACACTACTAGTATTCAAATAAAATTAAATATTTCCGTGAAGTATAGATAATTGACCCACTTCTCAGCATAATTTGGAAAATGCAAACTTAATTAAATTTGTTTATCTGATTGGCAAATGAAATATGTGGAATAGGAACACATAGAGTCATTCATTTCTCCGTTATGTAGAACAACACAGTGCTCAATTCCATCTGTATTACTGGGCTCTCTCTGTTTCCACTTCAAAAAAGGGGCGTCATTTCCGGTGGCAGCAGATACAAAGCTGCCCTCAACTTTTCGATCGTTTATTCCAAGCCAGTAGTTAAGACCTGGTTTCAGTTTCGCTGTAATTGCATGTAGTTCTTCTTCGTCTTTTATAGAGGCCAGATAACCTCCCATTCTAATACAGGTGCTAGCAGCCTCAATCCAACTTTTTCTAATATTATTTTCAATGTAGAAATATCTCATGTCGATTCTTTCAAAGATCAAACTTTCTTGATTCATAATATTATTTTTGATTATCTCCCACTTTGGCAGGATGTTTTCGAAATTGGGACCCCTTATTAGAGTCAGCATCGTCTGGAATTTGGTCTGCAAGGCTTGAATTTCTCCATCCACCATACTCTGTAGTTCCTTCAATCCCAATTTAAGTTTCCTATCGAATTCTTCTTTAGTGATGAACCTTTGGTCCTTCAGTCTGAAGTTCATCTCGAGTAGTTTGGTCTGAATGACCTGTTGCTTGCGTTGGATCCTATCCAACTTTGTATTGATTTCCGGAATCAAATCGATCATCGGATGCAGTTTGGCGAGCCAGAATTTGACACACTGAGTTGATTGGTCGTTCAGTAGACAATTCGATTGGAGATCTGCCAATGATCCTTGCAGACTAAGGGCAATAAAGGAGCACAGGATAAAGGACGGCAGTCTAAGCATTTTGAATAAATACAACCACTCAAACATAAGTTTAGGAACGTACTGAAATTAAGATGTTTTCGAAGAAGCAAAGAAAACTAAAATATTGTTGATAAGGAGCCTTGGGTTTAAAACTCTCAGTTCTCTTTTTTTAAATACTAGGCATGTTTAACTAGGATGTCGATAGAAAGAATTTGTTCTAATTTGAATGCTATCTGAAAAAAAGATTCTTAAAAATAATCAAATATTAAGATTCTTACAATACTTTAAATTGAATCGGAAATTAGTTAAAAAATATGGAAAAGCCTGATGACGTTACATATGTGTCACTTTGAAAACCAAGATAAGGCATTATTTAGCAGTAGTTGACAACAATACCCTAAGTAGAAATGCGCCAAATCACATTTTTAAATAAAGTATAATTTTATTGCTATGTTATTTCAATGCTATGTTACACTAGGACGGACCTATTGAGGTACGAAGTCAAGGGGTTAACTCGTCTTTTGTTAAGAAAAATAAGATTTTTGAAGCGCGAATTAGCTTTATATAAAATGAGCTACAATCGCACTCCCGTTGTGGATGATTATACTCCTGAAAACGAATCTGAAGATCTTTACCTCAATATCTTCTCCATTGAAGATTCACTTCCTCCCGGAAACATATTTGTAACGTCTCCGTCACCGACATCCCCAACTCTATTTCCGTTTCCCTGCGCAGATTGTTGATTAACTTGCATGTAAAAAGGCCATCCAGAACTTGTGCTACATATAACTTGGGAAACATAAAAACCTAAATTTAAATTTTGGTATTTTTTTGTATATTGGCGCCTTCCGATATCGAAGAAGAAGAAAATCACGATTTAAATATTTATTTTCATTAAGAAATATCGATATATTGATATTTGTATATATTTTACACATCCCTAACTTGAGGCAAGTGGGTTTTTTCTCTCCCTTTCACCGACACTTACGTTGGTGCTATCTCCCTCTTTTACTGACACTTACGTGGCTATTACGTTTGCTGCGACTTACGTTTCTGGCACTTACGTAACAGCGGCGCAAAAATAACGATAGTATCGATATCAGGTGAAAAAATACCACGATATAAATATTTATTTTTATTCAAGAAATACCGTATTGATATTTTGATATATTTCACATCCCTATTTAAAATCGAATCGCCCATCTGATCGGACAGACTTTGTGTTTAGCGGGTAGATAATATTGTTTGTGTTATATTGCTGTGGAAAACTTTACCGTACGCCTTGTGTGTATCTGTTCATATCGGATTTCGTGCCATTTTATTCATTTTCCGCTGGAAAAGTGTTGTTGTGTGATTGCTAGTATGCTCAGTAAACTCTAATAATCATACGCCCAACCGGTTATATGTAATTTAAACTTAAACAAAGTGCGATTACGGCTATGTCCTTACTCCTGCTGCAAATCCATTGTGTGTTTTTAATTAAAATCAGGCCCAACTATTGCGGCATCTTGTGACGTCAGCGGATAGAGTGTTTTTGTTTTTTTCATTCACTCGCGCCATACGCAAACAAACATATGTAGTATATACATACATATGTATATAGTGTCAAATGACACTTGATGAATTTGCAATCCAAACAACGCATATGCTGGAAATGGAAATAGTGAAATGATGTCACTGGCACACGCCCGGGGATTTCCCTCGCCACCCCCTACCTCCCACACTCACGAACTATTCCGCCGGTCTTGGCCTTTGCTTTTCCACCTTTTGTGTACATATATCACACCCTCCACTTGGAAATCAATAGCCCTCCGCCTGTTTCCCAATTAGAAGTGGCAAGCAATTAGTAATGAGTGTTCTCCTCCCCTCTCCAGTCTTCAGTCTCCAGTCTCCAATGGGGAGCAACAGGTTGTGGAGACTTGTAATTTGCAATTGATTATTTTGGCCACTGTGCCAAAAGCACAAGTATTTATGGCTAATCTTATCGGATTGCCCACTTAAATCCCCGATTACGGGTCCATTATCGTCTCGCATCACTACCCCTTGAACCTTGGACGCATCATTTGCTGGCGATTCGAATAGAAAAGATTTATACTGCACCAAGAAATTATTCCCCATTTGATTTGACTACATCCAATCAATTACAATAGTTTTTTACGACCTATAAATAATAGAATTGGCTACGAGAGCAAAATTCTAGTTGTGTTACCACTAAAAACGGAACACGAATAAGATTAAGTTATTTAAGGCATTCAAAAGGGACATCTGTTTTAAATATGATATATATAAAATATATATTTTTTTAATATTTCCCCCAGATTAGATTTTGTATTATTTTTTTAAATTTCTTAATTACACTCTTAAAATTTTCCATTTAGCTGTAATGTCATGTTATTGTTTTCTTACAATTCTGGTTTATAGAAACCACTTTTTATAATTGCCGCACTATAATAGTGTTTTGAGCTCCATATAGCGTGATCTGTATTTTCGTTGAAGGTTGTGGTGGCGTTATTTCAAATTGTTCCCGTATCCAAAGTCACGGACAGACAAATTGTCACCTCCCCCTCTGACTTCGCCTCCCTCCCGCAATTTGCAAGTGCGAAATTGATTATAATGCACTCTTTGCATTCGAATGTCTGGCAATTCAATTAGCAATCTGAAAAAACTTTGATATGTTGGAAGTCGGTTATATAGAACAATCATACTCCGACAATATGTTGTGATAAGCCCTATACGATAAGCAATGGGAACTTTGGATTGTCGCTAATTATTATTCACTGAGCACTATTCGTAATGTACAATAACATGTAGTTTAATTATTGCTCTTTTTTATCGCAAACGACAGGCATAAACAAACGGCTGGAACCTATGACTCACTTTAGTTATCAGTAATAGTACTCGGTATAGTACCGATGTGGATATAGTTTATGGTCTGGCTTTCCAGTAAACTCGAGCAAGTTCATGGGGATCGACGTATGGGCTATTCACTCTCTATAGTCCGCTGACCTCTCTTTGTGCCTACTATCTTTTCATATTTAAGCAGTGAATTAGCTGTCTGAAACGCACCCGTGATAAGATAATAAATAAAATCCTGATTCTGACGGAACATATGGCACCAAAACATTAAATTGCCCCGATTTCAACTCGATATTCACCTTTAATCTCCGTTTGCTGCGTATCTTTCCGCTTAAAAAGTTTCCTTTGTTCGTTTTTGTAAATAGTGAAATGTAAACGACTCAAACAGTAAAGTCGTTTGTTTAAACAACCTTTTCCGTAGAGCGAGCCAGTAAGTTTGCTTAGCTTTTCCTTGCCAAAGAGAGAAACACGTTTTTCTCTCTACTATTTGCCAACTTTTAGCGCACTTTTAAATCCCTTTGTTTATTTTGAGAACATTTTTTTTAATTATCCGGAAGAATGCTTGCGGTTTCTTACTCATATGCATGCATATTGGAACAAAGTTCTCTGAATATTCCATAACTTTTCTGTGTATTTAACCCATCTACAATATCTATGAGTCAGACACAGGTGTGTACTTGGCCTACATGGGACACCCCAATTAATTGCAGGGCTATTAAATTATGTGCCTGGTGTCGAGCAAATCGATTACCCATATATCATAAATAAATATCACGATAACTATGAGTACTAGTACATGGCTTGTAAAACATTTAATAGTCAGTTTTACTTATTTTCAATATTATAATTTACCCCACGTATTAGGGTATTAAAAGCTTCCTATAAATGAAACAATCTTTTTTCTAGCGTTTGATGGAATTTTTGCACATAAAAGTAATGGCCAAACTAACTGACTGAATTACGTGCCATAAATCCCAGAAACCAGACTTTTTCTAGGAAGTACTCAATTTATAAAGGCTTTATTGTATACATACTCTGACCCATTTATGTATTTCCACAGAGCTCTGAAATAATTTTACTTTTTCCCCAGATACAGATTGCAAATATTTGCATAAGCTCGCTGATAAACCAGTTAAAATAGCCACCACAACGCAATTTATTTACGCCCTCTCCTTTGTTCAGATATATTACAAGAATTTTAAATGCACGCAAGTAATTTTTGCACTCTATGAAATCTTCCAGAGCAAACACACATGGGCCAGAGCAGAGAGAACGAACACAACCGATTCCAATTCTGATTCCAAGTAGTCGAGATTCTTCAGCAGCACATTCCTTAAAACCGTCGAAATGACGCAGAGCGTTCCATTGGCACGGGCCATTGGTGGCTACATATTTGGTCTTCTCCAGGCCTGCATTCGTTTTGTGTTCCGGCTAATCTATGGCCACAAAGGTGAGAGTGTTCCCCCAATCACAGATCCCATTCTGCTGGAGTCTGCCACGTCGCTGGCCAGGAAGATCCGCAACCAGGAGGTGAGTGCACAAAGAAGTTCTTCCATTAAGATATCTAATAATCTTCTCTCTTCCCAGCTGAGCAGCGTCCAGGTCCTGGAGTCCTTCATTCGGCGCATCAAGGAGGTGAACCCCATACTAAACTGTGTGGTGGATGAGCGCTATGACCAGGCTTTAAAGGAAGCAGCCGAGGCTGATGCCTTGATCAAATCTGGCCAATACAGCGTGGAGGAACTGGCCAAGCAGAAACCCTTCCTTGGTGTGCCCATCACCACCAAGGACTGCATATCCGTCAAGGGTGCGTAGCTCTCGTTAGCTTCTTGTAAAAATTACTAACGCATAGTCCATCTTATCCTTTAGGCATGCTCCACACTGCTGGGCTTTATGAGCGTCGAGATGTGCGTGGTGCGCAGGATGCGGATGCCATGGCCCTGATGCGCAAGGCTGGAGCCATCCCCTTCGCCCTCACGAATGTTTCCGAGGTGTGCATGTGGTGGGAGAGCAACAACACGGTACACGGTAGGACGAGGAACGCCTATGACACGAATCGCATCGTGGGCGGCTCCAGCGGCGGCGAGGGCTGCATTCAGTCTGCGGCGGCCTCTGCCTTTGGCCTGGGCTCCGACATTGGCGGCTCCATTCGCATGCCCGCGTTTTTCAACGGCATCTTCGGTCACAAGCCCAGCAAGCTGGTGGTGTCCAATGTGGGTCAGTTCCCAGCGCCCTTCAGTGCAGAGCAGAACTCCTTCCTGGGCCTGGGACCCATGTCACGATTCGCCGAGGACTTGCGACCCATGCTGAGGATTATGGCGGGCGAGAAGGCTGCCTTGCTCAAACTGGACGAGGATGTGGACCTGACCAAAATGAAGTTCTTCTATCAGGAGTCTGATGGCGGCGGCCGTCTTATATCCGCCGTTGATCCTGACTTGAGAGATGTAAAGTGAAATGGAGTTGTAATTATTTAAATATTGTATTCTTATTATTTATTTTCTTTCTTTAGGCCATGAACCGAGTGGTGAAGCATTTGAGCGAGAAGTTCGGCAGTCAAAAAGTGGAGCGCATCCAGCTGCCGCAGTTCCGACAATCGGCTGCCATCTGGTTTGCCAACATGCGCGACGACAGCGGCCATGGATTCGCATACCAGCTGGGCAACCTGGATCATGATATCAACACGTACCTAGAGCTTTTTAAATGGTTCTTTGGCGCCTCCAAACACACGTTCATTGGTCTGTCGACGGCAATCATGGATTCAGCCCAGTGCAAACATGGATCACCTAAGTACGATCACCTGGTGCGCAAGCGGAACGAGCTGAGGGACGAGCTGCAGCGCCTGCTGAACGATAACGGAGTGCTGATCTACCCGACGCATCCGACTGTGGCTCCGTATCATAACGAGCCCATTACGCGACCCATTAACTTTGCCTACACGGGTATTGTGAATGTGCTGGGCTTCCCGGCCACCGCAGTGCCGTTGGGCAAACTGGGCAGCGAGGGTCTGCCGCTGGGAATCCAGGTTATCGCCAACTTCAACCAGGATCGTCTGTGTTTGGCCGTGGCCGAGGAATTGGAGCGAGCCTTTGGCGGATGGGCAAGGCCCGAAGTTCGGCTCTGAGGCCTGCCAGAATTATTTGCATACCTGCGAGTATGCAGCTTAGCTAGCTGTTAGATAGTAGACGGGTCAGGTGAACCTCCTGGACTCCACCCATCATCACCCACTCCCGTGCAAGAACCCACCCACCCGAGTATTCGCCTGGCGTCAGTTGGTATTCCTTGTATGTACTCCAGTGCCTCGTTGTAATATCAATTTTCGATGTGGATTTATCTATATTTGTATGTGTTTTTAACCGTAAAATAATCAACGATCCAAGCGGATCCGTTCCCGTTTTGCATTTACAATAAATAATTGCAACCTAAGATGCGGTGGTGTTTTGTTTTGTAATCCCAATGGCGACAGCCGCCCCTTAACCAAACAAACAGGGCGATTATAATGCTGAATTCGAATCCAACGAGCTGTGCGAATAAACAAATCTTTATTTGAAAGACCAAACTTAAAGATATGCCGATATGCACCTACTCCAATGGCGTATTAGTGTTGATTTTTTCATGTCTTTTTTTGTGCCAGGCACTGCTCTTCAAATAAACATTCTTATTCAGCAAAGGGGAAACTAAACAAATTAAAATTAGCAATATCAAGGATATCGTATTCACATATTTCTGGTGGCTTATCCTCTCCACCTCCGACAACGAGTTACATTCGTAATTTGGTCACTTAAATCTATTTTGGCTGTGGGCGGAAGTCTGCTGAATCGTGGCATCCCCGCCAGGCTCTAGCCCTTGCCGCCCAGCGACAGGATGAGCTTCAGCAGCTCCGTGCGCTTGGCCTTGACAGTGTCGATGTGCAGAGCTGGCAGGCCGTCGATCACCTCGTACCTGTTCAGGTAGTCAGCGATGTGGTCGGTCATGCAGATGACGTGGATTCCGCAATCGTAGCCATTCGCCTGCTGCAGGCAGCGCATTGGTCGGAACTTGGCCTGGCGTACGCCCAGCAGCTCCTTGATCTTATTCATCAGCTCCACGGAGTTGCCCGTGTTGTTGTTCCCATACGAATCAAAGTGATAGAAGGTCTTCTCCGGTCGCGAGAAGACCAACAGTGACCAGTGAGTGCCACCGGCCTCGAAGCTCTCGTTGTCATTCAGCGCAAAGAAGATGAAGGGCTTGCCGGTGGCATGGCTCTGGTCGAGGAGCTGCTCCAGCTCCTGGTCATCCATGTACTTCATGCACTGGGTCACCTCCGGGGCGATGAAGTGCAGATCCGAGTTCGTCTTGTACTTCATGTGCGACAGGTACTCGTAGTAGAAGCTCAGGATCTGGTCGTTCAGCCAGTGGGGTCCATGGAGCAGCTGGACATCGGACATCCTCAGGCAGGAGTCGTGGAAGGTCAGCGAGATGGGGTCCGCCTTGGAGTTGCTGCCCATCTTGCTGTGGTAGTTGTTGTTGAACCTCGGACGCCGAGGATTCGGATTTTGGTTCTGGTTCTGGCGTGTATGTTGCCTAAAACGGAAGAAAAAACGGAGTACCTGCTATTAAATCGTGTATATTTGTGTCTAGATTTGTGTAATTCCAGCTGGTGACTGTCACCTTAGAATTTTCCTGTCTTGGGGCAGCATTTTAACGACTAATCTGCGTGAAAATTCCGCTGAAAAGAACTTTTCCGGTGAAGTAAATCAACCTTGCGTTTCAAAGTCAACGCACGAATGACGTTTTCGATTTACTTTTGCTTTCCCTTTCGTTTGCCGGCCGGCATTTGTTGCTTTTGTGGTTTCGTAGCTTTCAGAAATTGGTCACTCAAGCAGGCCTTTCAAGTGTAAAATAATCTTATTTAAATCGAAAGTAAACATTTCGCGATTTGTATTGTTTGCCCCAAGAAATGAAATTTGTTTTTGTCGTTGGCGGCGAAAGTGCGTAGCAAAACAAAAAGGGAAGAGTAGCTGTTTGAGGGGTGGGCACACTGGGCGGGGGTGGGCTGCGCGCGGAGGTGGAGCCGCTCAATTCACTCACCTCGCAAAATGGCTTCCCCTCGATGTCGTGACCTCGCTATTTGTCCTTGTTCTGGACGCTCCTCGCGTACTATCATTTATTTGGCTTTTTGGAGGCAAATAACTTGAATTTACCAACTGATATTTCGATGAGTTATCAAATTACACAACACTCAGAAATGATTTTTTCCGCTCAATCTTACAATCGTTGCGTCCTCTTTGCTTCTCAATTTCGCCTTGGCGCTGCCAGCCTGTCCAATAACTTAGTCTGGCAGCACCGTGCAATTAGTTAGTGTTGGTTAAGGAGTTTTTTAAAAAGGGTACGTAATTGAATATTTTTAAAATATTTTTATTACGTTCACATGTAATATTCTTGATATAGAAATTATATACCTCTTGGAATTGCCAAAATACATAAATTATATATATATTTAACGAGTCTTTAAATATTTAAAAATTCTCTTTATATTCGAATTTGTTGACATTTCTTATTTTCAGGACACAGCAGTATTTAAATCGGTAGGACAGCTATTTTCTGAAGACGTCTCTCTCGTTTCGGATAACGGAATATCTCCATCTGCAGAATTCCATGTACCTCCTCTCAACTGCTCATTAAGCCTCTTAAGTTGCTTGTTTATCTGAAATCCATTTATCTTGTCCAGAAATATGTGTATCCTTAAATGTACAAAGGATTGATGTACTTATGGGCAGAAAATAAAACTCTGTGTTATCGACTTGGATATTTTGAAACAAAAAGCTTATAAAATAGAAACGTTTAAGCAACGGAGTTGGTGACAATTCATAAGTCCATCTACAAGATCCATGTAAATGTACCTTTTTCACTTAACTTTGCCCCAAAGCCGCCCTTCTTTTTATTGAAATCTGACATCCAAGCCCAATACACTTTCATACAAATCTATAAAATAAAATAAATATATTTAGGGATGGGGCCCCAAAACTAAACATGTACTTAATTTGATAAAGTTAAAAGCTGTCTTGTCTGGACTAAAATAAAAGTAAAAAAATCTACCCGACTCCGTGACAATGCATATTGCAGCATTGCCGTGACCAGGATTCGAACCTGGGTTACCACGGCCACAACGTGGGGTCCTAACCACTAGACGATCACGGCTACGTCGGGTTATTGGTCGCGGCTTTCCAAAAACCCAGCTGGTCACCTATTGGTCAACATTGTTTAACAAAATTAGTTGCATTTAACAAAAGTAATTGCAGTTACAAGATCTACAAAAAAAGAAACATCAAAATACCTTCAAAGTTAGCTATGTCTTTATAATGATAGTTTATTATCACAGATTCTCTAAAAAAAATATTTTCACATATGTAACTAAAATTAAAAAATATATATTAAAAAAAAATAACCCGACTCCGTGACAATGTTTATTTCAACATTGCCGTGACCAGGATTCGAACCTGGGTTACCACGGCCACAACGTGGGGTCCTAACCACTAGACGATCACGGCTATGCCGGGTGATGACGAACCGCGGCCAAATGACTGTTTTCATCGCCGTGCGCACAAAATCACAACAAAACAAAGTTGGCGCATACTTCATTCCGTTTACAAAGATAGGAACAACAAAATATACTATTTATTAAGACTTTATTATTATTTCAATCTGTGATTACCTACCAAGTCATAATTAAAAACATAATGCAAATGTGAGTTTTCACAATCTTATCAAAAGTTAAATAATTTGGGAATGCAGCGTTTTAAAATTATTAAGATATATTTATTATTATTTATCATGTTTTTTTTCAGGAATAGTGTCCCTCTCTTTGTCGCTTCTTGCATTTAGAATTAATGGCAACTACTGTTTCGACTGTGTATATATGTGTATTAAGTTTGCCAATACATTTTTTGTCTTATATTTAAATTCCTCATTAATCTTTTATTTTCGTTGGCAAAACGTCTGTGTTTTCTTATTATTAAATTTAAATCCACTTATTTAATGCTGAGATGTATCCCTAGATTTGCAGTGATATTATTTTTCCTAATACAAATCACAAGCTATACATAAAATATACATATAACAGCTGATTTAAGATGAAGGCTTTTGTGATTTTGGAGCTGCCTTTGTGGGTCCCTTCTGGCTGCTGGCGGAGGTGCTTGGTGCTGCAGTGGACGAGGTGGGGTTCCCCCGATCCCGGCGCTGCTTGACGCGCTCCCGGAACTGAATGCATAGCGTGTCCAAGGACGTGTTAAGAGTGAAGTTCATGTCCGGCAGTTGGTAGGTTGCCAACAGGAAATTGCAGCGCACCCGCTCGTTGGCGATCTGCTTGATGAGCTCCTGCATCTCTTCGGTCTTCAGCAGGTCTTTGATAGCCGTGTTCACCTTATCCTTCGCCTCCTCAGGGTCCTTCTCCAATTTGGGTTTCTTGGGGGCTTCAGACGCACCACCGCCATCACCCCCGTCCACAGCAACCGACTCGAACTGGAGGTCAGGACTGATGCGTCTGGCGCCTTGCTGGCTCTTCCTTGCCCTGTTGCGACCTGCTTTACCAGATGCCTCTGCGGCAGTGCCGGGCGATGTGTTTGTCATGTCCGAGGAAGATGGAGATGTCGAGTCCGGTTCCGTTCTTGCGACCTTGGCTGATTTAGGGGTGTGTTCGTTGCCCATCTTAGCTTTTGCGCCGGCACTTCTTGCGGGTGACTCGCAGCGTTTCGGAGGCATTGTCTCGTCAACCTCACTCGAATCGGAATCTATTTCAATGGCCTTATAGCTGCTCATGTTTTGTATTGCTCTTGTGGAAAAAACAGCAGGGGGAAATCCTGTGCTCGTTAACGACCGAAAAGTGTTGGCTAACGGAATGTACAGCTGGCGCCATCTAGTGTTCGGTTCGTTATATGTTAGCTCATGCAACTTACTAACATTGTAACAATTTAATTGAATTTAGATTGGTAATAGTTAAAAAGCATGTTTTTAAACATCGCGATCTTAACAATTCGAAGAAACAAGTTAAATGGGTCGTTCTGCAACACTGTAGCTTAGATTTGGTTTCTGGCCGGCCTCTGTCAACACCCCGTTGTAGCCGTGATCGTCTAGTGGTTAGGACCCCACGTTGTGGCCGTGGTAACCCAGGTTCGAATCCTGGTCACGGCAATGTTGAAATAAACATTGTCACGGAAACGGGATATTTTTTTTTAAATTTATAAATCTAGTTTAAAGTTGAACTGAAATCATAAAAACAATAGGTGGCTGATGTATACAACAGAATACAGTCAAGCTTCCATTATTCAAGCCAATTTCTCTCAACAAAAAAATATGTTTGGGGAAATTAAAGCTAGTAGACCCCATGTGTTTTAAATAAATGTAATATTCTTTTAATTTTAAGGGAGAAAAATAAACTAATCTTTAGAAGGAATCCTCGAACAGAAAATATTGTTGGATTGAGTTTAATGATACTTAACCGAAATTTATAACATATTAGTATTGATATTAAAATTGTTCCCCTTCTAATAAACATGTACGAAAATTCGATGTATGAAGGTTTAACCGCAGCTCTAAAAGAGAGAGGCACTCGACACGCCCAGTGAAAGGAATCCGAGCATGGGATTGTCTAACAATTAACCAGCTTTAATTTTGAAATTGGAAGACGCACACCAATTTTTTTCTAATTACAAATAAAATACATCAACACTTAAAGTCGATGTCAAAGATTAGATTTTAAAAGAAGTAATAAATAAAACAAATCTTTTTTACAATCTACGCTATTTATAGTCACTCCGGATTTTTATGGTTGAAGCCGCAACTGGTTTATTTCAAAAGATGCTTTTGGCAGCCGCCCAACATCACCCAATGTAGCCGTGATCGTCTAGTGGTTAGGACCCCACGTTGTGGCCGTGGTAACCCAGGTTCGAATCCTGGTCACGGCAATGTTGAAACAAACATTGTCACGGAATTGGGTTTTTTTTTAAATTAGAAATTATTTTTTTTTTATATTTAAACAGATTATTGCAGTCTGTCAATATACCGCTAGGTATTAAAAAGAAATCGTTTACTTTTAAAGTCTTTTAATATAGATTTTAATAAAGATCTTGCAAGATGCACTTTTTTTTTGTTAATTGGAATTGGGTTTTTTTTTAATTAGAAATAATTTTTTTTTTATTTAAACAGATTATTGCAGAATCTGTGAAAATACCGCTTGGTATTAAAAAGAAATCGTTTACTTTTAAAGTATTTTACTATAGATTTTAATAAAGATCTTGCAAGATGCAATTCTTTTTGTTAACCGAAGTAGACCAATAGGTGACCAGCTCGGTTTTTGGAAAGCCCCATTCAACAACCCGACGTAGCCGTGATCGTCTAGTGGTTAGGACCCCACGTTGTGGCCGTGGTAACCCAGGTTCGAATCCTGGTCACGGCAATGCTGCAATATGCATTGTCACGGAGTCGGGAAATCTTTTTTTTACATTTTATTGGCTGCCCAAGCGCCTTTCTACCATCGCCGAAGATTTTGCACAATCCATAATATAAATTTTAGAAAAATCTTTGCATTTGTTTTATAGATTTTTAATTTTGATTATTTACATCTTGCCTCTTCGCATAACATACAGAAGATATAATTATTTAGTTATTATAAATTAAACTATTTGCATTACTAAAGCTTATAGGGTTTTCTGCTGGAAATTGCATCTGAATCTGTGATTTAGTGTTGTTCATCGATTAGCATAATAAACACGCGCCTGTGCGGAATGTAGTTCCACTTTAGTTGGGGGATGCATAAATAACAAGAAACAAATTGACACAATTTTATATTATTAACTACAAAGATAGCCCTTCTCTACAACACAGGGTAAAATAAAACGGTCAGGTGGCTTGAAACTCTCTTCCAACAACAATCCTGTTCACTGCTGGCCATAGAGCAGTTCCGATCCTGGTGGTATGCTACTGGGATCCACATTTACATTAAAGTAGTTGGCTGGCGTGGCAACGGCGGGAAATGCAGTGGCCAGTCCTGGGCCTTGCTGGTGTTGTGTTTGCTGCTGCTGCGCATTCTGCTGCAACGTTAGGTTGTAGGGATTTTGCACATACTCCTGATAGATGTCGGCTGCAGGCTCATTTCCACTTGTCCCCGCCTGGGCCTCATAAACGGGTGCAAAGCTGTGCACAATAGATGCCTGCGGCATTTTAGGGAGCGAGGGGTAAGCATTTCCGGCCAGCAGATGGCTAATTGGCACATTGATGGCAGGATCGCTAGTTTGAGCGGCCAACTGTTGCTGCTGGGCCTGATACTGCTGGTAGTACTGTTGGTAGAGCAGTTGCTGTTGCTGCTGTTGCTCCAACTGTTCCGCAGTGGGTTCCGATGCCATGGGCACCTCAATAGCGTAGCTATTGTACGTATTATTGGTGGTTACGAAGTTCGTCTGTGGCACAATTGGAACCGACGGGATTGCCTCTTGTGAGCTGTGCGTCGGCGACGAGGACGTGGCCTGCACAGCAGCAGCAGTGGCCTCATTCACCAGATCCGGCAGCAATGTGCTGGGCTGCGAATCCGTAGCAGCTGGCTGCTGAGGTGGAATAATCAGGGGCTGTCACATAAACGGAAAATTGAATTAAGCTGCATATTAAAATCTATTTTATTAAAACCCACCTGAGCAAATACAAAGCTGGGCGGCTGCTGCAGTGCATCTGCCATGGGTGGCTGCAGAATAATACTCCTCCTCGGCGACTCCACGGGAGACCCCAGTGCAGGCGTAACTGCCAGGGGAGTGGGTGCGCTCACTATTAACTCGTTAGATATCTGGACTTGGTTGGGTAAAATGGCCACCGCTGGTACCTGCTGCTGTGGAGTGGGAACTACAGCTGCCATAGGAGCTGGGTTCGTTAGGGTCTGAGCACGCTTGCCTGCAAGATTAAGCATATACATGGGCTCCATAACTATTTAATTTGTATAAAAATAGAAAGACAGAAATCTAAATGGGGAAGTTAAATGGAAATCGAGAACTAGTCAATTCTTCTTGCCAAGTCCCTTGAGCACCTTCAGCTTGGATCTGAACTTGGCCCAGGGTTTCTTGCGCTGCTTGGCTGGAAGGGTCTCACTTTTGGCCGTGGCCGAAGGGGATATCTTGGGACTATAACCGTACAGCGGCAAGGTCAAGGATTGTTCGATTGTGCCCAGGGAAGGGCCGTATCTAATTTGCGTAAAGTCCAGCGAGATCGCTGGAGAAATTAAATCTGCTGGTAGGGTTAGAGGTTAGTCGCATTCAACAACGACCGCGTCACGCACCTTCATCGTGGAAGAGCTCCTCTTTCAGGTTTGGCAGAAATTCACCGATCCGCCGCCAGGTGAGCTCCCAAAGAGCTTGTTGGAGACTGCCATCCTGATTGTGAAACACTCGCACCGAGTGCATCACTAGCAGCATGTTCTTCAGTATCTCCTGCATCTGTTCCGACAGCGTATCCGATCCCACCTTCATAAAGCGTTCAATATAGTCCAATATATCCAGCCAAAGCTCGTTGAAGGCGTTTCCTAGTTCAATGAGCGTGGTCAGATGTTGCAGGAACACCTTGGACATGATAGTGGCCGTTCGAATGCGCGACTCCTCAAGAAGGGAGGCGTCGAGCTGCCCGGCTGCACTGCTTTCCGGCAGTAGTTCGTTCAAAAGTGGAAACAGAACTTGGTGAAAGCAAGAGCACCATTCCGTTCCGGACAACGTCTGCAGATCGTGCACCAGCAATGCCCGCTGCTGCAGACACGAGATGGCATGGGTGCGCACTTCTCGCCGACGATCCATAGCTAATCTGGCAATGCCCTGCAGCAATGGACACCAGCCTGGTGACCACAAAGCTGCCGACTGAGGTACTGTACATCCCTCCTCCGCCCACCAGCGGAAGATCTGCGCAGTCCGCGTGTACAACGTATACATTAGGTCTAGCAGCTGAATGGACAACTGTTCGTAACGCTGGGCCAGATCCTCCTGCTCTGCCGCATTTCCTTGTCCCTGGTTGTCGGCCGGGTCGCCGGTCAGAAGAGTAAGATTGCTACTTGAGGTGGATGAAGCCATGCCTGGCTTGCGTTCGCTGCGCTTCTTAGAACTTCTCTGTTTCGCTGCAGACTCCAGCTTTCTGCGCTGCCGAATCCCTCCATCCCGACAAGCCTCTACAAAGATGCGAATGCAGCGGACGCAGGCTTCAAAGTTGTATGGCGTAATATGGGCAACACTCCGTACGATGAAGGCCAGCGAGTCCCAGCACTTGAATAGGGCAAAGGGTGCGTGATCCAATAGCTGGCAACTGTAGACAAGCGTATTAACTGGAGGAGAACTCGAGCTTGGTGGAGACTGGGGTCTGCGAAAAGTAGGTCGTATTAGTAGAAGTTTAAACACAATTTTCTTAGTCAAATAAAACTTACCTGGATGCAGTAGTCAGCTCACTGTCCTTGTTGTTCACCAAAATCCAGTTCTCGGCACTGGGACTGGGTGCAGTAGGTGCTGCAGATGCCTTGGTGAGCTCCGAATCAGAGGTGTAACCACGCTCTGGTACAGTGGATGCGTCCTCCTCGCCACTCAGGGCGCCATCAGACTTAGCGCTGCCATTGGGCGGCAACGGCAGCTGTGCATCATCGTAGCTGGGCGGCACAGCTCCGGCTCCCACGCACTCAAGCAGATTGAATATAATCTGCCAATCCTGCTCGGAATGGATATTTTGGGCTGAGGTCTTCAGCAGTTCGTAGATACCAATAGAAATCTGTTTCGAGATGCGCAGTAGCAGCGCCGGTTTAAGCATCAATAGCATCTTCAGGGACTGCAGGACAATCGGACACAGCTCCTCGTTTCGCATAAGATAGATGGCCAGTTTCAAGACCGCTACAATGCAACGGTTGAGCAGGTAATCATAGCCACAGGAGGCACTTCCCATGAGGAGGAGGTACATCTGGTCTCGCACCGCTGGCCACAGCGGGATCATGCGATCCCGGTTGTGAACCACAATCTTTACAAGAAACTCCATCCAAAACACAGTTTGATCTTCGGCATATGGTAGTCCTATTGATTTGTGTCCCTGAGGCGCCTTGAGTAGACCCAGAACACATTTAAGCAACTCCTGCAGCGACTCTGTTTGCACAAACTTTGATTCCTGGAGCATTTGATCCAACTGGCATTCTTTGATGCACTTCCTTCCCAGCTTTATGAAGTCCTGCTCCTCATAGGTTGGCTCTCGCTGACCCTCTGAGCTGATGAAAGAGTACAGGCTGGAGAACAGACCAGATTCCTGCTTTTCGCGAGGCTTTTCTAGGATCAACATCGCCTTTCCGTTCGCCTCACAAAAGTCTTCCACTTCGATCAATGATTTCGGGAGCAGTTTAAGGCGGAAAAGCTGGAGATATAGGTCTAGAATGTGCTTCCAGCTCTCCCTTAAGCAGTCGCCATAGTCATGAACCAATAAGAATACCGTTCTCATCGCCGCCTGAGCTTTGCCATTCAATCCAAAGTTCACAGCTTGCTGTATTTCATTGTTTGCCGGAGCGGGCTCATGCTGTTCTACGCTGCTAAGCAGAGTTGTGAATTTGCATAGAGTCAATACGAGGGCATCGAAGTCCGAATGTAGATTGTAGTGCGCCGATATAGCAGCGGATTTGCTGAAACCTGCATCGAATTCGTTAAGTAAGAAACAAAAAGATTAAATAAAATATGTTCACCCACCTGCAAGAGTTTTTTGGTAGCCCGATTCAGTGCTCTTATCAAACATAAAGCTAAGAGCGCTGAGAGAAGCGCCCCACACAATATTGAAGATCTCAACGTCGTAGGACGCATCATGGACGTAGTGGA
This sequence comes from Drosophila subpulchrella, assembly GCF_014743375.2. Classification (NCBI taxonomy): domain Eukaryota; kingdom Metazoa; phylum Arthropoda; class Insecta; order Diptera; family Drosophilidae; genus Drosophila; species Drosophila subpulchrella. The sequence goes on from NC_050611.1 coordinate 11,656,030, forward strand.
AATGGCCATCATGGGTGGCGCCTCGACGAAGCAATACTTTCCATTGATAGTTTTCACGCACCAGGCCTGTTTGCTCAGCCGGCATCACGATCTCTTCGTTCCTTGAATAGATTGACATAAGCAAATTAGTAATTGGAGACAAATAATATGCAATGAAGCTTACTTAATGGCATTGAAGACTTGTGCTAACATTTCCTGATCAAAATCTTCGCCACCATTCAGACCACGCAAATTCTTTGTGAAATCTTCCAGCGTCATTGGAACATTCAGACGCTTGGCATTGGAGTTGTGCTGATCCATGTTCAACATGATGATAGCATAGGCCAATCGGAAGGCCGCATCTACATTGGCAAATGGGTCCTTGTTTTGTGTCTTAATTGAGGGATAAATAAATAATTATTTTCGAAGTCCCCAAGTATTTTAATAGCAATACTTACATGCCAATGATCGGAAAAGTGTTCGAGCACAAGGAAGATCAACGGAGCTTCTCCAGGCAATCGGAACGTCTCCAGGTAAAGACGCAGTGCTTGGTCCACTCGAAGTCCAGTGAAATCGAACGAGTCCACAAAATTAATTAGAATCTTGGAGTCAACGTTCTTCTTTTTCGAGATGTATTCGCCAATCATTTTTTTATCAAGGCCGGGGTTCTCGCGAAGGAACAGCGCGACCTGCATGGGGTCAAGCTCGGCATTTAGGATGCCGTGCTCTTGGAGGTACTGGATTCCCTTCTCTGGACGCTGATTGAAGCGTTCTGTGCCCTGGGACAGCAGACGCTTTTTCTGTTTGACGTTGGCAAGCTGTTCAGTGGTTATACCCACTCCATCTCCGCCAGATTGCAATCGCAATCGTTGTGAGCTAGCGTTTATAAAACTGGCTATGTTCTCCACACGCTCCTCTTCTGCTCCTCCATTGCCAGAATCGATAACTATTCCCTCTAATCCGCTGCTGTGTCGTGAATGGCGACTTCCACCGGTTACTGGAACAGCTTCCGGCAACGACTCCCTGTTGTTGCTGTTCTTGGCTGCCGCACAATTCCGCTCAATGCTGTCAATCACACTTATAAGCGTATCCATCGAGATGATGTGGGTGCTATAAACTGCATTGGTCGCTGACAGCGTGTATTTGCTCAATAGGTTTGTCAGACTCTCAAACATATCCGTGCAGTACAAATCGCAGTCGTAGTTGATGTACAATTCGGTGACGAAGCCGGGGATGCGCCACAACTGCAGAAGATTGTCTAGAGCCAGTTCACGCATTTCGTAGGGCGTCTTGGGATTGTCGCTCGCAATGATTTCACTCAGTTTTCTGAGGTATCCTTCTAGCTGAAACTTTAGATGACCGCGAAGAGACTCAAAGAGCAGGAAGCAGAGTTGCAGATCGGCAGCAAAGATGCTAAGGCGCTCTGAGCTAAGGAGCTGGAACAAACAGCAAGAGTTAGTACCAGAATAATTAATGGATCAGGTTCCTTACCGAAATCAAATTTCTACACAAATCATCCTTTACCAGCTCTAGTAAGCCCTCATACTTTCCAATGTTATCGGCTGCCACTTCAAAAGCTACTGTGAGCAGGCTTAGACCCGTGTGCATCATGCTGTCCGAGTTCTGCTTATCCAGGGGGTTGCAGAGTATTATGAGGAAGCGGAACAACTCCTGGATGAAGGGCAGGCCGTAGGGCGATAGAGAAGCGGCATCCTGATCGGTGGATTGTTGTGTAAAACGAACGCCCACAGAATTGATGTACTCGCTGCTGTTGGCTTCGGCCAGGGTGCTGGTTCCTTCACCCGCTTCGCCGTCCAACAAAGGCTCCGAATCGGGCGACTCCACTTGAATGGAAGGTGCATCTGTGGCAGATGTTTCCTCTTCCCCGGAGCTCGCAGTTGTGGTTGGTGTCTGCGTGATCTTGCCCTGCATGTCCAGAATGTTTCCCGCTGGACTGGCGGGTGTGGTGGCCAGTATGGGTGCCTTCAGATGGCCCGGAACTGCCAGGTTGGCAGATTGCGGTGTCTGTGGAGGTTCCTCTACTGTTGAGGATTTTCTGGGGACAGCTGGTGCCGGCGCCACAGCCTTTCGCTTGAGCTTTTCTTGAGTAGCTCCGCTGGCAGCATCACCGATGGTGAAGCGCTTCTGGAGCATGGTGTCACTTCGCTCCTCGGCGAATTGGGGTAAACGCATGAAAAACAGCAGCACCATATCCTTGAGCGACTGTTCAGCCGAGCGTCGGAGCAGCTCACTCAGACGGGGCTCAAAGCAGATCTTGAAGCAGCTGAGCATCACCTCGCACATGGACTCATTGCTGACGGCAGCACCCTCGGGACTCCGGATGAGGGTGTGCAGCACCTCAATCACACGCATAAAGGTGACACTATCCGAGGACTGATCGGTGCCCATGAAGCGGGCATGTGTCACGGCATCGGCAATGCGCTCCACAATGTCAGCAAGATTTGGAGATGTGGGATCTGTGGATGGATGGATATATGAGCAACTGGAGGGGAAAAGTTGGTAAACTTGTCTCACCTATCAGACCATATGACAAGAATTTGTTAACCGAGGCCAGGGCCAGACTAGTCAACGGACCCGTAGTGTCCGCCGTGCGAATCACCTCCAGAAACGGAGCCAGGAAGACCTGTGGCTCGATCAGACGCAGATCCTCGATGCTATTCAGCTCCTGCTTGAGGTCAATGAACAGCTTCAGCAGCGAGTCCTTCTCGTCGTCCTAAATGAGGAATTAGAAGCTATTACTTTCTACTGTCAATAGGCATTAGAACCCGTAGTTACCACGTAGGCGGTGGCATTCCATCGCGTTCCACGTCGCATGGCCGTCATGAGGGTGGCCATCTCGCCCCGCACCACGTAGATACCATTGCCCGGCAGCGCCATTGTGCCCGGGTGCTCCGTTAAGGCTCTTCGACGGCAGCTAGTTGGCTTCCAGCGCTAGCGCAGAAAATTTCAGTTTATGTGGGGCAGGGCAGCTCCTCCTCGCCGTCGACCTTCGCATATGTTTCGGCACTCGCCACTTGCCCACTTGCAGTCGCACTCTCACGCAGCCTCGGACGAATAGCGGCGCACTCCCTAGTTACACATATCGCCCTAATCCTAATTTAATGAACTGATTTGCTGCTAGTTTTTGGTGACGTTTACGTGTCGTTGATGTTCTTCTGTGCAGCCCGAATATTTTGCACGAACGTCTTCCAACACCGGCGCGGCAGTGGGTCGCTTTGCAGCACTGGCACTGCCGGCAATGCCAACTCGATGCTTTCGAAAGCTTTGAAATAGTTGTTAAAAAAAAATATTTTATAGTGTACTCTAAATATTTCTAGGACTTTTTTTTTTAATTTTCTGGTACTCCTTACCTTCAGCTTGGCTGTATACAGTTGTATACGTCTTTCTCATAACTACCCTGTAGATAAAACAATTAAATTTGGGCGTCCTCACAAAAAAAAATCATCCCCAATTGATTTCTACATATTTTAAACAGTTCTAATTATTTTATTGAAATTGAGTTAAATGGTTAAACAAAGCCAAGGTTGAATTACAGAATCGCTGAAGTTTGTGCAGCAGTTTGTCAGCTGTTAAAGAAATTTGTTGAAGTATAGATATTTAGTAACCCTATTAATTAATTTATTACACTTAAAGTATATAAAAGCTAAAAGCTGGCGAACTAAAATAGAAAATCATCAAAGCCGAAACAGGTGAATAACAAAAAAGCACGCTGCCACATCTAGTCGTGAGTGCTGCTCCCACCTCTAAGTTACACTGGCGATTTGTTGGTAGTGCGTAGGCGAATTTCTAATTTTTCTACTTTCTTAACAGAAGCGCACTAATAACAAGGGCTCCTGTTTCAGACCACTGCGGACACTTCCACTGAGGCTACCGAGAACGGGGCAGGTGGATTCAAGGGACTCAGCGATACCAAAGCAGGCCACAACCCGAACAATATGGGAAACACGGATTCCAAGTTGAACTTTCGAAAGGCGATTGTGCAGCTGACGCAGAAGAACCAGAAGATCGACCCCAGCGACGAGCAGTTCTGGGAGCAGTTCTGGCAGGGCCACCAGACGACGCTGGAGGATGTGTTCGCGCTGGTCACCTCGAGCGAGATTCGCCAGATCCGGAACGAGAACCCAGCCAATCTGGCCACTTTGTGCTACAAGGCGGTGGAGAAGCTGGCCCAGGCGGTGGATAGCAGCTGTCGCACTCAGGCGGAGCAGCAGTGCGTCCTGAACTGTGTCCGCCTGCTCGTCCGGTGCCTGCCCTACATCTTCGAGGACGACAAGTGGCGTGACTTCTTCTGGAGCAGCCTGCCCTCGCAAGAGAAGACCATGCCGCTGGCCCAATCGCTACTGAATGCCACTTGCGATCTGCTCTTCTGTCCGGACTTCACGGTCACGGCCACGCGGCGCACGGGTCCGGAGAAGGCCGAGGAGCTGGCCAATATCGATAGCTGTGAGTACATTTGGGAGGCGGGCGTGGGCTTTGCCCAGTCACCTCCCCACAACGCCCATATGGAGCGCAGGCGCACGGAATTGCTGAAGCTATTGCTCACCTGCTTCTCGGAGCCCATGTACCGATCTCCGCACCAGTCCGAGGAGCCCAACAAGTGGATAGCCTACTTTACCTCCGCCGACAATCGGCATGCCTTGCCCTTGTTCACATCGTTCCTAAACACCGTGTGCTCTTACGATCCCGTGGGATTCGGAGTGCCCTACAATCATCTGCTATTTGCGGACACCACGGAGCCTTTGGTTGAAGCGTGCCTCCAACTGCTTATTGTTACCTTGGACCACGACATGGTGGTGCAGCAGCAGCTCACCCAACCCGGGCAGGCATCCTACGACGAGGGCAACAGCGGCGACAACTTGTTCATTAACTATCTGTCACGAGTTCACCGGGATGAGGACTTCCACTTCGTGCTTAAGGGCATAACCCGGCTGCTGAACAACCCCCTGGTCCAAAATTACTTGCCCAACTCCACGAAGCGGCTGCACTGCCACCAGGAGCTACTCATTTTGTTCTGGAAAATATGCGACTACAACAAAAAGTTTCTGTATTTCGTGTTAAAGAGCTCCGATGTCCTGGATATCCTAATTCCCATTTTGTATCATCTGAACTACTCCAGAGCCGACCAATCTCGTGTGGGGTTGATGCACATTGGAGTGTTCATACTGTTGCTACTATCGGGTGAGTCATATTTGTTTTGTATGGAGCAGTTTACTCACTTGAGATCTCATTGATAGGCGAGAGGAACTTTGGAGTTCGCCTAAACAAGGCTTACTCCGCCACCGTGCCGATGGATATACCCGTGTTCACTGGAACCCATGCGGACTTACTTATCACAGTGTTTCACAAAATAATAGCCACTGGCCATCAGCGACTTCAGCCCCTTTTCGATTGCCTACTGACCATTCTTGTGAATGTTTCGCCTTATCTGAAAACCCTATCGATGGTGGCCAGTGTGAAGCTGTTGCATCTCCTGGAGGCCTTCAGCACACCGTGGTTTCTGCTATCGGCACCCAGTAATCATCACTTGGTTTTTTTCCTGCTGGAGATCTTCAACAACATTATACAGTATCAATTCGATGGTAACTCGAATCTAGTCTACACCATTATACGAAAACGTCATGTGTTCCATGCTATGGCAAATCTCCCAACCGATATGGCTGGTATAGCGAAGTGCCTGAGTGGCCGTAAGACAGGTGGAAAGTTCAATTTGCCGCGCGTACCGCAAAGGAAAACGGCAGCCGTTTCCCAGGAGCTGCCCTCGGCCCATGTACCCGAAGAGTACAACGATGAAGATGAGGATGATGACGAGGAGGACACAATTAATGAAGAGCCCAAAGCGGAGGAAGATCTCGAATCGGAGACAGAGTCACATGAGCGATCTCAGTCGGGGGAGCAGCAACCGGATGTTCTTACGGCCCAACCAGCCGAGCCGGGAACACTGAAAACCTCCTTGCTGGACACCCCGGCCATCAGTCAGATGACGGAGCGGGAGCCGGCACATCCAAATGATAAGCCGCAGGCGGAGGATTCCACGGATATTGTGCCCTATGACAGGTCAGCTGCTTCGACACCAACTGGCGATCGCAAGTCCACCTCACCCACAGAGCTGTCGCGTTTCTCGGTGGCGCACAGAAGCAGCATTCGCATGGTGCCGGGCGAGGGCGATCGCTGGGCACCAACGCCCGAGTGGATCGTCTCCTGGCGCTCAAAGCTGCCACTGCAGACCATCATGAGACTGTTGCAGGTCCTGGTGCCCCAGGTGGAGAAGATCTGCATTGACAAGGGACTGACTGATGAGTCGGAGATCCTCAAGTTTCTGCAGCACGGAACCTTGGTGGGATTGCTGCCCGTGCCGCATCCCATTCTCATCCGGAAGTACCAGGCCAATGCGGGGACCACGGCATGGTTCCGCACATACATCTGGGGAGTCATCTATCTGCGCAACGTGGAGCCCGCCATATGGTACGATACGGAGGTCAAGCTCTTTGAGATCCAGCGCGTGTAGGTCAGTATGTGGAAACCAAACCAAACAGCAGCGAAACCGTAGCTCACACGCTTTGGCATTTATTGTAGTTAATTTATTTAGTGCATATTTCATTCCAAAAGTCTTTGTGAAAAAATCAATGTATAATGAATTCCCTTTACTTTATGTCTGCTTATCGGTTTTCCACGTCTTTCGATTTTTTTGTCGACGCGAATCACCCGAAAATGAGGCTTATCAGTTGTAACGATGTAGCGTGAGTTCCTTTTAACTGATTTGTTATCGGCTTTTAGCATTGATATTTAATTGCTTTTCCTAATTTATTAATTTATAGAGCTCTCCAAAACAAAAGCGTAAGCACAAAGTGTTTGTATTTTAGTTGAAGACTAAATTATTAAACAATAATTGTATTTATTTTTGTAATCTGTGACTCAAAATGTTCCTTGTGCCGTATTTTTAATACATTATTTATTATATTAATTTAACTTTTTAAATTCCTGTATAAAAAAACGAGAAATTCACTGCTATAATCGTATGCTTTTGCTTCTGATAACCATTCTACTTAAAATAAACATAATTCTTTCCACACACCCACGATTCAAGTTGTTAATTTCCAATACAGAATTTTGTTATTTTTCTAGCTGCTCTAACTGACACCAAATAAGCTTTACTTGCTCTTGTAATAAATAGAAAACTTTAGTTGAGTCATAATCTGCTTTTTAAACATAATTAAATATAGATATTAATGTTAGAGTGGAGAAAGTGTAATAATTTATTGTCTACGTGTGCTTAAAATATATATACAAATTATTAATGATATACATATAAAGGAATACGAACTAAACCAATGGCACCTATACAAGTCACTTTATAAAAAATCAATATACGAAATAAATCAGGACCTAACAAATAGAGGTTTTTACTTCAAAATATGGATAGAAACTGCAAATACGATTTGATGGCGTTTTATTTATGATAATGGTATAATTTTGAGCCAATTAACAGTTATTAAAACAGGTTTTAAAGCACTAATCTTGATTGTGGTCAGGAAGATCTTTCCTACTCTTCGTTATCTTTCTTTGGGCTTCTTGTTCTCTTTCCTTCTGGAGTTTCATAAAATGCTGATGCCAGTAGTAATATTTAAGGAAAAACAAAAGAAAAATAGCACCAGTTGTGATGATGGAAGCGGTACTTATCTCGACGGGCTTTTCATGTTCCTTTTTGATCCCATCAGAAAAATGGCGGGCAGACATATGAAAGGCGAAGTTCTGAGGCTTTGCCATTACCGTGCCGTTATCATGGCTCATCCGAGGCAACGGCGGTAGTTGTCAGGACTGAATTGCATTGGGTTTATCAGCGGCGACAGGTGGCGCAGCAACTGGGATAATGCTGAACTTGATGAAGCTGCTCTTGCTGCGCTTTTGAACTATTCTGCCAATCAACTGTGGCTCCTTGATGGTCTGTTCGATGGCTTTGACGATGCGTTCGGAGCTGCTTTCATCGGATCCACTGGAATTGCCTTGGATAAGGATGCGAACCTCGTGCCGCTTGGCCAGCCACTTGACAATGTTCTTGAGCCTCGAGGAGAGATCATGCTCCGTGATGCGTGCACCAATAGTCAGGGATTTCTCCGACTTCTTTTCCTTGGCTTTATCGGACGAGGATTTCGACTGATCCGCATCATCCGACAGCATTTCGGCAGCAGTGACTAGTCTGCAATATATATATATGTAAACATGATAGCGACGACTTTGATTTGAGGACGGTATACCCACTTGAACATGGCTCTTCCCGTTTTGGCTTCCGTTTGCTCCAAGCGCAACAGGTGCAGGTCCCGCCTTTTGGCCAATTTCCACTGGCCATCAGCGACTTCAGCCCCTTTTCGATTGCCTACTGACCATTCTTGTGAATGTTTCGCCTTATCTGAAAACCCTATCGATGGTGGCCAGTGTGAAGCTGTTGCATCTCCTGGAGGCCTTCAGCACACCGTGGTTTCTGCTATCGGCACCCAGTAATCATCACTTGGTTTTTTTCCTGCTGGAGATCTTCAACAACATTATACAGTATCAATTCGATGGTAACTCGAATCTAGTCTACACCATTATACGAAAACGTCATGTGTTCCATGCTATGGCAAATCTCCCAACCGATATGGCTGGTATAGCGAAGTGCCTGAGTGGCCGTAAGACAGGTGGAAAGTTCAATTTGCCGCGCGTACCGCAAAGGAAAACGGCAGCCGTTTCCCAGGAGCTGCCCTCGGCCCATGTACCCGAAGAGTACAACGATGAAGATGAGGATGATGACGAGGAGGACACAATTAATGAAGAGCCCAAAGCGGAGGAAGATCTCGAATCGGAGACAGAGTCACATGAGCGATCTCAGTCGGGGGAGCAGCAACCGGATGTTCTTACGGCCCAACCAGCCGAGCCGGGAACACTGAAAACCTCCTTGCTGGACACCCCGGCCATCAGTCAGATGACGGAGCGGGAGCCGGCACATCCAAATGATAAGCCGCAGGCGGAGGATTCCACGGATATTGTGCCCTATGACAGGTCAGCTGCTTCGACACCAACTGGCGATCGCAAGTCCACCTCACCCACAGAGCTGTCGCGTTTCTCGGTGGCGCACAGAAGCAGCATTCGCATGGTGCCGGGCGAGGGCGATCGCTGGGCACCAACGCCCGAGTGGATCGTCTCCTGGCGCTCAAAGCTGCCACTGCAGACCATCATGAGACTGTTGCAGGTCCTGGTGCCCCAGGTGGAGAAGATCTGCATTGACAAGGGACTGACTGATGAGTCGGAGATCCTCAAGTTTCTGCAGCACGGAACCTTGGTGGGATTGCTGCCCGTGCCGCATCCCATTCTCATCCGGAAGTACCAGGCCAATGCGGGGACCACGGCATGGTTCCGCACATACATCTGGGGAGTCATCTATCTGCGCAACGTGGAGCCCGCCATATGGTACGATACGGAGGTCAAGCTCTTTGAGATCCAGCGCGTGTAGGTCAGTATGTGGAAACCAAACCAAACAGCAGCGAAACCGTAGCTCACACGCTTTGGCATTTATTGTAGTTAATTTATTTAGTGCATATTTCATTCCAAAAGTCTTTGTGAAAAAATCAATGTATAATGAATTCCCTTTACTTTATGTCTGCTTATCGGTTTTCCACGTCTTTCGATTTTTTTGTCGACGCGAATCACCCGAAAATGAGGCTTATCAGTTGTAACGATGTAGCGTGAGTTCCTTTTAACTGATTTGTTATCGGCTTTTAGCATTGATATTTAATTGCTTTTCCTAATTTATTAATTTATAGAGCTCTCCAAAACAAAAGCGTAAGCACAAAGTGTTTGTATTTTAGTTGAAGACTAAATTATTAAACAATAATTGTATTTATTTTTGTAATCTGTGACTCAAAATGTTCCTTGTGCCGTATTTTTAATACATTATTTATTATATTAATTTAACTTTTTAAATTCCTGTATAAAAAAACGAGAAATTCACTGCTATAATCGTATGCTTTTGCTTCTGATAACCATTCTACTTAAAATAAACATAATTCTTTCCACACACCCACGATTCAAGTTGTTAATTTCCAATACAGAATTTTGTTATTTTTCTAGCTGCTCTAACTGACACCAAATAAGCTTTACTTGCTCTTGTAATAAATAGAAAACTTTAGTTGAGTCATAATCTGCTTTTTAAACATAATTAAATATAGATATTAATGTTAGAGTGGAGAAAGTGTAATAATTTATTGTCTACGTGTGCTTAAAATATATATACAAATTATTAATGATATACATATAAAGGAATACGAACTAAACCAATGGCACCTATACAAGTCACTTTATAAAAAATCAATATACGAAATAAATCAGGACCTAACAAATAGAGGTTTTTACTTCAAAATATGGATAGAAACTGCAAATACGATTTGATGGCGTTTTATTTATGATAATGGTATAATTTTGAGCCAATTAACAGTTATTAAAACAGGTTTTAAAGCACTAATCTTGATTGTGGTCAGGAAGATCTTTCCTACTCTTCGTTATCTTTCTTTGGGCTTCTTGTTCTCTTTCCTTCTGGAGTTTCATAAAATGCTGATGCCAGTAGTAATATTTAAGGAAAAACAAAAGAAAAATAGCACCAGTTGTGATGATGGAAGCGGTACTTATCTCGACGGGCTTTTCATGTTCCTTTTTGATCCCATCAGAAAAATGGCGGGCAGACATATGAAAGGCGAAGTTCTGAGGCTTTGCCATTACCGTGCCGTTATCATGGCTCATCCGAGGCAACGGCGGTAGTTGTCAGGACTGAATTGCATTGGGTTTATCAGCGGCGACAGGTGGCGCAGCAACTGGGATAATGCTGAACTTGATGAAGCTGCTCTTGCTGCGCTTTTGAACTATTCTGCCAATCAACTGTGGCTCCTTGATGGTCTGTTCGATGGCTTTGACGATGCGTTCGGAGCTGCTTTCATCGGATCCACTGGAATTGCCTTGGATAAGGATGCGAACCTCGTGCCGCTTGGCCAGCCACTTGACAATGTTCTTGAGCCTCGAGGAGAGATCATGCTCCGTGATGCGTGCACCAATGGTCAGGGATTTCTCCGACTTCTTTTCCTTGGCTTTATCGGACGAGGATTTCGACTGATCCGCATCATCCGACAGCATTTCGGCAGCAGTGACTAGTCTGCAATATATATATATGTAAACATGATAGCGACGACTTTGATTTGAGGACGGTATACCCACTTGAACATGGCTCTTCCCGTTTTGGCTTCCGTTTGCTCCAAGCGCAACAGGTGCAGGTCCCGCCTTTTGGCCAATTTCTGGGCCTCCTCCAAGGTGGTTATGCTCATCGACTGATTCTGCTGGATGAGGGTGATCTTCTGGGCAGACGGCTTGGGACCCCGGGTGTCTCTGGCCTTGGGTGCACCTGGATTTCCACCCACCGGCTTTTGGTTCTGGGCCAAATTCCATTGGATTGACAAGGGGCGCAAGTGTTGCTGCTGGGCGACAGCTGCTGCAGCTTGTTTTATTACAAACCTTAAATGTTGCATGTTTGTTTTATAAGTACATATATGAATATACAACACAATCGGTTTAAGAAGTTTAGTTTTTAGACTTTGTTTTTTTGTTTTTGTTATAAACCTTCATTAGCTAACACGGGCCGCCCGCTTTGCCAACGATGTACAACCAGCGTTGCCAACTAATGTAAAATCAGCTGGGGCTATCGATAGTAAAAACCCGCAACGACTGCGACTATCGGATTTTTGAATATTTGGCGGCATAGTGTGCTTTGTGTGTGATGATCCACGAATCAGCATCCCCCACAGGCTTCTACTTAGTATGGATAATTTCCTTTTAAGCACTTTGGGAACATTCCGGTGGGAATTTCATGTTGTCTACATTTTTGGTTCCTTTAGCTCCTTAAGAAACCAAAAAAAACCCATGTTATAATTAAAATCTTTAGCGTTTTGTTTAGTTTTATAAAGAAATTATTTCATTCATAGGTAAGTTATTACTAATTTTAAGAAGTACGATTAATTTCTAGCGCGTTGCCTGTAACCGCCATAGTTGCGCCTCCTGTTTGAAGCACGCTTCTCCTCCCTAGCTCGCTCCTCCGCCTGCCAAATTTCTCGAAGATTCTGGCACTCCGGCGTATTGGAGTACTCCTGCTGCAGTGCAGCCATTTCCGGCTGGCGACACCTCTCACAATCCTCCCATCGACTGAACTTGTTTAAATTCCGATCGCACGAATCCGTGGCAAACAACATGCACTCATCCGCACAGAAGTTGTAGAACCAGAATTGGCCCGTAACCGTTTGATCCTGGCAACGTGGCTGCGTTGTCTGGACCATTTGAAAGCAGCGGTTGGATAGCGAGGAGTCCATATCGCCTCCAGGTGCATACATGTCCTGATTGCCGTAATTAGTTTGTGTCCTTTGCCATGGCTCCCTGGGCGAATCCACTTCTGGGGCATCCAAGATCGAGCCGTATTTGCTGGAGGGCCGCTGACGCTGCCAGGGAGATCTTTCCACATCTTCCAAACGCGGATCACTGGAACGTGGTTGCCCAGGCCAAGTGGGTCGCTCTGTCCTGGCTGGGGGATTGTAGCCTCGATCGAAGTTTGACTGCTTAAAAGACGGAGGAACACTCCCCAAATTCGTCTGACGCTCTGGCATCCTGTTTACTGCCCAGTTGCCATTGTTTCCCTTAAGATTGCCCACCTCGAAGCCACCAGTTGGTCCATTTCGGGGCTCTTCGTAGTCTCCAAAGTTTTCTGTCTCCTGCTCAAGTGGAGGTCCATACATATTACCTCCAGTGCGTCCATAGGGATCATTCATGTCGGAATCATAGGATCCCGGTAAATTGCCAAGACAAGCTCTGCCGGAACATTTTCGCGTTTCCTGCAGATCCATGCGATGGACACTCTGGCACTCCGATTCCGCTTGGGGATTGAGGTACTGCCTCTGACGCATCTCGTAGCCATCGCCACAGGTGACGCTGCAGGGACTCCAGCTGCTCCAGGAACCCAATTGACACTCGGCACGTCGCTGTTGGGCTGATTGATAGCCATTCCTCCTGAGCTCTGGTTCCAGATCCTCAAACTCCTCTGGCTCCCTCATGGGCCCACTTTGACCACACATCTCGCCTTGGCACTCACGTTCCTCATACTGCGGCACATTGCAATTATAGATCTTGGCAAGATCTGGCTGCTTGTAGACACGCCTTCTGTATTGCATGCCAGCGCCACATTTGGAGGAACAGTCGCTCCAGCTGGACCAAGGATGGGTGAGACACTCCCTAGGCACATCTTCATCATTGTTGGCTGGGTAAAGGAATAGAATACTATTATTTAAGCTTTTTGCCAATCAAAATCCCACATACAATCCTCATCCGCACATCTTCTCTCGTATATTCGCTGACGCTTCACTGTCAAAATGGCCATGGGTTTCATGGGAGCCCCAGATTTATCGTAAAAAGGTGACCGTGGATCGTTGGGGAAGTCGGAACGCATGCGTCTAATGACATCTGGCGGAATCTGGGGCTGATCAGGTGACTATCAAATATAAATCAAATGTTAATATGCTATTATCAAGCACTATCTATATCCATCTACCGTATAGGTGGGACCAGCATCTGTGCCCACATCCCATGGATACAGATTAATGACTTTCTCCTCCAGCCAAGTGCAGTTGCGCAGGCACAGTTCCAGCCCAGACACGCCCACAATCCAATCCGGAGAGGGTTCTATCTTGGAGGCAAAGGACACCATGTGATGTATAGGATCCACTCTCACCGAAGCCATCGTCTTGCTGCTCATATTGGGATAGGATGGTCCCCTTGCCTTGATAATAGTGCGTATTTTCTGATCCTGTGAAGTATAAGATATTGCCAAGAGTTGTTTTTCAGCGGAAAAAGTTTTTATAGTCACCCGAAAATTGATGCTAAACTCTCGCTCCAAAAGACGAGAACTGCAGTGTTCGGCGTACTGCTTCATGGCCAAACTGGCCAGTGCTCCAGATTCCCAGAAGCGATAGTCCGAACTGTGGGCCGCTCCGAGAAGTTCACAGAAACGAGTCTCCCAACCTCGAGCAGGAAAGTCTATGGGATGCAGATTCCGAGACCAGACGCCTTCAAATATAAGCTGCACGTGCAAAAAACAAAAAGGTAACTGGAACTTTGTTAGATCTCTAACTAGCTCACCTCATATCGGGCCTCATCGCAGGCGCAGCAGGGAACATCCACCGCAGGAACAGTTGGTTGACTCTCCACATCATCGGTGACCTCCTCGCAGATGCGTCGCGTTAGACCACCATCGTCCATGTGCCACACATCGCGATGCTGCTGAACGGTGGCCCGGATCAGGATGCATCCGCTGCCCGGCTCACCGGGCGCCACCCAGGTCAGGTGCATATGCGTCTTGGGGTTCGTATTGGTGTTCTCCACCATGTTGATGCAGTTGGGACTGAAGCGGGTCTCGATCAGATCGGCCAGCACAAAGCGACCCAAGTCGTCCTTGTAGCTAAAGTCACCATTCTCATTCTCCAGCGCCATGATAAAGCTGATGTAGCGGTGGCCATTGAATGCATTGAGAGAGACTAAGGGAGAATCAGTCTGAGTTCCAGAATACACAAGTAAACTGAAAGCCGGCCCTTATCGTCGACCTTGAATCCCAACCAATTCGCAAAAGTCTCAGATAAGCCCCACTTTTGTTTACTAAACAAAAAACATTGCAAAATCTCGTAACTAAGCCTCGATAGGCCCATCCATTCACGCTTCCACCAAGTTCAAGCGCAAGGCCAATGAACTCGTTCTCACCGTTGTATTCCTGGCCTAGAATGTACGTTTCCGGATTGCCCATCACGCTTATCACAAAGTTCTCATCCACCGGAGATTTGGGCGAGGCCGTATTGGCCGGGCGGCGCGTACAGATCAGGCAGCCGACTCTGCCGATCACCAGCGACGCCAGCATAAGAAGCTCCACGAGAGGAGCACCACTTGACCACCACATGTGTGTTATTTTCTAAGCTTTGTTAACGTATAGAACCATTCGACACGAGCGACTGTTGCAAACTGAGCGAAGATTCCGTTCCGAAGAATTGCTTTGCCAAAAGAAGAGAAGAGAGACTTGGAAGCTGATAAGGTTGGAGTGTAGTATTTTTCTGACCCACTGATACAAATAGAGTGCGTCGGAGCTCTTATCAGCCGACAATACCGGAAAGCCGGAAAAGTAGTGATCAGAACTCTTAAAGACTGTGTAAGAGAGAACACAACTGGAAGAGTTCTCTTGAGAGGTCTTTCACTATACATAGAAGAAAAGTGTGATATAAAAGTGAAAGTTCATGAATTGCTTTTTAAAATTATTAACATACTTATATTTATTTATTCGATGTAATGTTATAGTATCTGTTCAGCCACCGTAACGACCACGTCTTGATGTTTCGTATCTGCTTTTGGTCTGCGACATGGGTTCTCCAATATCTCCAGCTGCATCAACAAATTGAGAATCGTAAGCTCCTCCAGCATAGGAGGTTCCTTTTAGTCGGTTAGAGAGTCTACCTTTTGCTAGATCATAGGACCTATCTAACGGTTGATCATAGGATCTCCCTCCCGTTTGATCATAGCTTCCCGTTCTATCTCCCGTTTGATCATAAGATCTACCTCCAGTTTGATCATAGTTTCCCGTTCTACCTCCCGTTTGATCATAGGACCTACCTCCCGTTTGATCATAGCTTCCCGTTCTACGCCCTAATTGATCATAGGATCTACCTCCCGTTTGCGTTTGGTCATAGGACCCGCCTCCATATAGATCCATGGCATCGTTTTCGGATCGCTCCATGTTGATTTGTGGCTGCAGACAGGTGCCCTCGCAGGCCATCAGGGTACGGAAACGGTTCCTATTCTCATCGCAGTTGTCCGTGGTGAAGATCTTGCACTCGTGATCTTCGTGGTCGTAGAACCAAAAGTTGCTCACCACCACTGGAGTGGCCAGACATGGGCGTGTTGATGCATAGGGTTTCTCGAAACAGTAATCTTGAACCACATTATAGATGGCGTTATTGTCGCTGGAGGGTGGAACATCCTCCGCATCCTGCTGCCGGTTGGGATATCGACCACCGTAGGGAGAGCGAGTCGTAAATACCGGCCTGTAGCTAGGGGTAGTGTACTCGTTATACGTATTCTTATAGCCCTGATTTAAGTCATTGTAACCGGGTTTGTTGCCCACAAGCTTATCATTGCTGTAGCTGTTTGAAGGAGGAAATCCCTTGTCGTAGCCACCCAAGTTATCCGATGGATTGTAAACGGGCCGCTGCTGATTTTCTATCTGGTCGAAGGGTGAGTTAGGAGACTCCTGCGAGTTGTCCCTGGGATTGTAAGGGGATCTATCGTTCCCCGTATTGTAACCCTTTCTATTCCACGCCTGATTGCCCGATCCAAAATTGCTATTATCCTGTCTGTTGTTCCAAGGTGGTATCTTACTAACACCATAGCCTCCTTGATCTCTCTCGCCGAATTCATCTGGATCCGGTAGAGCATCGAGTTCGCCGTTGTCGGGAATGGTGCCACCACAATCCGATCCCATGCACTGCCGAGTCTCCTCCAAGGGCAGTCGCATGACTGACAAACAACGTTGTCTGGCCTGCGGATTGTAGTAATCACGGGTGCGAGTGGAGGATCCTCGGCCACATGTCTTCGAGCAGGGTGACCATTCACCCCAGTTGCTCAGCTGGCACTCGGCTATTGAACCACCTCCTGGTTGATTCTTTATGCCCAAGCCAGGCTCCTCACCTTCCAACTCCTCCTCCGCTGCTCCACACTGGGTTCCCTGACATTGACGCACCTCCTCCAAGCTGCTATCGCAGTTGAAATTGGCTGCTAGGCTGGGATTCTTATAGCTACGCTGACGTTGGGAGTAACCCCCACCACATCGTGTGCTGCAATTGGTCCATTCGTTCCAGGGATGTACAGCGCACTCCAAAGAACTTTCCTGGGAAACTAATTGCACAGATTATCAAAGGTTAGTTAAATAAAATTGAAGAATGGATCCTTATCGTACTCACCCTCTTCGCACTCCCGGATGTAAAGTTTCTTTCGGGTTAGATAAAGTGTGGCCAAGGGTTTCATCGAGGCACCTGTGTCATCGTAAAATGGTGAACGATAGTCACTGGGATATGATGATGTTATACGGCGCACCACATCCGGTGGCACCTGTGGCTGATCTGCGGACTTTGAGAGGGTCAAATAAAATCCTTATTAATAATGTTATCACCTACCATATAAGAAGGACCCGAATCGGTGCCAATATCCCATGGGTACAGATTCAATACCTTCCGTTCCAGCCACGTGCAGTTGCTGAGACAAAGCTCCAGTCCTGCCACACCCAGTATCCAATCGGGTGAGGGATCTATCTTGGATGCCAGCGAGATCTGATGATGTACAGGATCCAAACGAGCATTTGCCAGAGTGGTGCCGAAGGATTTCAAGCGGTAGGGAATGCCAGGTGCCTTAATGATAGTCCTCACTTCGCCATTCTGTTGGAAATACTGGTGTTCAGCGATCTTAGATAAGGCAAACCAGGATACCCACTTGAGTGTTCTCCCTGATCTCATTCTCCAGGGTGCGGGTGGCTCCATGCTCGGCCATCTCCTTCAAGCCCTGACTAGCTCTTCCTCCATAGGCCCAGTAGCGATAGTTATGGCTATGGGAGGCTCCAATTATCTCACCCAAACGTGTGCGCCAGGCCTCAGCGGGAAAGTCCTTGGAATGAGTGTTCCTGGCCCACTTGCGCTCCAGAACGATCTGGACAGAAAAGGTATTCCAGTAAAGATCAGAAAGACTATTTAAAATTTGACCACCTCATATTTGGCTTCATCACAGGCGCAGCAATTCTCTAAAGGCGGCGTCAGACTGTTTAGCTCGTCAATTTCCTCGGGACAAATCCGCTTGGTCAAGAAACCATCGTCCAGAAACCACACATCACGATGTTGGACCACCCCAGCCTTGATCAAAACACACCCGCTATCGGGATGACGTGGCGCTATCCAGGACACCTCTATATGGATCTTGGCATTTGTATTCGTACTCTCCACCATGTTCTCACAATCGGTACTGAATCGGGTGTCCGTGGTGCTCAGCAGTTCAAAGTGACCAGTCATATCCTGATCCCCGGCGGCCGACGGATCTTCGGCCTCGACAACCAAAGTGAAGCTCACGAACTTTAGGTTTATGGGGCACGATAATGAAACTATAGATGACCATAGATATAGAAGTAATTTGTAATTGAACCTTTGAACCTCTCACCATTGTACTGATGCTCGGGCACATAGGTCGCTGGATTGCCATCGATTAGGATCTTGAAGTTATCATCCACAGGCGAACGATCACCGGAGGCTCCCTGAGGAACTCTATAGCAGGCTCCCCTCACCTCAACAACCAGGATAATCAGGAGCAAGAAAAGGCGGAGCATTTTTTCGCGATCCGTATTTATTCAAAGCTCAACGACGACTGACCGAAATTGTTGACTCGATGAGCATTTCAATTTATCAATTATCCCCTGCTTCTTCCATCTTGATTGAGTTGCCATCAATTAGGAATGGTTCGTTTTTATGGCACGCTCTTCAATTGGCGCTCTGAGCCCGGGTTCTTTGAACTTGCAACCCGGCGAAAATCACTCGGAAACTGCTCACAGCTATTCAATTGATCTGGGTCAAGGACAAACTGATGTGAAAAATACTATTTTTATGTATTTTGTTGATGAGATGTGAAAATCGGCTAACGGGTTTTGATAAAAACACCAAGACTGAGGGAACTAATAGACCATGGTTTCGTATATTTAATGATACCCTCGATAATGATTACATAATTGGTGTACAACTAATACTCGTTACAGCTGAGGGTCATCGATTTTTACCACCGCTCGGGTTCATCGTTGCTACTCAGAAGGCATGGCATCATCACACACTTCTCCATACGGACGCGATCCTTGCACTTGAAGCTCAGATCGGTGTTTAAAAGGGTGCGGGTTCGCTGGCGAACGGCATTGTCGCCACAGGTGGCGGTGCATGGCGTCCAGGCGGACCACTCTGAGTAGCGGCACTCGTCCCGTAGCTCCGGCTGCGGAACCTTCATCACATGCCTGCGCTCTCCGAATCCCCGGCCACTTATGGAGTACATGTCATCGCACCGCTGGTAACAGCGATCCAATCGCACCAGGTGCTTGGGACAGGGTTTTCCCCCGTACTTTGGGGTCCTAACCACCCGACGCGTCCGCAACTGGAAGCCATCGCCGCAGGAGGCGTTGCAACTATAGGACACCCAGTCGGAGACCATGCAATCAACGGGCGGAGCTCCATCGTGTTGGAGCTCCTGTTTGTGTCGTGGTAGCCGACATGTCTCCTCGCACTCCTCCTTCGACTTGAACTTGTTGCGATTCTTGTCGCAGCGATCCGACCAATAGATGGCGCACTGGTCACTCACATGATCGTAGTACCAGAAGTTGGCCACATCACTATCCCGACAGGGACTGTCTATCAGCTCGTCGTAGCAGAAGCCCGGAACAATAGTGTCGCAGCTGGGATTTGTGCAGTTCACCTCCTCCTGCAGCTTTATGTGCCGACAGGGATCCTGGCCATCATCGTTGGGATCGGTTACCCCGTACACCTGGTTGTTGTTCCACACCTTGCGAATGCGTTGACGCTTGCCGTGTCCACCGCAGGGTCCCATGCAGGGTGAGAAATCCGACCAGGGGGTGACTCCGCAAACCGGTGGTATGTAGTCCTCCCGATGCTGACTGAAGCTCTCGAAGTTCCGGAAAATTGATCTCTTCTCGGCGGATCCTCCTTCATCACCACCGGCCTGTTCCTCCTCAGGCTCACCGCCACCACCTTGGTTCTCGATGTCCCCACCACATTCCATGGCCTCGCAGATCTTGGTCTCATGCAAACGGGCCTTACTCGCCTTCTGGCACTTCTTCTTGGCCTTCTTGTTGAGATAGTGTCGGGAACGGGTCATCTCACCAGTGCCGCAGGTCACCGTGCACGAGGACCACTCGGACCAGTCGGACAGACCGCACTGCGGATCATCATTGCTGCCTGAAGGAGGTGCGACCTCCGGTTCGACGCCCTCGGCAGTCTCCTCATTGAATCCGGCGCACTTGTGACCCACACAGTTCTTCTCCTCACGCAGGGCATTGTTGCAACGATGACGCTGAAATGCAATAGTTATTTATAAACCATAAATCCTCTTTGACCCTGTTCTTACCGAAGCCAGCGCTGGATTCTTGAACTCTCGGATCCTGTACTGCTTGCCAGGACCACACTTGGTGGTGCACTCATCCCATCTGGACCAAGAATTCGTGGCGCACTCAGGAGGCAATTGTTCCGCTATTGGATCAAAGTTAAATTTCATATAAAAGATACACCCAGAAAACTTGGAAAGGTAAAAATTCAAGATCAATCGTTTTCAATTTAAGAATTCGTCTTCACACTTATTTGAGAAACAAATATCTTGAAGTTATTGCGAAAGTACTGTACAGTTTCTTTTTAAGATTGTGTTACTTTTGAGATTAAGAAAGCGGGTTAAGAACGGGTGGTTTTTTCAAAACTACTTACAATCGGAGGACTCGCAGTTCTTCTCGTAGAGCCGTCTACGATTGATGTGCAAGGTGGCCAGAGGTTTCATCTGGGCACCAGTGGGATCATAAAAGGGCGAACGTGGATCGTTGGGGAAATTAGACTTTATGCGACGGACCACGTCTGGGGGTACCTGCGGCTGGTCGGCCGACTAAAATATATAAAGAATTATAAATTTAATTTTTTAGATATTAACAAAAACACCTTACCATATAAGAAGGCCCACTATCGGTGCCCGCATCCCAGGGATACAGGTTGTGTACCTTGTTCTCTACCCAAGAGCAATTGGGCAGGCACAGCTCCAAGCCAGAGACGCCAACAATCCAATCCGGCGAGGGATCCACCATCGAGACCAGGGATATCAAATGGTGATTAGAGTCCACGCGGAAAACGGCGAATGTTTTGCCCGTTACATTCGGATAGGCGATTCCCCTCGCCTTAATGATGGTGCGAATGTGCTCGCTCTGATCCTTAAGCTCACTCTCCAGCGTTCGTGTGGAACCATGTTCCGCCACCTCACGCAGACCCTCGCTGGCCATCTCCCCATACTGCCAGAATCTATAGTCCAAGGTGTGGGAGGCCCCAATAATATCGCTGAATCTGGTGCGCCAGCTATTCGCGGGAAAATCCTTGGGATGTGTGTGACGTGACCACTTGCCTTCAAAGGTAAGCTGGAAAGCTAAGGTAGTAATATAACCCTTTATAGTATAGAGAAGAGAACCCACCTCATATTTGGCCTCGTCACAGGCACAGCAAGGATCCACGATGCTGGGCTGGGTGTCAATGTCATCTACTTCCTCCTCGCACATGCGCTTTGTGAGGAAACCATCGTCCATGAACCACACATCGCGATGCTGCATCACCGTGGCCCGCAGCAGGATGCATCCCTGGCCAGGACTGGATGGTGCCACCCAGACCACATCCACGCGGGTCTTCACATTCGTGTTGGTGTTCTCCACCAGATTGGCGCACCGTGGACTAAAACGGGTCTCGGCCAGATCAGCTATCTCAAAGGAACCCAACGCATTGGGATCATCTTCGCCTTCACTAATCTCCGGATCCAGGGCCAGCATAAAGCTTATAAAGGACATGCCCGAAAAAGCACTGAGGCTTACTAAAAGAAAACGGAAGAGAATTGAAAGTTAAGAACTGGAAATTTCTACACATTTAATGATGATGATTAGTTTAATTTCAAGTAGCATCATCATAAATCACTCACCATTATACCTTTGACCAGGCACATAACTCTGTGTATTTCCGTTCACGGATAGCACATAGTTATCATCCACTGGAGATTTGGCTGCTGTGGTCCCTAGTGGAACCCTATTGCAGCCCTCGATCCGGGGGAAAACTCTCGCTAAAGCCAGTGCTAATATAATACATTCTAGGGCTTTCATTTCCAAGTGCTGCAATGGAAAATTGAGTCGGAATACAATTTTAGATTCGTTTAATGCAAGCACGTGGTAGGGGAAAACTATTTCTGGTCACCATTTGCAAAGCACTTAATTGCCTTAATTATCCGCATTCGTATCGAATGTCAATGGCAGCCAGGGTCCTACTTCCAGTTTTGAATTGAACTTGAATTCGTGGAATTTAGCCTTCAATTAGATGACTTTATTCCAGTGCACATTTCTTTTTTTTTCCACACAGACACTTTCCATTTCTGTTGAGATCTAAACCACAACAGCTCAATTGCCATGCGGAACTTGAACTAGGCGGCTTGGTTGTTTACCCCTTGAAAAGCGGATCGCATTGCGTATATATGTACTATATAAACCGTCTACGTCACTGATTAAATTCAATTGAAAAACGCGCCGACTGTCTAAAGCAAAATAACAGCCCCTAGAGGGTGACAAAAGCCATTCCCATAGATTTTAATGATGAAACTTTTAGGGCTTCTTTGTAGTACTGCACATATAATGTAAAATCATTTTTCATTAGAACATTTAATGGGTTACTACAGCTGATAAAGGTAAAAGAAAAATTAAATGCACTTGCTAAGTATCAGTTATAAATATTTTGTCACTTGAACTGCTAAGTATTGATGGATCGTGTATGAAACACTCTGTAGAACCGTTTCCTAGAGGGAAATTCGAACGAAGAACTTACTCGGAAGGCACACAAACAGCAACTGAATGCAAATTTCCCCGAGTCGATTATTGGACAGACGATGTGCATCGGGTCCAAACGAATGGATTATGGAGAACCTCGGAGAGAGAACCGAAGCTCTACTTATGTCCCCCATTTAGCACGGCATCCATTTCATCCAAACTTTCGCATTTGTTGATACAACCCATTTGTTTTTATATTCTCATTCTAAACAAAGAACCCTAGAAATCACCGGATACTGTGGAACAAAATTCATGTTCATAGTATGCTCTGCTTTGGAATTCAGTCTACTTTAAGAGTCGAACACGTTCACTTGGTCAGAAAGTATTTTTGTACCCTTTACATTAGACATCGTACGGCTTGAATTATTTTGACGAAATTTTGTAATTTTTGTTTCTCTCTTTTCTTTTTGGCAAAATAATCTGTTTCAAAAACACATTCATTTCCTAAAACGTATACCTACAACCAAATATTATCATGGCTGCTCCTGCTCCTGTTCGTGGTAAGTGTAGGATTTTTAAAGGCTAAGGAGTAGGGATAGTGGTGACTATTTGATCCTCGCTAGGTAATAAAGCTTCCATGCTGAGGGCTGGAAAGAAGGGACCCGCCGCAAGCAATTCCCACTGGGTAAGTACTAGTTACAGGGCGTGTTCGTTCCGAAGTATGTAGTTGAGTGTAAAATACCCTTCATATAGGCTCCAGCTTCCACGCGTTGCGAAACCTTTGCTCCCCCTCCCATCGTAAATCCGGGCTCGAGTTTAAACAGCCGTAGTCGCGATAAGATCGCTGGCAGCCGCATTCCGATCAGTCGACTTTCGATGCGCCCTCCTTCGGCTGCCCAAACGCGAAACACTTCTCCAGTGCGGGGAAGTCCTTTGAAAGGAACATCCACCGTCAGTTCCTGTTCCTTGCCCGAGAAGAAAACAGGCGCGCCAGATCGTAAGCCTGATGAGGAAAAGGCGCCGGCTAAGCGCCCCGTTTCCCCACAGCGAATGAACGTTTTGGCAAAACAAATCTTTTCTAAATCTAGAAAAGCAGGCAAGTTAACCAATAATATACTGATCCTTAAAATATAAGGCCCATCCTGCGGCTGTCTCATTTATAGGCGCCAAGGGAGACAAGCATCGCCGGGTCATCGAATTGAACAAGTTGCGCGCCTTCGAGTCGCAGAAAAAGAAACTGGAGTACATGCAGTCGGACTTTATGCACAAGCTGCGCACCCTGGGTCCCCAATTTCCAGGGAACACTGCCTACAAGTTTGTGGCAGTCGTGGTTAATGACGAGTGCAAGGTCGTGGTCCACGATGACGATCTGCTTAGACTGCCCAAGAATCTGCGTAAGTTTCTAGAAAAATAAAATCGATTTTATCAATTGTCAAAAGAAATCTATTATCTATATACATAGATATTTTCTTATTATTTTTTATTTAATTTTATGAAACAATTCTTAATTTACTATGTCCCAATTTCTCTATGCCTTTTTCATCGGGGTCATTTTTTAATTCCGAAAACGTACTATCCTTTTATCCCAACTGAATTGTGTGATAAACGACTTATTAAATTAGTTGTTCGTTCATGTTTATCCTCTGGCAGGCATCAAATTGATATTATGAAAAGGATATACGACACTTAACAAACTTCTTAAGCAATTGATTTCTATAAATATCTTAACCCTTTTTTAGCTACTGCGAGTATCAATGACTTGAAACATCGTTGTCGTGGCATCGTCGATCTGGGTTTTATGCTCTTTTACGACTACCTGCCGTTCATTCAGAGGTCTAGGAATGAGTTCGAGGCTCGTGATAAACGCGAGGAGATTCGAAACAAGTTAGGATCCTTAGTGGTAAGTTGCTACAATCGTTTACCAGTGGCGAGATTAACCCCTTTTTACATAAACTCCTAGAACCGAAAAATGGCTTCTGTTGTCGAGGAGATCGACCATTTGTGTGGTCCAGGCTCTAGTAGACCCGATCTCTGCAATATCCAGCTCTATCGCGAGATGGCGGATCTGCGATTGCAGAAGCAGCACATGGAGGGTCGCTACTTCGATGTCAAGAAGGAACACCTTGACGAAATGAACAAATTGAGGTCTGAGTACGAGGTAAAGATGGCCGCACAGCTGGCCAATCGCGACCAGACCATCAGTGATTTAAGGAAGAACCTTCGACGTAGCGAGGAGCTGGTCAACGAGCAAACCATTCGCCTGGCGGAGAAGACTAAAACGCTGGTAACCGAGGATGGAACTCTCGAGGAATTGCGTGCCGAGATGGCAAAGGTTAAGTTGGCGTAAGTTAACTGGACTTGTTTAGTTTAGTATAGGGTTCCCATATAATCAATATCATACATAGCAACCAACGGATGCTACAACGCCTGGAGGAGGCGGATGTTGGCCTTGAACGGGCCCGCAGTTCCGTCGATAAGCATATCGCACAGATAACCTATTTGGAGGGCGAACTCAAGGAGGCCCGCGAGCTGATCGTCAATTTGCAGAAGCGTCCGGATTGCATGGACAAGGGCATTGTGGAGAAGGACCTGATCATTGCTGATCTGAAGCTGCAGCTACAGAATCTTGAGCAGCACAAGAATGTGCTTAACAAGCAGGTGGTCAATGCCTTGAAACATCATACCGACTTTGAGGAGCTCAATGGGAAATATAAGGACGCCGTGGTGCAGATAAGGTAGGTTATCTATAGACGTATCTCAGTACACAGAAATAAATAATAAATAGGATGAATTTGACATTCGAATGGTAAATTTATTAAGTATCTCTCTGATCGATAGAGAAAAGAACGAGAGCCTGGGTTATACCAAGTCTAAATTCTCAAACGGAAAAAAATGCCCCGTATCTAGATAGAGCTAGTACTGAACTTCAGAAAAATTATATTATACATTATTCTATATTTTATAACATATTCTAAAAAAAAAATTTCACAAACACAGCGATCTAAAGGAGTCCCTGAAGATCACAACAACCAAATCCGAGTTCCACTCCAAGGCCGAGGAGCAGTTACGCAAGGAGATAGCCAAGATGCGGGAGCAAATGGCTCTTGATCAGCAGATGCTCACCGCTCGCAGCGAGCTGATAAACAACCTGCAGAAGACCGAGCAGGAGAACCGCACCAAACTGGATCAAATGTACTATCAAGTTAGCGAGAAAGACACGCTGATCACTCAGGTCCGCCGGAAGGGGATTTGACTAGCCCTGCTTATGCTTATCCGCTTTCTCGTTGCAGGTAAACAACGAGCTGGCCTCGAAGGAGGAGGAGTTCCGCAATCTCTTCGGGACCCTGACATCTAAACAAGCGGAGGTGAGGAGGCAGGATCATGTCATCCAGCTGCTGAAGGAGCAACATTCGCGGGTTTCCTTTGTGCGAGCCGGTCAGGACGAACGGAATGCCGCGTTGGATAAAGAAATCAAAGATCTCAAAAACACCCTGTAAGTTAATTCGTTAATTCCAACTGTTAAAATAAAAAAGTTCGCCAGATTGCTATTACTTTGAAAATCCCCCTGTCAGATACTCATTAACGTTAGGGAACTTTTCCATCGAGGAGGGGTCTAATGAGGTCTTGAACCTAAATTGAAGACCTAATTTCAACTGGCACAGTTTCCAAAATTTTTGTTTGAGTAAGTAATGGCAATGCAGCGAACTTTTTCCTTTGCAAGTTAATTACATTCTTTCTGAAAATTTAATTTACAGTCGTGATTATGCCAGAGTTATTATTGGCAATAATGGTCAACCATTTTTTGAAGTTGTGCCAGCTGGCGAAAGCAGGTGCAGTGGCCACCAAGATCGAGAGGAGACTCCCATGGGAAATGACAGAAACTGCGAGTTACTGCAGAGATTACTGTCCCATCAGAACCAGTCCAATCCGCAAGAGCAGGAAATGTCTCAGCCACATGGTAGATTCTTTGAGCCACTGCATCACAACCTGATGCCCCATGGATCACGAAATCTCAGCCCCCATCGATCTTCACCCAGGCAATCGCCCCGCTCGCGCTATCAACTGCAACACCCACGTAACCAACATCAAAGTCCTAGCAATGATCTGAATCCCTCGCCTCCCGAGTCTAGCGGACACCAGCGATCTCGAGACCAGCATTAGAACTAATAAGATACCTTTCAAATTCCCAACATTACTCAAATGGAGATCACACAAGCATGGAAATTCTTCAGATAGACACGCAAAATTTATTGTAATCTTTGGCCAAAGGCATTATATTTTTGTACCCATGAGTAATAAGTAACTGGAATCTGGTTAAGTCTCGTTTAGGGCGGCGGCTTGATGAATCGATAAGCTTCGATTGGTTGGGAAATCTAAATCTGGTACAGTTCATTTAAATGATTTGGATTTTGAGGGCAGGGTCGTATTTGGGTTACTGAGCTGCAATACTTGTATATTTTAAGTGGATGTTCTGGACTTATAAAAACATAATTTATATTTAGCGTATTAAAATACTGGATAGCCAGGAAATATTGTTACTATAAAAATGATGAGAGCTATCTACGCCATGCTCGGCATTTTTATAATTCTGCTTTTGCCTCTGCCGCGTGGGTTCCATAGGTTTCCTAGTAGATTATCATTTTTATGCCAGTTAGTCGCATCAAGCAGCTTGTTAAGAACGGTTGACAGTCTCTAAAAATCCAGCTGGTGTATGTTCAAGTACTCATAATTTTTTATTAATGTGTGGTGCTGGTTGCAGATCAAATAGTGCGTTTTTGATAGAGATAAAAGGAAATTGGTCTCACAAACTTTGGGTTTATAACTTGATCCCTGTGTGCGGTGATAAGAAAAAAAGACACCGTTCCCTCAACTGGTATAGTCAAATCTACTGAGATTATGTCAACAACTTTCGTCTAGCTGTTAGATTTATTTAAGGTTTGACAAACCGTGTTCTAACACTTCGTAGTAGACATGCCTGCGCGTAGATAAGAGCTTCTTCTGATGATTCTTCAGACTCCAAAAATTGTTGGGCATACCTTGGTTCAAGATCTGCAGAATATGGTAAACATTTCAACTGCTCTGATTAATGATCGCGTTGAACCCTCAAAGATTGCAAATTAGCCTATCAACCAACTGCAGCAAGACTCATAAATTATATTGTGAGATAGGTATAATTAATTCTCAAAAACAGATTTGTGAACTTAATGGAAGTCATTTAATAACCAGCTTGGAATGCTGTTCAAAAAATATTGATCTGTGAAATTGCATACAAAAAATACGAAAGAGGGGCCTGTCTTCATTTTGAAAGACTAGATATGCAAATTTCCGCCGGTATCGGCCAAAACGCACAGGAATATACTTCGAGTTTCTATTTTTGGGCGAGCTTAACGTGTGAGAGCCATAAAAATTAGAATAAGCAAATTCATAAACTAACGAATTAATAAATAATCGGATGACGTCAAAGCCTGTCAACTGGTTGTTATTTTAGCCGACTACTTTTTGCGGAAAAAAAAGATCTTTTATTGTGTTGATCACGTGAATAGGTGGCGCTATGTACATTTTAAGTTGAGCCTTGATCTTGAATAACTTACCTATATAAATAAAGCTATTACTTTTCAGATATTTGTTTTCTGGCCGTCCATCTGGATGAACCTGAGCTTTTGTCTTGTCTGCTGCACGCTTATCATTTATTGCTTTGTAGTGTAAATTATAACTAATCAAAAAATATGGATGATGCTACAGAGTACCAGAAACTCCGAAGAAACATGGAGCAAGTCCAGGGAACTAGGACAGCAAATCAGGATGGCATCAGTACTGTTGTCTACAGCGTGGAAGGAGAAGAAGTGGGTATACTTGGATCTATAATATATAGAATTTTATATTATCTTGTGGTTGAATAGCTCGCTATTAACTGTGAAGTGGCATCGGAATCTTCAGGTCAACGAGAACAGTGGAGCAAAGGAGTAGAGTTCCTTTTCTCCTGCATTGCCTTATCCGTTGGTCTGGGAAATGTCTGGAGATTTCCCTTTATTGCTCTGGAAAATGGTGGAGGTGCTTTCTTGATACCCTATGTGATAGTGCTCCTGCTGATTGGCAGACCTGTTTACTATCTTGAGGTGATCATTGGTCAGTTCTCCAGTCGTGGTTGCATCAAGGCTTTTGACATGGCGCCTATTATGAAGGGTAAGATCTCCTATAAATTTATTTCTAAGATTATTACAAGAATATCATTATTACGTTAAGGTATTGCCTATGGTCAAGTGTATTCTACCGCTTTGGCTACCACCTACTATGCCTGCATAATGGCATTGACCATCAGGTATTTGGTGGCCAGTTTTAGTGAGGTCCTGCCCTGGACTTATTGCCTGGTTGAATGGGGCAGCAGTTGTGTGGCCACAGGAGCTTCGGCCGCTAATGATACATCTGTTGTACAGGGTGTGTCCTCTGCAGAACTGTTCTTCACGTGAGATTAAAATAAGGAATACCTAACTACAGAACTCCAGAATAATTTCCACTACATAATACAGGCAAACGATTCTCAGGGAACCCGAAACTTTGGAGGACGGTGGCTTAGGAACTCCCAGCTGGGATCTGGTGCTGTGCCTCTTGGCCACCTGGGTGATCATCGGCACTGTTTTGTCCAAGGGCATTAGGAGCTCTGGAAAAGCTTCCTATTTCCTGGCTCTGTTTCCCTATGTAATAATGTTTGTCCTGCTGATCAGAGCTGTAACTTTGCCAGGAGCCTGGCAGGGAATTGTTTACTTTCTGAAGCCTCAATGGTCCCAGCTGCTCAATCCACATGTGTGGTATGCAGCCATCACCCAGATGTTCTTCTCGTTGGCCATCTGCTTAGGCACCATGGTCATGTACGCCTCCTTCAATGATTTCAACAAGAATGTGCACAAGTAAGATGCTCTGATACCATTTTTCATATCTCTTACATGCTCCAAACTCTTTCAGAGATGTGATCATTATTACCACCATAGATTCCCTCACATCTATCCTGGCTGGTTGCATTATCTTTGGTATTTTGGGCAACTTGGCTCATGAGACCAATACCACGGATATTTCCCAGGTGGTCAAGGGTGGAGCTGGTCTGGCATTCATCTCGTATCCAGAGGCCATTGCCAAGTTCAAGTATCTGCCCCAACTATTTGCCGTGCTGTTCTTCTTCATGCTCCTGGTTCTGGGCATAGGATCGAATATTGGGATGGCCAGTTCTGTGGTGAATGTGGTCAAGGATCGGTTCACCCACTTGCCCCACTGGCTGCTGGCTGTGGGTGCATCGATAATTGGATTTCTATGCGGCTTGGTTTATATGACTCCGGGTGGACAATTCCTACTAAATCTCGTGGACTTTTATGGCTGCACTTTTATAGCCCTCGTCTTGGCCATTGCGGAGTTGTTGGCCGTGGGATGGATTTATGGTGTGAAGCGCATTTGCAGTGACATTGAATTTATGCTGAATGTGAAAACCAGCTTCTACTGGCGCATTTGTTGGGCCATTGTGGCTCCTGGTTTAATGTTCCTGGTCCTGGTCTATATGCTCTTCAGCTACGAACCACTGACATATAGGGGAATTCTGTATCCCCCGGCTTACTATATGGCTGGTTGGATTATCTGGGGACTGGGCGTTCTGCAGCTGCCCTTCTGGGCTGTGGTCACGATTTTCCAGCAGCCGGGCAAGACTTTTGGCAGTGTAAGTATAGATAATGAAATATCTATAGTTATAAATAATAATAATACTAACAATTCAACCCATAGAAACTGCGAACGGCCATGCAACCCACTCCCAATTGGGGTCCATTGCAAACTCAAAAGTTCGAGGCCTATATCCTTCATCGGAAACGTGAGGCTGATTTTAAGAGTCCACGCGGCGGATACTTGTTCGACAATATCTTTGGTTAAAACTCTACATTGCTGTATTTTAGTTTTACGCTTTATTATTAATGCTAAACGCGCCAAACGTTTGTTTGCACCAAGCTTGCAGCTTAAGATGTGACAAAAAAGTTCTAACATTTGGTAATTAATATTTCCTTAGGCTTTAGGCTTAGCATAGGCATTGAAAGTTGTTTGTTTTTAGGTTATCTAAAATCTAAATAATTGAATTAATTTTGGGAAAAAATAGAAGCCAGAGACATGTGAATTTTCAATGGCAAATAATGATATTAAATGATATTGTCTTTAACTGGGTGATAATCAGGGTTAATCCATGTACAATGATTTTTTGAGTCTGCTCTGCTTTAGTTTAATTATCACAGCACTTTTTGATTCTGTTGTTATTGTGCAAAATTATAGATTTCTCAAATACAAGCCAGGAACCCGGCAGTTTTTGTGTGTTCGGAGCAAGTGCCTTAAAAGATCTTTAAACTATTTACAATTGTTATAAATGTATATATTATTCTGTACGGTATATTTCCTAAAGTGTAAGTGGCAAGCTATAGCCAAGCAATAATTAGTCAATTTTTTGATTGAAAATCTTATTTGGCTTACTCATTTGCTTAGTTTTATTACATTTTAAATTTTAAACAATTGTTTGATTCAAATTAAGTTTTGATTTGCTTATGTCTTTGGCAGATTTCTGTTAGATTTGGGCAAAGTTAGCTAGATCCCCCCTCCCTCTCTGATGAAAACCATTTAAGTCCATACTTTCCCCCAGCCTGACAATCTATTTGTTTTCTTTTATGCTAAGAATTGACTCTTGTTTTGCAGATTTTATAGCCTACATTTCAGCGCAAAATTCAGCTTTTATATTTTTTGTGATAAACTACTGGTTTTACATCTATGATATATAGGTATACATTTATAGTTCCCACTGAATCGCTATTGGTTGTGGCTAAAATGGAAGTTTTCTTCGCTATCAACTCACACTAGATATGGTCCTATTTTTTGGGCTTGCCTCTATATGATTTATAGAAAAAATCTAGCACACGATATGGAGTTACCTTGAGTATATTGTCTACTACTTAAGCTAGATGCCTAATTGAGGGTCACCTAGCACATCCCTCCTTTACGCTTCTATTAGAGCTGAGTTTGACTGGAGAGAGTTTAAAAATTTGTTAAGGCCTAGTAAATATCGAATTAGAATCACGTAACAGGTGCAGTTTCTTTCACATTGCAGTGTTTGTTTTTCGCATTAGTTTAGCCCTAGCCCTAGTGTTAGCTCTAGATCCATTCTATATACAGGAGATAGAAAAAATACGCAGTTCGTAGGCGACTAGAAGGCTTGAATTGGTCGATAGAGTCCCGTGTATCCGCAGAGTCGGGCTCGCAGGGCCGGGATCAGGAAGGCGGCCAGCGAGATGTCCTTGAGCAAGTCGGCGCACTCGCAGACCAGGAGGTACATCTTGTCGCCCTTCTGCGAGGTGCTCTTGTGCAAGGCGATGCGCCTCAGGCCCGCAGCACGTGGCAGGTATCTGTAATGAAGCAGCAATCAAAGAGATAACCAGATAGTCTACCGGGAAGATACTAATAGCATAAACAATAAAAAAAATAATTTTCTTAATTTCACAAATTTTGCAAAAACACATGTATAAGTTTTTTTTTTTTTTTTTTTTTTTTTCTGGGATGAAATATTTTTTGTGCAATTTTTGTGAATCAATTTAAACCCTTCTTTAAAACATAATGAAATGTATTTTAACATTTATTTTTCTTAAGCCAAGCTGATATACAATAAGATAAATTTTCATAATTTTTTTTTCCAAAAAAATGGTTTCCTAGATTTATATTTTTGTGCCAAAAAATAAATTAAAATATAAAATTATAATATAAATTAATTTTAGTAAATAAAAGAATGTCATTAAAGCGAAAGAATGTTTTTTTTTAATTCTTTGCTAGCCTAATGACTTTTACTTAAATAAAATTTATGTAAATTTAAATAAATGAATTAAATAATAGGGAAATGATTTCCGAATTAAAAACTAATGTAAACATTTCTCTATGTTTTTCTAAGTGTACCTGTACAGCATGCGGGCTCCTGTCCAGTAGAGCCAATTCTTTTCGAATCGTTCGCCATCGTCGCCCTCGAAAACCTGTGGAATTAAAATTGAATTTTTCATGAAAGTTAAAACCCTCCAATCTCGTTTTCTGCACCACTTCGGCCCACCTTGAACACGCTAATAATGTAGCCGGTGGCCGCGGTCTGCGACTTCTTGAAGCTACCGGCCTCGTTCGAGGGCAAAACCAACGGCGGGCGGCAAATGGCGGCCACTTCGCTGTACAGATCCAAAGTGTGGGCGGCAGTGTATCTGGCAATGAATCGGAATAGGAATCGCAATTGAGATTGGGGAATAAATGGGCAATTTTCTCGCCACACTGATTGGAACACTCACTTGAGGGCCTTTGGCTCAAACTTGGACAGCGAGGAAACGCGCAGGCCAGCATAAAAACTGGATGGATCCGTTTGCTGCGTATTGATCAGGTAGTACGAGATGAAGGGGAACTCGGCTGGGGGAAAAGGGGAATTTAAATATATTTTTCTGCAGTTTAGATATAGCCAACTCACAGTTCTTTTCCATATTGGCCAGCAGCATTCCGCCAACAGCCGTGTTGGCCTGCTGCACCTCAGTCACCAATTCGGCGGCTATGGAGCGCTGCTTGAGCAGCGGATGCGAGAGTGGCGACTCCATCACCGGATCGATGGCCTCCAGGGGACTCATCAAATGCACCAGGATGCACAACTTGGGATCGGACACTTCTAGCACGCTCAGAGGACTTGTGGCCTTGCCCTCGGCATTCAAGGCGGGCAGCTTAAAATCGAATATATAGTTTGAAATAAATAATTTTAGAACATAGAATAATGGAAATAAGCTGCTTATAAATCTAGAAAAAATGGGTTCAATCCGAAATTCTCTTATTAACTTAGGAGAACCTTATTAGAAAATAAACTTATTTATAACCTAAAACTCATAAAACAAACAGACTGTTGACCAAGACAAAAAATATGCTAAACTAAACGTTTAAGATTTTATAAATGTTGTTTCCAATTTGAGAACTCGTCTTCTCACTTATTTGAGAAGAAACTTTCTTAAAATCAAGACGAAAGTGCTCTTGAGATTGTTTTTCGTGAAAGACAGCAATCTCAATTTTATTTTTCGTGGCAAAATTAGTCTCGCAAACTGATATCACTTAACCTCCAATTTGAGAACTACAGATTGAATAGATCTTGGCTCAATAAGATAATTTTTTCTAAGTGTATACCCACCGGAATGCCAGCTGGCAGGAATCGATCCACACTGTGCACGGGAATGATGAAGCAGTCGCGATCCAGGGTGGCCAGTGAGATGGGTTCCGCTCGTGTGACTCCCGAGTTGGCACCACCACCAAAGTTCACTGTAAGGTACAGTGAAAAACCATTAACAGGGCTGCTACAAAATAACAGAGTCAGTAAGTTAGACATTTAGTTATAGAAATACATATTATATAGGTATTAGCTTTCTGGCAAGCTAATGATGATCGCTTTAAAGCTTCGCCTTAAGATCCTTTTGTAAGCTGCGATTAATAGGCAATTTGCTATAGTTATATAGGAGATCGATCCCAGAGCTCTTGTTGTAGTATAGTAGTGCATGTGATTCCCCTGAAGCTTGCCACAAAATACTGAAAGCGAGGCAAAGCTTTTTGGCGTCTCCGAGAACATGTCTAGCTTTCAGTATTTTC
This sequence comes from Drosophila subpulchrella, assembly GCF_014743375.2. Classification (NCBI taxonomy): domain Eukaryota; kingdom Metazoa; phylum Arthropoda; class Insecta; order Diptera; family Drosophilidae; genus Drosophila; species Drosophila subpulchrella. The sequence continues at coordinate 11,690,357 of NC_050611.1, forward strand.
ACTAGTATTTTCACCAACAATCAGATATAGAAAACAGAAAAGGAAACGAAAACGGAAACGGAAACAAGACAGAACTTGCAACAGTCAGATTGAAGTATTTTTTTGTAGAAGATCTCTTCAGGTTAGCTACGTACAACGTGCAACAAACATTAATTGGGGGGAAACATTTGGGAGGGATTATGGTATTTGGGAGGGGGTGCAACATTTAGGGTTTGTTTGAGTGTGTCAGTGTGTTTTTCGGGTGAGCTGAGCTGGCAAATGACATTAGTGTTGAACGAGTTTTGGGCAGCAACAACAACAACTATAGTTGAGATCTTATCAGATCGCATGAGATCAGATGGGGTTCTCAAGTTCGTAAGTTCTCAAGTTTTTTTATTTATTTTTTTTGTAGGGGGGACTCAAACCTTGCCGCGTGGCTGCAGCTGCGGCCGCTAGCAATGTTGTTGTTGCCGTGGCCACCGTTGCATCAGCGTACCCCAATGTTGTTGCTGTTGCTGTTGCCAATAGATGTTGCTGCCGCTGCTGCTGCTGCTGTTGCAGTTGCTGCTGCATTTGCTGCTGCAAGTGCTGCTGTAGTTGCTGCTGCTGCTGCAGGCGTATCAAACTGTTACTAGCGCTGTTGTTGTTGCTCTCCGTACCCGGTCCGCTGCTGTTCCAGCGCATCAAAGATACGGATGGCCGGCGGTCGACCAGCGGCTGCGGAATGTCCAGCTCGTAGGGCAGATTGCCGGGCAGGGCCAGCGAGGGGGCGGTGCTCGACAGCGGGGTGGTCGGGATGCCTGACAGGGCGCTACATCGTTCTGAAAATTGGAGGCTGTCGATACTTTATATGCACACAAAAAACACAAAACACACACAGCAAACAGAACAACAACAAAAAGGTGGGGGGTGGGGGCCTTGGATGTGTGTGTGTGCCTGGTTGGTATATTGGATGGGCGGATTTTCTTTGTAAAAGGTTTATAGGGGTACAAGGGATATCTTCGGAATATTTGGAGTTTCTCAGTTTACCCTTTCAAAAGCAAAGAAAACATCCCAGTTATTAATATACACTTTATAAGGCTGTCAAAATAATTGTATGGCTTTATGTGAAATAAGGTACTGGAATGGGATTTTTCAATCGTATCTAAAATTGTTAAGAAACATATTTTAAAATAAAATATTTTCATGTTGCTACAAATAACAACTATGCAATTATTGTATATTTAAGCCTATTTATTTAAAAAACTGAAAAAAAAACTCTTTTAACCATTTAGTTCCTATGCAAAATATAATTTGTTTATTTGCAAAAAGGTTTAATGGGCCTACTAAAGATACAGTTCTGATATTCTGAAGATTTCCCTTTTTAATTTTATTTTGAAACCTCAAAATAAGTAGTATGATGTGTAAAGTGCGGGGCAGGGGACTGAGTTCCTTTTCGGTTGCTGATTTTATTAACAGTGTGGGCCAAAACTAGACACATTCATCGTCTTTGTGGGTTAGTAGGCTCTGCTGCCGCTGCTGGAAAAACTCCTTGGACCTTGGTTTCCGGGCTTAGATTCAAGGCCATTGCCACAGGCGGTTGGTGTGGAAATATATGTAGTTAAACGGGAAATCAAGTAGTAACTTACATACGCTCTCGCTTTTGCTTTCTGTGTGCGCTTTCTGTGCCCCCTAAGCCAAGCCAACTGGAAACTGGAAGATTAGCTGATGCAGGCACTCACGCACTCACCTCTTCATACACACTTTCACACATGACACACACACTGTTGCACAGCTTAGAAGGCGGAAGCGATGCCTCTATTGCAACTAATATCCATTAACAGGTGAATTCCTAACTAAGGTTAATAATGCACGAAATGCAGGGTACCAGATATCTCAAAAATAGGGTTTTACTGTTCAAGTTCATTAAAATAGTCCAAAATAAAAAAATTAAAATAATATATGATATGTTTTCAGGAACCCAAAGCACTCATGTTATTAAAACATCATCATCTATATATTATATTCTGACATAATTTTAAGTTTATAATAAAAGTAAATCGTTATATGCCCAGGTAACTCAGTGGAAATTGATTTTTTGTAAAAGTTTTGATTACCATCAAATTAAATTCAACCAAAATCACTTGTTCCACCATTTATAGATACACTCTTACTGTACTAAACAAGTCCCATTCATAAATAATAAATCCTCTATTAAACTGACCCTCAATTAGGGTGCAATAAATGGTCCCACCTGCCAGTGGGCTGTTTACAAAATGGATGGAAACATTTCAATTGAATGCCCTGCAAATGGCTGAAATGCAAATGTCAGGTTAATGGAGCACAAGTAACTGAGGGCCAGCAGGCTCAAGCGACTACAAGGGGCCTAAGTAATCAAGGGAGACAGAGAGGGGGAGAGAGTGAAGGAGAGAGAGACAGTGAGACAAAGAGTGAGCCATGTTTGTGGATGATTGAAATGGACGCTAGGCTAAAATGTCTACAGTGAACAATTGAAAGAGTGAACACAAGAATATAATTAGTTTTAATTTATTGAATTGAACCTTATAAAATCCTATTTATTTCTTGCAGTGTATATCCTAAATGTTAATTATGAAGGTTGTTTAAAAATCAAATTAATGGATGTTTTTATTCAAATGACCGCTTTCACGTTTGTTTTTAATGGGTTTGAGTTAGATATTATGGACACATTTAATAAATTGTGTTTTTATAAGTACAAAAAATATTTTTTCTTATTTACTTTCTATAGATTTTATACGATTAATAAATATTTTTTGTTGTTTTTTTAGGTATTCTAAAAAATAAGTGACTCCAAGGTGTTATTTTTTATTTTATTTAAATATTTGAAAAGAGTCCTTACGTACTATAAACAGTTTCGAAAAGGTTTTATGTTGTTTTTCTATAAACAAATGAATTCAATATTATTTAAACATAAAATCTGTATTTAAAATTAATTTTCGATCTACTACTGATTGGTTCACTCTTTCCATGATTTACTGTATTTGCAATGGCGTTGTTGTTGCTGCTGCTGTGGTTGCTCTTGCAGGGCGAACGACAATTTACCTTCGCCCACATCGTAGCCGGGTCGGTTGGGCGAGAAGAACAGGTGGGTCCTGTAGTGGATCTCCTCCGGCTGCTGGACGAGTCCCATGTCCCGGGATCGCTTCGTCCTGTTGGCCTTTGACTGCAGCTTTCCCCCGCCGCCGCCCGATTTGCTCGCCCCCTCGCGGAAATTCTTGCGAAACATTAAATTCATCGTGAGTTCGGTGGTTCAAATGGGTCTGCTTCGGTGGACTTGTTGATGACTGTGGGTGGTTGGTGGTTGTAGGTGGGTTATGGGTGGTGCTGGTGGCTGGTGGCTTGTTGTGGGTTTTCCTAATTGTTGACCGCTCTTGGGATGGGTTGTGTTTGTCTGTGTGGCGGTGCGTGTGCCTGCCGCCTTTGTTATCTGATTTGTCGTTACTGTGGTTTCATTTGAATAAATTTCGGCGACCGCTTTTTGTTTGCTTTGCTATTTGGGCCTGTATTAAATTTAATTTCTGTTTTAAAGGACCAGCAATTTATTTGAATTTACCGAGGTCAAACAGCCAGAATGAAGATAATGGTAATTATTAATTGGCTCTTCTCACCGTTTTCGTTGATGTGTATTTGTTAGCGGAAAAAATATTATAATAGTCTAGGTAAATTATTATTATTTGTTAGAATTATATTGTTTGTTATTTTATATTTATTAAAAAAGTAAAATTAAAATAGTTCATGGTGGTCAGCAATTTATAAATAAATTTATTTGCCTATCAATATTTGAAATACATTTATTTCGCCATGTGTCGTTGGCAATTTTTAACCAATTTGGTTATTGTTATTTTCGTCACCCCGCTCTGGTGTTGGCTTTTTAACTTAACTCGAGCACGCGAATTTTTGTTTAGCCCGTTCAGTTCGTTGACTCTGTACATTCGGCCAACAAAATGGGCAGCAAATGCTTTTGGGGCTAAGTGAACGTACACAAGTACAGAAGAGTGTGTGCAAGTGGGCGCGAGTGTGGCAACGTCAAGCGGAAATTGCCAGTTTCCGGCTCAAAATTACTTAGCCCAACTCAACCGAACCTAGAACCTCACTTGCAGGATACGCGAACTCGGGCTCAAGTTTCCCCCGGCAAAAAAAACACGTAAGAAGCGGAAAAAGGCAAAAAAATAAAATTCCAAATGCCTGGCAATTACTACTACTATGTGCTTGTGCGAGTTTAATTAGTTCAAGACACGGCGCAATTAGTTTTATGGTCGCGTATCGATTGCCTTGGTGCGATAAATTTAGACAGCTGTTGGCTGGAAAACAGCGAAGGGGCGTGGCGGGATATGTGGGCGGGTGCAAATTGAAAAGTGCTTAGCTAACACAAAGAGCTGGGACAATTAATAAACAGCTTGCTGGCTCAAATGAGGCATTAAACACGGAAAATTCAATTGAAATTTTTGAAAAGTCAGCAAGGAAATCGAAGCGATATTAGGGGGAAATTGCAAATTCCAAAACAAACTTTGTGCATGATTTCTCTTATAATTAAAATGAAATTTTAAACAGCTTGCAATAATTCAGAAAATGATTACCCCATTAAAAGTAAAAATAAAATTTAAAAGCCAATAATCATGATACTTATAATGAGAAAGTAAGTTAGAAATTATAAGAATTTAGTACTAATAAAATTACAAATTACAAAATTGCATCAACAATATTAGAAAACTTTTATATAAAAGATTTTTCTGCTAAAGGCGCTACCCAGATTTCTAATAAAGGCTTGAATAGCTAGCCATAATTCATAAAATGAATAGCCCCATAAAGTTGGAGGAAAATCGCCTTGCTGAAACGATTTTCCCCCAGCCAAACATCAAATCACTCATCCGCCCCGTGGAGCAGTGGGATAAACTGCCAGAATGCATTACTTAAGTCTATAATTCCTTTCGCAGCCACTTGGGCATATTCTTCGTCACTCGATCCCCTCCATCTGATCCCCCTCCTAAATCCATTAACTAAGTCAATCACGCAAGCCATCAACTAAAACGCAAATCAAATGGAGAGCAACAACGAAATGGATCGTAAATATTTTTACAACACTTTCAAGTGGGCCAACTATAATTAATTGATTTAACGAGCCCGGTTACAGCAATAATGTCCATCATTAAATGAGGACCACAGAAGCACTTGCATATAAAAATAAACAACAGCGAAATAATCAAGAAGCCATGGCAAGTGTGAGAGATAATAACCCCAACCAAGAAGAAAATTTCGCTTCATTTTCTGGCCAAAAATAAACAAGCTAATGACATAAAAATGTTGCGTTCTGTGCTCTGCCAAAATACAAAGCCAAACAAGAAAAAGACCAACGAAAATTATAAAATTAGATTTTCTTATAGAGAGAGGGAGCTGCGCGTGCTGGGCTGGTTTCATTGTTTTTTTTTTGTACTAGGTCATGGGAAGTACGGCCCTTGACCTTGGCTATAGTAATAATCTACGAGCGCATTGTGTTTGTGTATATATCTACGGTTTTATTTTCGTGAATGATTTGGGTTTCGTGCAGGATCGGAGTATAGCCATACATACATATAGATACATGAGCCCGGTTTTTGAGAGACAAACAAGCTAAATGCTGAAATGTTAAATTAATACGCTTCTGGCTTATACATATTATTCAGGGTTCAAAAAATTAATCGCTTTAAACAGGTCACTTGAACCCGATTCGTCTGGATATATCACGCATAAACTAAATATTATTTTCACATGTTCTTTAAAACAATACAATTTTTTATACAATTTTTTAAGGAGCTTTAAATTGTTTTCTAAATTTTAATTACACTCTTTTACTTTTATTTATTATTTTTTCACAATTTGAGAGATAAAATTGGCACTTTAAGCACTGGCAAATATGCATCCAATAAGATATTTATCTCATGTGTGTGACATTTTATTTTGCATTTTTATATGGCCCACATTTATGGCTCTTGGCCGATTGACCAACCAGTTTCGACTGGTTTCAGGTGGCCAGAAGCACAAACACTAACACGAACACAGGACACAGTGACACCTTTGTCGTTTTAGCGGATTCGTGTGTTTGCGCTGGTGGCGTATACGAAATATTCTAATTAGTTTAATTTCACCTAGATCTACCAGAGACACGACATTTAAACGGGCATTATGAAGATTTATGAGTCATCCAGCGGTTAATCAATAGAGCGATCAATAGGCCTTTATCGATGATTGAGTGGCCCATTAATATTTTTCCAATATTCACACGCTCTTTTTAGGTCCCACAAGGTATACATATATGAAAATCATACGAAAATTGGAAACGTTTGGCCTGCGACGCGACAAGAAATCAACTGGCACTTGGAGGAGCTTTTCCGCTTTTCCGCCGACGCGACTGCTGACAAGACGATGTGGTCGATGTCAGATCGCTCATCGTTCGCCAGGCGAGCATTTTTCATTAACTTTGTTAAACTTATGAAAATTGTACAGCCAGAACCGCCATCGCAGCGCTGTGAAAAGCTCGTGCTCCTCACTTGTTGCGTATACGCCGTGTGGGAAGGACACTCAACGACGCTTTTCTTTTTTGTTGATTAATCAAATATTTATTGCATTGTATATATATAAATGTATTTCATGTGTGGGAAAAACGCTTTTCTGTCCAATGACCGCTGAAAGTTCCTCACGGCTCGACCAATTAATGGCAAGTGAAAATGAAATCGAAAATGCTCCCGAAGCTGAAAAAACAACGAAAACGTGAAACAGCCCACAAATAAAAACCCACAGACAGAGTGGTTCACTTTTATGGGTTTTCCTACAAAAAGTCGGGAGCTGGTGAGCGTATAGGTTTGTTAAACATGATATATACCTTAAAATGGCAAGCGTTTAAATTTATATTATTTTAAAAATGATTAAGATCAGTATACAAAACTGTTTAAGTTTGATAAAGTATTTTAAATTCTAAATAAAATAATTTGAAAAAATATATTTTTTTAATTTTTTAGTTAAATTTTTCAAACTTTTCATTGTTCTTTGATAGTGATGAATCATTAAGAGGCAACACTTTTTATAAACAGGGTATCTGGTGTCCCAATCCATGGTATAACTAATATTTTGTTTCTTTTCCTTTCATAGGTTCTATTCACAGTTGAGTCCTTTATTTCGTTTGTGTGCTGCGTGTTCTCCGCTCGACTTTTTATTGATTATGTGTTGTTCCTGGTCTTGGAATTCCCCCATTGTCAGGTGCCCCTCACTCAGTCCTAACAGTTGCCTCAGGGAAAAGTTTAACTTTGGCATCCGGAAGTCATTTGCTTTTTGCTGTTCATCCTGTGACTTCTGGCTAATTGGTGGCTCATAAAGTGGTGATTGCAAAGGGTATAAATGATTTGTTTATTTTCTTTCTAGTTGGAATTAAAAATGTACAGAGTAGATAATCAATCAAATTAATGTTCCGTAGACTCAGATTTATTCAATCAAAATTTATTTACCCCACTTTATCATCATTTTCTGTAAAGTGATTTTGACGCTTTATTTATGACCTTCAATTATTCAGAGGGACAATTCATGACATTTCTCTATCAGCGATTATTTCGACACTGGGAAATAATCCTTGAATATTTATTTCGTTTTCCAAGCTAATTTTCCACAACAAAGCATAATGGCATTTCTTCTGCAGCCGGCTAAATCCCCAAGTCAGGTGCATCCTCATCTGAAAGGCTTTCATTTTTGCGGCTTTTACTGGCAGGAGAGCTCGAGGGACCCAATGTGATTTACATGTGTCTAAGCCGCCTCCATTTCCCAAACCCCTCTTCACCGCAGTTGTCATGCAGTGGGGCTTAGCCACAAAGCTATGTGAGATGACCCTGCCACAGACCCAACTATCTTGCCCCGACCTCTCCACTTCTCTCCTGGTTGCATGCAACATTGCTGCATTTTGGACTGCGGCAAACAAACACGCAACTTGCCACTAAGTGCTTGGCAAAAACAAAGTTAATCAACCAAAGAAATGCATATGAAACCACAATGGTGCACTGGGAAAAATTATAAGAATTAATTAAGAAAGAGTAAAGAGTTTTAGATTCTTCAAATTATTAAATATTTTTAAAAATAGTCGGTGACTCTGGCAGTTAGTACTAATAGTTTCTTTGTTAGTTTCGATTTTTAAACAAAACTAACATCATAAAATAAATAATTTAAATAAAATGTAAATTATTCATAATACATTTGGATTATTTATTTATTTCAAAGGGTATGTTGCATATTTTAAATTCATCGCTTACACATTTTCTCTCTCTGTTGGCTCAGTTTTAATGATCCACTTTGGTTATGTTTTGTAACCAGCTTGATGGCTTTCTAGATTATTCCCCGTGGATTTGATTTAGTGCCATATCGAAGAGTAGAGCCACCATAGGCCCGTAAACAATTTGGCCAAGTGGCAGGGACTTAAACCCAAGATCCAAATGATATTCTTTGCTTCATAAATTTAAATGAATTCCGTTTTCATGGCCCACTCGAGTGCTTCTCCAGGGAGAAAGTGTCGTCGTCGTCGTCGTCGCCATTTTCATACCATTGTGAATCTTTAGTTGGCTTTTAAGTTACGCGTTATGAGTTGCTCAACGTGTGCATAAATTTACTGGGGGAATAACCCCCCTTTTAGTTTTATTTTGCTGTGCGTTTAAGCTGCTCGTAACATCCACCGTTCCGTTGTTCTTCTTCTCCAGGAAGTTGGTGCTTGGCACGTGATTGTGTCTAGCTATTTCCCCAACTAAAATTCCCTTGGCAATCGGCTACCCATTCACTTTAATTCCGTTTTTATTGAGTTGAGTTGGTTTAACTAGGCGAAAGGTATCTTAATTGTTAGTTATACAGTTTGTCTGATTTACCCATCATTTAACTAGAAACGAAAACGGTGTTCCTAATTTATGACATTCATTTAGACAATGTCTAGTTTGGTTATTTAATTGGCCTGCGATGACAGTCCTACATGTCTCTTTCACCTGAGTAGCAAGAAGTGTGTTCGAAATGGGGATTTTTGATCTAGATAAGAAAATAGTTTCATTTGATCTACGCAAATAATTTATTTTGGAATTTTTCAACCTTATTTGCTAGCTTAGGAATTTTGTAAAGCCAAAAGTATATTATAAATAATTCTGTTATATTTAATATTTTGGAAGATCTACATACTATATTTATTACACTACAACTATAAATACTTCCCTTAGATTTAATATATTGCAAGATCTGGAATTTTAAAAGTAGATGTTATCAACAATAATGTTTCTGGATATTTTAAATTTCCAAAGTAAGTTATCTTTTAGTACGCCCTAAAGTCTAAAAGGGGTCTTAAAGCCCCGAATACTCACCTAAAATTTTCTCATGACTAACACTCACGTGACAACTTAGCCTTAAAAATGCTGACTTTACCCCGAACACCCAGCCATCTTGTGTCCAAGCTATCAATCCAAATGATGATAAAAAGTAGACTAGGGCTTCTGTTTTGATTTTGATAAGGGGCCTTCACAGATAGCCGATTGATGGGCAGGGAAACTACAGGCTATTGGTGGTGGATGGGGAGTGGACTAGGGCCCATCTATCAGACAGTAAATACCAATCAAATCCCGGGGTATCCCCGATGTCAGCAGCAGGGCAATGAGAGATTACTTTGGCCCATTTACAATATGGAATTTAAAATTCCATTAACGCCAGTCACCAAAAAAATAGCATCGGAAAAAATGTAGGAAATGGGGAGCAGAGCAAATTGCAAGTAAATCTGTGTCAGCATTTTAGCTTTGCCTGCATCAGTTTCAATTTTCGCAGCTGTTTTCGTCACTTTATGGCCAACATTGAGGGGGGAATAATGAAGGGAAATGCCCAGCACAAAGGCAGAACATAAATAACGACGTCATACCATTTCCGAGCACATAAAATTGAAAAATGCTGTGCAAATTACGTGTAAATACCAAACAGCAACCAAAACCAGCAGCGAAATCGCAATGAAAATGCGCGTAAATGTTGTGGCCGGAAACTGTTTATTTCTCTGTGTGTGTCTGTATCCGTGTGCGGTTTGTCTATCTGTGTGCGTTTTGGCCATGTTTGTATGAAGAAGAAGAAGAAGGAGAAACTGCATTGGTGTTTATGGCGACATTTGCTGATTATTCTCGCATTTGGACGTGCAGCAAACTTTTATGGTAAGCAAAGTTAAACTTGTTATTTATTTTCGGCTATAAAACCGCGATCATATGTCTATAATAAATTACTTCTGGTGGTTTATTTTAACCACTAAACATAGATAGTTTTGGGAAAAATAGCAGACAGGAACTTTATGCATTTTATTAGGTGGGAATACATATTTGAAGTTAAACAGGGTATTTCCTTGCTCGGAAAACGAGTTCTTGGTCCAGATCAGATTTAGATCTTAGCTAACTTATGCATTGGGTTTTGGAATTCCTGATTCCTGGAAAATGTTCCTAAATATCTAACTGATATATTTAACAAATGTACTTAAAAATACAAAAGGGGGTGTTCAGAGGATTCTATATATCTATATTTCAAAATAGTATTTATAGCACAATTATCTAAATAGTATTCAAAAGAAAATTAAGATATCTATTTTAACTAAAAACTTTTTAGTCAACAATCAAATGAATCATTGCTACTTAAGAAATAATTATTTTCCAACTCATTCCACAAATAATACATTCACTTCCTCTGCCAAATTTTCCCCATAAACCCAATCAAATACCGATTAACCGAAACTCAGAATGTGCAAAATTTGATTGTACGCAATACATTTTAAACTAACCACCCATAAAACTTACCGGACCATTATTAATTTTCGTTAGCACCACTTCCTTTGAAAATATTTCCGCAATTTAGCCTGAACATTTGGCTATTTGCATAAGATCTGACCACAATAAATTGGCCCATATATGCAATTACGGTGCACACACATAAAAACTTTTTGGCCATTGGCGAGAGCCGAAATGCTGATGTATAAATAATACCTTACCATTACGGTTATGCTGACACAAGTGGCTCCCATAACCTCCCATAACAAACAGACATCTAAGCTGTATGGTATGGTGTACTATATATGCAGAAGTCCCCATTCTAGATCCCCACGATGAGAAATGGCCAAGAGCACGCACGAAACTCGAAAAGGCGATGAACATTTCCACAAATTATACGAAATATTGGTTTGCACTTAGAGGCGGCACAAGGCAAATAGGGGGAAAACCGAATATATGTATATGGTATATACACACTTGTGGCACTCACTCATATGGTCGCATTGGATGGGTTCCGGGGGGCACTCGTTGAGCTTCTTGAGCCAGTGCATCAGGGTGGATAGTTTTGTACGTTTAGGATTGCTTTTCTCGCAATCCAGAACAGTTGGCTCAAAGTCCATGTTCAACTTAAATTGGCCCATTTCCCAGGCTTTTTGCACTGCATTCTGACACATTTTGCGATTCTTCGCGACCAACAACTCCTAACAAACTGAGCAAGAAACACATTTCTTGCAGGTGTCTTAACTGTCTAAACATTGCCGCCGTTATGGGGCCATAAATTACCCTTAAAATAGCATTTTGTCTAAAGCCTTTTTCGGATATAATCGCTGATATGAAACGACCACGTTACTTGTCACTCAAAACAAATGCCTTTCATTCTGACCGCTTTTATTGTTGGGCGACAAAATAAAATCCCAAACTAATTTTAACTGTCATTATTCACACAAAGCGCTGAAATCAAGACCCCAGACAAAGGGAGTGTGTGGAAATGTATGGTGCTGTCGTTGACACATCTTTTGGGCCCGGAAAAATTACAACCCCCCTAACAGTAAAAAATCAAAAATTGAGAAATTTATTATGCAAAAATGGTTGAGACAGAGAGGAATATTTTGTTGGAGATACATAAGCCACTACATTTTTTTTATTGAAACGCCATAAATCACCATAATCAATCAATCGGATATAAATTCATATTCACTATTAAATTTAATTTAGCTTGCCGTTAAAAGCAGACACTCGAACTATATAAAGTATATGCGTAAGACATAAAATATATTTTTTTAGTAGTATTCAAAATTAAATTTATATAGGTATACTTAATTAATATTGTACTTTATTTGGGTATTTTATAAAAAAGATTTTAACATTATTTATTATACGAGCATTTTAATTGTAAAAAAAATTTTACAAATAAATATTATAAGTACTTAAAATTGAAGAAGAGAATAAAGGTGCATAAAATGCATTCTTTCTATAAACTAAAATTTAAAAAATCTGTAGGTATTTAACTGTATAAATACATAAAACCACTTTCCATTGGCTTTAAAAATATACCTTTAAGTAAAAAAATGTATAATAAATTTAAAACATCTCTCCAGACTCCCTTTATTCTATAAATTTATCACCCTCACACTTCATTCTTTTCTTTTTTATGTGTTGGAGCTGGAGTCATAAATTGTAAAATTTGTATAGGAAAATATGTAGACCAATGGCCTTGACAGGCCAAACACACACACTCCACCCCCTCGCCCTAAAATCGGTGTGTGGTTCTTTCGAGTTGGTCAACTACTGCTAATTATGGCCATTATTTATGCGCTTGTTTTTGAAATTTGTCAATTTCCGCAGTAATTTGCGACTAATTTTTTTACTAGCCAACCAAATTGGAAGCACCAAAGCCGCAAAAAGCAATTAGAGAAAGAGATGGAGAAGGATGTGGATGTGGTATCTGATTGTTTTGTTAGGGTTTGTCCTTCATCGATTTCTTTTGGCTATTAAAATGAATATGAATCTGTTTGGAGCCTCGTGAAGTATTTATTGGTTTGAGATTGGCAGAAAAAACCATTAATTTTGGCTAACGATTGCAACAAATCAATTATTCCCACAAGAACTGAACCCTGCCCTTTGCGCCGCGAACTAATTCCGGTGTCCTTGGTCCTTGGCCAGGCTCATTAGAATGGCTTATCACCAGCGAAGTGATGAATGTCGAAACTTTGGCGCAAAACCAACAAATTGTGAGACACATTTTCCGGCAAATCGAGGGGGAAAAAGACGAGTGGAAAGCTTTTAAGAGCGCCGCCCTCGCTTCACTGTCAGCGATTTTTCATCCTAACAGCTTCGCATTCATCTGTAAATATGCCTTCTATATATGTATATCCTGGTATACACTGGTATATATAGATACAAGTATATCCTTCTGCAACATGAAAACTCAATTTCGTTTCGGCTTTCCTTGCATCGTGTTCCTTATTGCATTTGCATGCCACACAAAAAGGGAAAAGCATAAATAATTAAATAAATTAGAAGCATCGGTGTCTGGAAAAGCCTCTTCTTGGCTTAAGGATTTTCCCAGGCAACTAAGAACTTTTCCAGCTTATTTTTGCATGACACAATTTCGGGGCAATTTCAAGACATTTTCCGGCTTGGCTTAAAACTCATTGAAGCCTTTAAGTTTTTGGGTTAATCGTTGAAATGAAAACTTTCTTAGGGCGAACTGCAGAGCTTACTTCATACACAGAGAAAAATTGGCATTTTTAATTTCCTAAGATTTTTATATAAATCTTTATAAAGCAAATAAAAATAACTTTTTATACTAGTAAAGTTATTGAAACCTGAAAAGGTTTAATAGGATAAGCACTTTAAGATTAATGATTTATTTAAAGCAGGTTTTTATTGTTCGTGTGGCGGCAGAGAATGGGCAGTAAAATCAGCTATGCTCACAGCATATAAAGATGACAACCACTGATTTAATAATAATAATATATTATTTTTAAACTTAAGACTTCAAAACAAGTTTAAATGTCAAGTGCTCCACTTAAGGTCATATTTGTTGTTTGAATATTTGCTTATATGCATTTAAATATATATATCTGCGAAAATATTCAGTATTACGAGACCTACATTTTCTGCACCCCAAAGTCCGACTTTTATTTACGTGACTTTCAATTGAATGCGGGAATCGAGAAGAAGGGAAAGTTGAGGAGGTAGTTTTCCTGCCACGAGGAGAGCATTCCTTGGCATTCATTTCATTTGCTCGGGCCTTCATCATTCTTCCACCAACAGAATAAAAAAGGAGGCGCCCCAACGATTGGGGGCGTGGCCAGCCCATAAATTCCACGTGAGAGTGTGGTGCAGTGGTTCTTCGGTGGGATCCGCCATCGTAAATGTAGACATTCGGTGGCTGGATGGCTCAAAAAAGGGTTTTATGGAGTCCTTAGCCGGGCTTTAGCGAAATGCCGCGGCATATGCATTAAAGATTTTTATTGTTAGAATAAACATACTTATATAAAAGTATCCAGCATATTTCTTTGGTTTCCGCATAAATCAGAGCGTGAAGATTGAGGGCCGCAAAGTGGATTAGGGTAGGGAAACGAGAAGAAATTGTGAAGAGTTGGTTAAGCTACTTAAGTGCTTAATAGGGCATGAAATCGGCGAAGAAGAATGTCCAAAGAAAAATCGTAAGATGCCAAGACAAATAAACAAAGGGACAGTAGGCAGGCTTAGTAATTTTAGCCTTAGCAACCAAATTAGGGAACTAATAGCTTAAAATCTTCATTAAAAATAAATATATTTAAACCAACCCACTTTAAATTATTTGTAAGGTTGGTGAAAGTTATTTATTAAGCAGTTTATGTTTAAACTACAGGCATTTATTTATTTATTCAAGGTTTTTTAAGCGTGTTTTTATATCTTTCCTCCCCCATTTGTTTACTTTAATCTACGGCTTACTAAGTTAGTTTAAGTTTACATTTGATGCATTGAATAGCTTACGATTGCTCTTATTCCATCTGATCCGTAAATCCTCTTGCATTTGGCTGCCAGCCACTAAACAAAATTTATCCCCCATTGAGATTTAATCCGACTTGCCATCAAATACGACTGACAGCAGCCTTTGGCTGCCCAGCTGTAACTATACTATATATAGAGATGCCTACTAGGATAAAACATACATATCTGCCTCCTGAGTCAGCTGTAATGAGCTTGACCTTAGCCCTGCCTCGGCCGTGTCTTTTGCCTGTCAGCGACAATCGCTGCCAAAAGATTCAATTCATTTTCTGACCTCTGCTCCAAAAGTCCAAGGCCAAGACGGGGTAAGCCAAACGAAAGGAAAAAGTTATCAATTGCCGAAGTTGGCCAATGGAACAACTGCTACTGCAGTGGCAGCCGCAAATTGCCACGTGGATGTTGGCAGAGTCATAAATTTTGATAAATGAAGTGCTCTGCCATGTCGCCAGCTACTTATCAGCGTTGTCATTGTCCAGGTGGCTGCTGTCCTCCTCCGAATCCCCGGTACTCCCACCCACACACAGGATTCCACCGTTTGGCAGACTTCCAATGACTGTTGCTCGTGTTCAGGGCTTTAAATACACCCTGACCAAAGGGTAAGCTGTTAAAGGGACTCTCGTTAGAGCTTGAAAAATATCGATGTCAGCATCAATATTATCGAGTGATAAGCAGAATTTTAATATTTGTTTTTAGATTTTAATTTCGTGGTATTCCCTCGACTGTGTAATTGCTTAATGGATGAAAATTCAACAGAAAATTTTAGAAATTGAAGGTACAATCCTAAATGGATCCTGTTGAAGTAAAAACATATAATTATTTATGTTTTATTATAACAACGAGTCAGGAAATACCCCATCTGTGTTCCTAGAAAACATCGATGTTATCGATATGACATTTTGAAAATATCGAAAATATCGAATAGTCAAGTATCGATATTTTTTAAGCTCTAATTCTCTTACATTTCCACAAGGGCATTAAAGTTCCACTACATTTTCTTCCACCTAGTTGGCTTTTCAATTTACTGTTTTGTTAGCTTTTCGCCATTTCGCATTGTTATGCGGTGCTATTTGTACTCTTACTTCTTCGTTCTCACTGCTATATTTTTTTTTGTATTTCTTTTTTCCTGCCCCACAAATGCTGCTCATGCATATGCAACAGCTTCTGAAAAACGCTGCATAAATCATACGCAGCGTTGGCCGCCGAGCGAAAGGATATTTTCTGTTGCCTACTTTGCCGGGGAAGGACTTTCATATTGACTGTTTCTAGCCGGCTGGGCAAATATTAATTAACCATCCAGAGGCCCTCTATTAAATTCGAGCCACAAACCCGTTCAGTGGGTCAGATTAACGACATGTATCCATATATCCATCGCCCAAGTCTCAAGTCTTGTATTTTGTGGGTCACTTTGAGCATAATTATAATTACGAGCAAGTGTGCTTACAACATTTTCCAGTTTGCTGCAGTTTCTCGGTTGTCGTTTTTGTTATAGTTGTGGCCTCAACTCGGCTGGGTGTTCAGCTTTTCTTGCCGGCGATGGGACCATAAATTTTAAATTAAGTTGCACTGCCGTTGGCGGGCTTTGTTTGTTGCTTCTGGGTGGCATTACTCTATTTGCAATATACGACAGCGTTGACAGCTGCAAAATCTGAAACTGGCGCTCGCCTAATTGTGAGCGATGAGAATGGGATATTTACTATGGCCACCGGAAGCGTATGAGACTTTATAAGCATTATGCGTAATCAAAAGAAACATATATCAGGAGTTTCTAAAGACTTTTTAAACATTACCATAAAACTTTTGTCGGTTTCAAAATTTGCCTAGTCTATAATCATAGAGTTTTCTTTCCTGTCCATTAATAAATCAAAACCTATCTAAACATTTCTGGCTAAGTAAACATGGAGTTTACTAAAACTTCCAGCGTTGAGGAAACCGAAAACACTGAGAACAGCGGTCATGCAAAGAACTTGCACGAAAACGTGTCCAAATTCTATGCTACCATAGGAACTATTTCGAGAAACATTCGCAAGGACGACTGGTCATACTTACAACGCCATCCAGAGATAAGAGCCATAATTCGAGTCATTACAACCGAGGCGATCAAGGCTAAGCCATCGAATATTTATGATTTCACGGCTAATTTATTCACTCCCGATAGAGACGAGGAGATGGTAGAAAAGGTATCTATATATTTCTCAATAAAACTTTAAAAAAGCTTAAATGTAAATCCTTTCAAGATAAACACGCAACTTAAGTGGCTCAATGAGCAGTTGAGAGGAGGTACCTGGAATCCGGCAGATGGAGATATTCCGTTTTCTGAAACTAGCGAGACGTCTTCAGAAAATAACTGTCCTACCGATTTAAATACTGCTGAGAAACTAGATGTAGCCGAAAGACTGGTGTGTCCTGAAAATTACAAGCCTAATTGCAAGAAATGTTGAGGAAAACGAAGTTTTTGTTGGGAGTATTTCAAAATATTTTGTGGTGTTTTGGTAGTAAAAATGGTACACAGCTTCGATGTCCAAAAAATTAAATCTTAACTAAAAAAAAGTTTCCACATTCAAATTACGTATTTTTTAAGAGTCTGTTGGGTTTGCTTAGGGTTAACATACGATATATATAGTTTAATTTAAGATTAAATATATGTGTACCATGGTACAAATTTCGAGACGAACGCACCTGCAACATGCAAAAGTGATGCCAAATTTTGTAACGAAAAGTATTTATTCGTTCGACTAAAGAAATACACTTTAAAATGTCTTTTAACTTTTTCTTAGGATCCTTTGTCAGAGGGAGTATTTAGTTTTACCCTATTTGTCTAAAATTTTATCTTTACTTATTTATTTGTCTTTCAACATTTATTGTAGTACAAAGTAATCTTGAATAACAGGTGGTACATTCATCCAAATACCTGCCATCGACTTCCTTGTTTTAGGTTTACTTGTCCCACAATTGCGATGCATTCTATTTCGGTTGCATGCAAATCTAATTGTGAGATCTATAATAAAAACTCTTGAGCTTGCTGGGGTCTTTTCTCTGTATCGCGTTGTTTGCAATCAGCGCTGACAAATTGCCAATCGATTTTGATGCGCCAGACATCGGCGTCGGCCCCTGTCAACCGTTCCCCCAGCTCCGCAGCCCTTTTCCTCAGATTTGCTTTAAAATCGAAAAATTTCTGTTTGCGTTTTGATGATTGCCGAAGACAATGAAATGACAATCAAAGTCACGTGCCGCCCAACGCCAGCTGCAAAAAAAAACTTGCATGCAAATTTGTGCGAAAGAGGAAAATGAAACGTGGGGAAAAGGGACGATCGACGGGGGGAAGGGGGAAAATTCCAAGGTGAAAATAAGTATCATACGAGAATGATTCGTTTTGATTGCCAGGGACAAATGCTTCGATGGCAGCCCTCTTTCGGAATTCAAAAATTCAGAGCCCTTCGGAAGAACTACAACAATTGCATGCCAACATCGTGTCTCCACACGCTCATTAGCCCATTAATGCCAAATGCTTACACAAGACGTTTTCCCAGACCTCTGCACTTGTTCTTATATACAATGTGGGATTAACCCTCTAACACCCGTTTTAAAACATGCCCATCATTTAAAGCAATCGGTTAGGCGGCTTCATTTATAGAAAATCTTTTTTATTAGATACTTTATTTCTCGCAATGATCTGAAATATATTAAACTCTTACGAATTAATATTTTGCTAGGCTCTGGAAACCTAATTCTTATAAAAAAAATGTATTAAAGACATAAAGATATATTAAAACCAATATTTTTCTTAAAATCCCTTTTATTATTGAATACTCAAAAGAACAATCTTTATTTTTAGAAAGGTGTTACAACACATATTTTAATTGTAATAAATGTACCATTTTTAATTTAAGCACTTATTAAATTTATGTGTAAACAGCCTTAAAGATATTTTTAATAGAGATATTTAAATAAAAAGATATAATTATAAAAACCCTTTACTTTTAAATACCCAAAAATTCCAGTGTCCTAAGGGATATTACAAGGATTGTGTAACTCCTCAAGTGCTTCATCTCATATAAAAACTAACAGATTTAATTGAAAACACTCAATTGCACTGGGCCTCCTCAGGTGTTAGAGGGTTAATCGGATGACCCCGGGACTCACCTTTGTTGCCGGGTCCGTTGGCCGTTTGCAGCGAGGACATCGGGATGGCCAGGCAGTTGCGCGGCGGCGGCGGAACGGCGAGTGCCAGATCCTGCGGCGGTTCGGAGCGCGGACACGGCGTATACGCAATCTTGCTGCCACGACCGGGCGTTGGACTTACACGGGCATGCCGCCCCCCCGTCACCGCTCCCCCGCTGCCCCGATCGCTCATCTTCCGCTGGTCACTGCCGCTCACTGCTCACTGGAAAACTAAATGCATTTTCTTTTGTGCACCAGTGCAGCCTTGGTTCCGTTGTTTTCCGGGCTTAGGGCATCTCTCTCGTCTTCCGGCTATTGTGCGTCAATATCCAGGCACTTTATGCTAATGCTAATGTACGGATTGCAAATGTCTTGGGGTTATATAGAGGCTTTTATTCCGCCCTCCCCTTTCACTGCACTGAACTAGTGCATTCAATTGGCTTTCAGGTGGGGCGAAAAGGGTGAGGGTGAGGATGAGGGCGATGGTGACCGTGAGCAAGGCTAAGGATGCGGCAAGGACGCACTGGCGACGACGAATCGAAACTTGAAGCGAGTCCACAACTTCACGTGCCACTGCAGCAACAACGACAGCAGCAGCAGCAGCAGCACACGAGACACATCCAACGAAAAATCGCAACCGATATCGGAAAAGTGCGACCGCACCGACTTGCACCGCTCGATGTCCTGCTGCCGACTGAGCGGAAAAGTGGAAAGTAGAAAGTGGCAAGTGGCAGGAGGAAAGCGACAGCTTCTCGTGCGGGCAAGCATAAAAATAACACGATGCCAAAATGCCGACGACAAACAGCAGCAGCAGCAGCAGTAGAAGAAGCAGCAGCAGAAGCAGCAGCAGCAGCTACAACGACAACGACAAAGGCCGAAGCGCAGCGAAATCAAAACAAACAAAATACAACGCGGCATATGGCAGACCTCGTGCGAAGCCCAACAGCCCACCCCCTTGAAAAACAAGTAACCCGTTCTGCCACCCATTTGTGTACCCCCCAACTCCCACCGCAGATGTGTACTTTCTCTCCGCGGGAGCATCTTCTTTGTCGCCGAGCTGCATTGAGAGAGCTTTCCACTTCCTGCTGGCGTAAAGCTCACGACCTTGGGCTTTTTTCATTCACAAAAATATTTGAGAAGGGTTGCCAGACCGAATGAAGAAAATACCAGGGCATAGCAGGCGTATGAGTGATATTTGTAGGGATTTTTTAAGGAACCTACACAGAGAGTAATACTTATGTAAGTACATTGTTCTTGAATTAAGAACATTCGTTCTCAAAAACCGTCTAGTACATTTTGGTATCAATACTAGAACGAAATGGTGAGTAGAGAAAAGTTAAACTGAGTTTATTTAACAACTTTTTGATAAAAATACTCTACTGACTGGACTAATAGTTTATTTGGTGGGATATACTATGTAAATACCGCAAATTCAACTTCATTCGAGCAAAATTGAACAATTTTCAACTTCAAAAATGTCGTTCTATTTTTAAGAACATTTTGAACTTAGATGAGAACGTCAGAATTTTCTGTGTGTATGTATACGCAAATATGACAAAAGGTCGAGGGGATAACAAAAAAAAGTGTCATTACTTAGCGATTTCTTTTTTATTTTCTAAAAATGTTATCTTTAAATTTCATTTTGATTGATGGTTATGTATGATGGTTTATGGAGCAAGTTTATAGGCAATTAAGACAAGATATAGAGTGGAACGCAACAAAAATTGTCTTTCTTTAGTGATACTTCTTTATACAGAAATGCTAACTTTAGAATACATTTTTATACAAACTTAAAAAAAAAAACATTATATATACATTTAAGGGTAGGTTATATGTCATTTATGTATGCATTTTATACTCTTGTTGCGTATGAGTAATATTTATCATAAATGACTTGCGTTACAAAAAAATACGGGAGCTCAGATATTTTTCTTTCCTCGGTAGTGTAACTATTATACATGTAAAAAATGGAAAATAAGTATGTACATTCCCTAATATAAATTCTGTATGTAGATTGTAAAATAACCAAGCTATCCAAAAGCTTTGATTACAGCAAAGGACACTTTGAAAACAGATTCAGGACTCCACAACTTGGGAAGCTTTTTATCCCACCTTATGGGGAAAAACCACATTTAATTTAATGCTACAAATATTGCTCACCACATTTCTACTATTTAGTTATTACTTTACCATTTTCTATAATGTAAAAATAAATAAAACACACACACCATTTAAATTGTATATTCTGTTTTTGTCTTTATTTAGTTTTTTTTTTGCCTGTTAAGTAGAATAGAATTATTAAAATTGTTTTATATTCGATTCGCTTTTGTCTGGTTTTGTTTTTCCGATTACACAGATTTACGTGTTAGTTAATGGAATTAGTTTTGCATTTGATTTTATATTTGCTATGCAGATTTGTTTGGGTAGTGGCAATACCCTAATACTTGTCACCTTGCCCACCGGATTGTTCTATTTAATCATGTCTCAAGGTTGGTTGGTATAAACAGTTTTATAGTTTGCCTCTTGGAAATTCATATTCGATAAGTTTAATTACAATTTAGAGCTTAGAAGTTACAGTTCATATATAGAGTCAGTTGTTGTCCTATGGATGAAATTTCGTTACTGGTTTTGATTAGGTGATCTTGCTTTGCTATAGTTATGCCTGCTGCCGCATAGTTGCACTCTCTTCTTTTATTTTGGTAGGTAAAGCTTTGGATATTTCGTATTTCGATATATAATGTTTAACATTTCGCTTGCTTAAACTTAGAACATTTTGGTATATTCCTCAAATCTGAATCTGAATCGATGTATCAGAGCGCTGTAGCTGTAGCTCGAGTAATGCATACAATCCGCAGTCCACAACAAATGTGTTTTGCAAAAAACCGGAAAATGTGTTCAGTGTATGTGTGGTGTGGGAGGTATAGGTGTATTGAAAGATCAAACAACTAGTTGTATACTTTTCGGCTGTCAAAGAAAGTGTTACTTCAATAAATTCAAGAGAACAATAATCTAAATTAGGTTTCTAAAATATATACAACTTTTTTCCCGATAGATACAAATTCAATACGAACTAAATGTGTAAAAAAAACTTTACCAGCTTTAATTATCACTTAACTTTATACATATATTTATTTTCTAGGCGCAATAAGTTCTAATCAATATCATATAATATCCGTATATACCATTTATAATTTGAGTTCATTCAAGGCCTACGTTTGCATTTTACGCTTTTAATCTATGACAAGACTAACATCCATATTTTAAGTACCGAAATATTCGTTCATTCGAAGAAAATACTTGTATGGCTACATTATTACTTGTGGCAATCGGTTATTCTCATAGACATTCAGTGCAGTTCCGAATCAAATTGAGGAGAGTGAGTGCAGGAACGGGCCTTCTACTTGCCTGGCTTATAGGTACACATGGTTATGGTATATTGGACATCAAGAATAACTTGCACATTCGCTATACATATATTTTTAGGCTTTCTCCATTACGATGAAATCTCTTAATAGGTGGTTTTAGTGCATACATTCAATGTATAACTTGTTAAATTCTTATCGGATTATAGTGTGGGGCAAATATCTCTCAAATCGGGAAGCTTCCGTTTCCGGTTCCAGTTGTCGTTGGCTGGCCGCAGTTCAACCAATGGAATCCCTGGCGATCCGCTGGCCGTACTTAATCTATAAATCAACTTGACTTGTGGAGCTCATGGATCTCAAGTGAAGATCCAATACAGTGGATAGCATATCCTTGGGGGCCGAATTGGAGCGATATCTATCTGGTGATGATTGAGCGGGGTGTGTCTGTGAGAATGTAAGCCAATCCACAAATTGTTAAAAAAGAAAACGACAATTTTGGTTTTTGTTTCGAGGTTTTTAAAATGTTTGTGTATTTTTTTCAAAGAAATTTCTGTATGTTCTTGTTGGTTTCGCTTGTTAATGCTCATAGTTTTTCTCATCGGTTGTTGCAATTTTTTACAATATTCGTAAATATAACTTGTATATAGCTTTATTTATATGTATATATATATGTCTGCATATATAGATAGAGGCGCGAGTTCTTTGTTTTGTTTCTTTGCCTGTCCAAATATTGTAATTTGCTAAACACTTTTAGCATATTTTAACAAGTTTGTTTTTTCATGGATTTTGCTTTCCATTTCTTTGACTGCCTTCTGCTTTGCAAACGAAGATAAATATTTATGCAAGTTTTGATTTGGAAATCGAGAAACTCAGTGAATCCAGCCTTCAATGCCACAACTGACGCACTTCAGCAACCCATTTGAATTGGAAATGCTCTGTATCGTTAGACATTCAAGAAACTGGAAATTCTTGAGAGCCTACTTTCGAGGGAAAGTGACCGCTCAAAAAGTTTACATTGTCAGTTAGATTTTACTATTTTTTTTAGATTTAGAAAAATTCGTCTGTCATTTGATTAGAGTTAAATTTTGCCTGCAATTCATTTAGGTTTCAATATAGGTTCATTTCTTTAAAACATTGCACAAATTTCGCTACAAAATGTTTTCTTCTTTTTATTTTGTTTGTTAAAAAAAGTTATAGAAAAGTGTTTTTTTTTGTTCTTGATTTTTATGTTTTTTTCATTAGCGCAAATGGTGTTTTTGTTCAAATTTTGTCGTTGCCCTTCAGAGCGTTCTGTCCAAAGTCAAGCAAACAAAGGGAATTATAAAACTCGACTTAATATTATAACGTAGAAAACACGCAGAGCTGTTGACTTTGTGTTCCTGCCTTTGTTAAGTTATACTCACAGTTGATTTATGCAGTGGAGAAGAGTTAGAGTTAGCATGGGAAAGATCAGAGATGGCGTGGTGAGGTGTGGGATGGGATTGGATTGGATGGTGTATGGATAGATCGGTTAGAAGACATCACGACGTTACGAGTTCGTTACAGTTGAGAAAAGGAAAAACAGGGTTTTCGATATGAAATTAAATTAAAACCGAGCACGGTTCAGTTAGTTAGCATTGGTCGCGCAGACTTTCATTCGACTTTCTATATCGTTATTAACGTTAACTAGGCAGCAGTGGACATATAGAGGAAAGACAGTTAGACAGATAGATAGATAGTAGTTGGGTGGTTTGGTTTGTGGAGACAGAGCGGATGGGTTAAAGCTTGCGGTTGCTGTGGTGCCAGGAATTGCAGTTGTTGCACTAACTTCAACTTAGACCATTATGTTCGTATATTAATTAATGTTACGCTTAGCCAGCTCAATCTTTAGCTTTTGCCTAAACTTTGCTTGTATCCACGCTTGATTTGCTTACATTTAAGACAATTGTCTTTGCATTTAGCTAGTTTAATTCATATGTATAATTTATTTATAAATATATATAGTTATATATATAACTGTTCCGATGCTGAACTGTTGATGCTGAACTGTTCTACATCGTCTCCTGTTGTTAAGAGTCGTCTTCCTTCGCGGGAGCCTCCTGCGATGTTGCTGCTGCTCCTCCATACTTCGTCCTTTCTTCCTTTTCTTTTATATGTGTGTGTTTGATGAAATCTTCTCCTAGCTTCTTCGTCCAGCTCTTCCTCCGCTTCGTCTCTCATATAAATATTTAATTTTATATTTCTTTATAATAAAATTATATTACTTTAGATTTGGTTTTCCTTTTGCTTTAAGTACATTAGGTATTTATATGTATGTATATATATAGTTCCTTCATATTTATATTTGTAATAGTAATATTCGGTTTACTGGTTTTGCTGCCGCTTAAGTACTAGAGAAATCTGTTGCTGTTGTGTTTTTTGTGGCGTTTGCATTGTTAAATGTTAAATCTGCTCGTACATATATTAATATATAGTCAGATCGCCGTGTCTGGTGTCGCTTAAGTTTGCTACAAATAGTGCCGACAAAAAAGCTGCCTATCAAGGACCTTTTGGACTGCGGTCCTACTGGTCCTCGTACAGCCCCCAAAAATATGCCTCATCTTCTGCTGCGCGCCACATTTTTGGATTTTAATTTAATTTTATATCGAAAATGTATTTGTAGTTGGTTTTGTTTTTTGTTTTTTTGTAATTTTTATTTGTTTTATTTTTTCTTTATATTTATTAATTTTAAATTTAAATATAATTTAATAAGAAGAATTTGTTGTTGTTTGATTTTACATTATTTATAATATATATATGTTGTATTTATAATATATTTTACTTCTTGTTTTTCTGACATGTCTGTGTGTGGGAGTGGGTGTTTATGTGTGTGTTCTGTGTGGGTGTGGTGTGTGTATGAGAGAGGGCTTGTGTGTGTAGAGTGTGTGTCTATATAAACTTTGCCAGTTTGCAAAAATTTCAAATATTTCTTTAACAGTTTTTGTTTTATTTGTATTTTTATTTGTTGTTTGTTTAGCTTTTATTTTTATTCTTTCTCGCAACGAAATCGACAAATTTTTCTTTATACTTTAAACACAATTTACTAGCTTACAGATTCGGGTTTTCATTTATTTTTTAACTCGAAAACTTTCAAACAAAATGCAGCCGCTGCGCGCCGACGTCGCCAGGTGGCGCGCTGACCATCATTGGTGGCGCCATCTATCGGCAATACTGGTGGATCCTGCTGCTTCTTGCTTCTCCCTCTGCTCGCCCTTCTTTATGCTCTTCAATTTGTTTAAGTGTAGTGATAGACTTGTTCTTGTTATTCAAAACGATAACATGCGATTCTTGTTTGTTGCTGCTGGTTGTTGTTGTTGTTTGTGGTTTTAAACGGTGACTTCATTAAGTATGCTGTTTTGGTTGTTGTTTTTTTGTTGTTGCATTAAAATTATGTTGTTTTTTCGTTTAACCTTTTCTCTCAGTTTAATGTAATTCTTTCTTTCTGAATTCTGTTGTTTCATTTTTTGCTTGTTTAAATTTTCTTTTGCTTTTGCATTTTTTTAAGTGTAAGTTTCATTTGTTTTAAAGTTTCTTAAATGTTTTTTGCTTCTTATTCTTCATTATGTTGGTTGTTTTTTGCTTAACTCTTTGTTGTTGTTTGTTGTTTTTCTTTTAAGATCTTTTACTGGGGTCCATAGCAACAGCGTGGCGCGATGTTATTGCGCACAGCTACAGTCTTCGTCAACATCTTAAAAAAATAGAAAGGCTTAAAAAGAAATAATTTAACGCTTCACTTCGATGTCATCATAGTCACGAATTCTGCAAAGATAGAGAAGAAATGTGAATT
Source organism: Drosophila subpulchrella (assembly GCF_014743375.2). NCBI lineage: Eukaryota > Metazoa > Arthropoda > Insecta > Diptera > Drosophilidae > Drosophila > Drosophila subpulchrella. Next base: position 11,716,456 of record NC_050611.1, read on the forward strand.
AGTATGGGTTTTAAAAGGAAATGATTTAAATTGTTTAAAAATATATCTAATAACTTCAAAGAACTCCAACTTATAGGTGATTCTCATCAAATAAACGCTTTTAGTAGCTACTAACATCAAGGTATTATTACTACACCAAAAATACCTACTGCTCCCAATTAAAAACTTCAAATTATATATGTCCCCAACTTAAAGTGCACTCCCAACCACTTAGGCACCGAGTTGACACAAAATACAAAATTCACACAACAAATCAAGTATCGAAAATAGCTGAGCGCTGTCATTAACCTTCTACTAAATTAAGACGCCAATTAATCAATAGCAAACGAGCATTACACTATGGCTGCAACAGCAACACCAACAACGGCCACCTAATCAATAAGACAAACGAGCAAGTCACGAGATGTCTGATGAAAACACTTTGCCGCACAGCATACACACAGCCCGTCGAATCGAGCGTGTAGCCAAGGAAAATTTATTGAGTGCAAAGACTCAGACAGTCAATCGCCAGAGATTATGTACTCTCTTCGGTTCCCCATCCGAAAATAGAAAGCAGAGGATGCTGCCTGCGACGTTGGCAGCGACGGAAGCAGAGTGCAATAAAGACGTTGCCTCTTGCCGCATTGTTCGCGAATTGATGGGTAGAAACGGGATATATGTGTTCAAGAGTCTAGACTACAAAGTACCTTGCAACAACCAACGTTGCATAGCTAAAATGCGTAAAAAAACTATTTATCTTATATGAAAAATATTGTAGTTAAGAGATACATTATTAATGGATTCCAGCTCTTATAGATCCTGAGATCTATGTATGTTTTTAAAATAACTAAATTTGTATTCGTTCAAAATCCATATACCATCCTTTTTTTCTACATTTTCCATATTTCCTACATATATCCCTTGTAAAAAAAAAAAAATGAAAACTTCAGCATCATCGACTCAATCAAATATTGCAGTTAAGAGATACATTATAAAAGGATTAAATCTCTTATAGATCCTGAGATCTATATATGTTTTTAAACAAACTAAATTCTTATTCGTTCAAAAGCCATATACCCTTTTTTCAACATTTACCCTTTTACCTACATATATCCCTTGTAAAAAAAAAGAAAACTTCAGCATCATCGACTCAATCAATAAGGAAGAAAAAAGAGACGAGGAGTAGCACAGCCAACAGATGAACTGAAAGTCGGGGTCTTCCCGCCTGTGTTGGTGTCCCCAATTTATCAGGTGTTTGCCTGTTTCTATTTTTAAAAGGAGAAAAGAAGAATTCTCGGCCGCTGCCTGCATCTGTTCTTGTTGATTGCACATCTTCGTCTCCCTGTCTTTGCCGTTGCCTAGGGTGATTGCATTTTTGAAATATTTAAACAAGAAGACAAGAGAGGGACACGAAAAGACATAGATAGGACGGGCAAATTGAGTGGGCGTGTAATTGGGTGGATTTCCTCGGGACCAATGGTCAAGAATTTATAGGTTTAGATAGGATTGCCAAAAATAAGAGACAAACGTGTTTTTCCGGGATTGCAAAACCTAATTTGACTACAGGACAATTTGGTCAAGGGTTTATTAGTATTAGGAAGTCGATTTATAATAGTAATCAAAGTTTTACCTTTACTTTACTATTAAAGTTTGATAATTCTCAAGGAGTAAGTTTAATGTATGCCCAAAATGTAATTTATGAGCACATAGTTCTCAGCAATTTCTAATTCTCCTACTTCAACCAATCTATATAATCTTTTTCTTGCTTAGTTTACATCAAGCGAATAAGTCTGGCCCCAGAAACGTGCTTATCAACCACCTTTAACAATCGATTGCTATATCGAAAATATGGGAACACTTAACCTGGCGTTTATAGGATTATTATTCCACCTAGCAGCACTAAAAGTGCCAAACACACCTTTGATAATAAAACTAAACCCTTTCGCTGGTCGTAAACGGCTTAAAAATAAAATGTTATTAGCTAAAGTTCAGGCAACGCCCGGAAAAGGGCTAAGCCGTATGCAAAATATACAAGAATCGAAACCCCTGTGGTGTCGGCCTTGACATTTGCCCACATGCAAATGCCCAAGTTTCACTTCTTTGATTAAATCTTCGTCCTAAAACATCACTACCTCCACTTGGGCCGCGCCCCATTAGTTAGCCAGTTATTTGCACTGAGAATAAAAATTGATATATTACAATTTAAGAAAATGTTGGGTTAAGCAATAATATATGTATATTTAAGTTTCTTTAAAATATTAATCTCTAATATATTTTTGTATACTATTTATTTTATTTTTTTTTATAACAATTTTTTTGTTCAGTGCTTTTTCCATGGCTAATAGTTTGTTGAAGACTTTTAGTGGGTTGGGTTTTCCTCGCTGTTAGATAAGACAATTAAAATGAAATTAAGCCCGATCGAGTTGCAACTTTTCCGGTCGTCTCTTGGTCAACAAAACATTTTAAGCAAATTTTCTTGGATTTTATTTTAGAGACCCACCAGCCCCCCGATTTTGCCGCAATACCCCCCTCATTACGTCGTTTGGCGTTTTTGTGGTTCTGCTGTTTATCTTTCGTCGTTTTGTTTACATTCGCCAAACTTACTAGTTCTATCTTTGCTAAGGTATATTATTTTCTTTTTTTTTTAGCTAATTTTGGAATTCATCTTCACCCCCTCTCTCCGCTCAAACATTGGGATGTGTTCATTTAATTTTCCTCGCCCCTGTGCTAATGTTTAATTTGTTGTTCTTTGTATTTTGTTTAACATTTTATTTGATTTTCGACTGGTTCTTCTTCTGGCTCTCGTATCTGCCGACGTTCCCTTTGCACAGCATTTTCTATCTGGCACTTGGCCAAAGTAATTCTCATCTCATTCCCATTCCCATACCCATTCCCATTCCCCAATATCTTTCTCTGCATATTCATTGTTTGCGCCATATAATTTTCACTTGCAAAATTACCGAAGAGTGAGAAAGTGGGGGGTGTTTTGGGGAGGGGGATCGGGGGTGATTGGGGGATATACCCGGCACACTGTATAGCCGGCAAGACAACAATAAAGACTTTGGTTAATTGGCAATAAGCAAAATGGCAACAATGCGCATTTTATATTTACGTTATGCTGATTCCGCTGACTGAACGAAAAAACACGGCCAGGCGAGTGAGATTCATTCGCTCGGTCAATGTTCATGCCATCCCCTACATAACACCCCAATTTTCCGACCCCCCAAGTCCCCAATCCCCCAAAAACCTCCCCAGAATCCACAAGATAATGTACGGGGAAATTAAAGAATATTGCACAATATTTATATATTTTATTTTAATTGTTGTTTCCCATTCGCACTGTTGCCGTGCGCCGCGAGCTGTGTGCTGTTCGCTGTTTGCCCCGGCAGGTTAATCATTTAAGTGTGGAATTTACGCGCGACATTTATTTTGGCTTTTAAAAACATTTCAATTTTGGGCGGCAGAAAAGTGGCGAAAGGCATAAAAATTGCTGATTGGGAGCAGGCACAGGAAAAGTTTAAATGCCGAGTGATATATGGCGGGGGAATGATAATTTGGAATGTTTTTAAAAGGCTGGATTTTATTTACCATTAAATGCACTTTTCTTAGTAAATTTATTCCGAAAAATACTGGAATAAATTGGAAAAATACCATTATCACCTGATTCTAAACTACTTGAGGTTTCTGACAAATCCACCTTCCTCGTAACAATTAGATACTACTACCTGACAGTTTGAAGAACCATTTCAAATTCCCCACTTCCTTATTATCAACTAATCCTACTTTTCACACCCTTTATCAATGTTCGATTTTATACAAAAAGAATCTATTAACAAATTTCACTATAAGTACTTTTAGATAATGATTATAAATGTAGATCATCATTCTTCCGTTCGCTTTTGTTTAAACTTTTCCCTATTTTTATGTATTTTGTTCATAAATTACTTGTGATTAATCTATTTGATCCGAGAAATGCCTCGGCGGCAGCCAAAAACGATTTCTATTTGAACTTGAAGATCAACATATATACGGATAGGCAAATACATATGTAGGTGGAAATACTGTCCGATTTTAATTGCTACTTTTCCCGGTCTCTATATAGTGTGCCCAACAACAAAAGGAATTTCGCGCAGAGCCAAGGGAGTGGGAGGATATGCCCTGGGAGATCTGTTGAAAACTTGCGAGGATTTTTTCGCGTTTTCAAATTTGTTCCATTTTCTGTTTTATTGTTTTAGCTATTTTTATTTTCCGACTATTTTTTTCGCTTGCCTGTTGTTTGCTCAATTGAAAAATCAATTTTCAAGCAATTAAAAAATTACAAAGAACACAAAACACGAAAATTTCAAATAAAAATGCACTGCACATGGCGAGAGATATTTGTTTTATATCTGTCTCTCTGTATCTATATATATAGATTTATACGGCTAGCACTGAAAGTAGGTATTACTATAATGAGTCAGGGAAGGGGGCGCAGAGAGATCTGGTTAATTAGCAAAGCCATATGACACAGCCAAGTGCCAATTGTGACTCAAATGCGATGCCCGTGATTCAATCACTGCCGCTGTTGTTTTAGTTTCTCGACAGGTGCTATAGACAGATCCAATTAGGGTCCAACACGCGACCCACAAAAACACTAAAATATCTAGCCATTACAGCGTAATATAGCGTAAGCGACACCTTACAAAATCAATATGTCGATGCAGATTATTGGAAAATATTACCCATATTTCATCATCTCTTTATGTACAAGCTAAAACCTTGCTAAAGTGTTATTCGGTAAAAGTTATCTAACTTTTTCTCATTCTGTTTTTAAGTACCGCCATATGTGTCATGATAAAATACTAGTTTCGAGACTGTTTTTTCACGTAGCTAAATATTTTAAGCCAGTAATTTATCAGTTAAAAGATGTTATACCTTTTTAAACTAAACAATCCATAAACTTATTTTCAATTTTCTTTGATCTCTTTTAGAACTTTTACTACATTTTGTGGAATTGCTGGATATAAAAGGTATTTCCTTCGAAAAATTTAAAAATTATTATATTTCCAACTAAAACCGTATTATTTTGAAGACTATTAGACTATGGAGACCCCGCATCTCAGCAACTACAATAATTTTGGAACTATAAAACGGTCTCTGATTTGTTTTAGATGCCTATCTCCGAGATTACTCACCTTCGTAATTGACCTGACCGTCACCATCGATATCAGCCTCACGGATCATCTCGTCGACCTCCTCGTCTGTGAGTTTCTCGCCCAGATTTGTCATCACGTGACGCAACTCGGCCGCCGAGATGAAGCCGTTGCCGTCCTTGTCGAAAACTCTAAAGGCTTCCCGGATCTCCTCTTCGCTATCGGTGTCCTTCATTTTGCGTGCCATCATTGTAAGGAATTCTGGGAAGTCAATTGTGCCGTTGCCTGTGCGGAAAGCATAAAGAATAACAATTAATTTCGTTGCATACTTTGTGGGTGGGATTTCGGGGATTCCATCCGCACCATCCTCATACCATACAATACCATCAATTTAAATTCCTCCCCGGAGCGTTATAATAAATTCAAGTCAGGGATAAAGGCACCCAGCATTTCTCATCATTATGCCCAAGTTTGCTCTCCATTCCAACGCCTTATATAAAAACGAGAATACCCCGGGGCTGTGTACACTACTTAAAGCTTTTCATCGTGTTGCCATTTCGACGTTGGCAAATCCCTGGGAGGTGGTGGGTATATAATCGAGCATATTTTCATATTTGCCTAAGCCCCAAACAAACTTTCCTAGCGGTTCCGAAAGACGCCAGCGTGTGTGGACCACCCACCTTGTAGAGGTGGAGTGCGAGAGATAAGTCCGCCTAATCCCATTTCTGTTGAATCACTCTCTCTTATCTAGCTCCTTTATCGCCTGGCTCAGCCAAGTGGAATGGAAATTTGTTAAAGAATTTAGCCAAACATTTTCCTGAGGTTATCCTCTAAGTGAAACGCAAATGAAGTGGTCCAACCGAAATTCTTGTTATACTAATTGAAAAAGTTTCGTTCGTCGGCTTGACTTGGTTTTAAGTTGAAAATAGTTCTCATTTTTTGGGGGGAGATGGAGAAGGGGGCGCACAACTTTTGGCCTTAATTGTTATTGACTGACTTTTTCAAGCCATCCCGAAGAGAGCAGGCGGCATGGCCAGAAGAGCCTTTTGTCCATAAAATGGAACAAAACAGTATAAAATGTTTTTCAGTTTTCCGTTTTCTGCTACCCTCAAAACCAAATGGAGCGTGGTTCATTGTGGCTATCATTTTGTTTCTTGTGAATTGAATGTGTTTTTTATTACTTTGCTGGAAATGGTTTTTCGCTGGAGAAAACTTTCAGTATATGATTGCTAGAAACGCAGAGGTTCAAGCTCTTTTCAACTTTGGCAAAAACAAAAATGCTCTCCCAGGGGCAATTTAGATTTAATGATGGAGATAACATGTCAGAAACTTTGACCCCAAAAAATAAGTTTCATAAAATAAAAAAGAATGAACTCTAAAACACTCGTAGCCCAAAAGTAAATAATACGTTTCTACTTTATGGCGCCTTGAAAATATTTGGTTTATAAAACGATTTAACTGATTCAGCACTCAAGTTCAAATGAGCAGAAAAAATCTGGAGGCGATTCCATTTCTAAATAATTTGCACTCAATGCTTAAATTTGTGGGGGAAAAAATCAATTACACTTTGGGCTAATTTAAGTATTATTATTATTCAATATGACCGCATTGAAAGCCAAAAATATATATTTCGAAAATAGCCAAAGAATATTAAATAAAATATCGACGGGTGGCTTTAGTTCATTCCGATTTCTGTTGCGATTTCGATTTCGGTTTCGGTTGTTTGGTTGCTTGTTGTCTTGCCTCCGTTTCTGTTTATGATTCTATTTAAAACATTTGACGCGATTTTCTGTTGCTTTTGGCTTTGTCGATAGGATTTCCCCAACCAACCAAAAAAAAAAATAGAAGAAAAAAAACAAATACCAAGGAAAGCCTCCACCACCACACACAAAAGTACATATTGGTATGGGGCGACAGACAAAAGCATTGAGAAATTTGTTGCCATTTTTGTTAGACGCTTCTTAGACTGGCCCGAACGAACGACTTTGACGAACCGGCGCAGCCCAATTATGATAATTATGATGTTCATCGCGCTGCCGATGGCGATTATGATGATGGCCAGTGTCTGGCGGGGGTTTCGGTTTCCATTACGTTTTCCTGCCAATCCCGCCCCCATCACTTCCACTCCCCCTACCCCTTCTGCCGATTCGCAACGTTGCTCGCAAAATTTTGCAGACAATTTACAATTTTAATAAGTTTTTTTTTTCGCGCGCAGTGGCATTGCTAAATATAGTTTGGGGGCATTTTCCATTGCTCTATAGAAATACAGTCAACGTTTGCACAGATCTAAATTTATTGCAAACCAGACAAAAATGCACGGTAAGGGGTTAACTCCTTACAATATTACTTGCAAGCGTTAGAATATTACAGAAAGTTTTATTTTCTCCTAGCCATAAATTACACCAGTTTACAAAAAAAAATTGATGAAATACGCACTTTAGGAAACCTTTGTTTTCCGGTAAGATACATCTCCCTGATTAAGAAAAGGGCATTTAAAATTTTTTCTATGGTACCAATTTTTTTTAAAGTGTAAAAAACGTTTTTCGCACCTTTTTATTTTCTAACTCCAGTTGTGATAAACCGAATTCGGTCATTAAAGACTCATTTTACAGGTAATGGAATGCCCTTTAACTTTCTTATACACATCATTGAGTTCCATTCATTAGTTTAGAAGCTACACTTCGTCAAAGTTGAAAAAGTTGGAAAAAATGCAAAAACGCTGGCATAAATTGCTTCTTTAAAAATACACGCCTAAAAACCGAAATTAGTTTTATGTTGTTTTCTTAAAGGCTGAACCTTAACGGAGAATATAAGCCATTGATCACGACAATCCGTTGGTAAATCGATTTTTTACAGATTTTTAAACGTATATACCCAAGTTCAGTGTTCGGGAGCAGCGGCCGTTAAACATTATTTTAAATTTTCAGTGTTGAGGAACGTAAGATTTTGGTGCAAGTAGTTATGCATAACGTCAGTTTCTTTGCTATTAGTGCTTGGCAAGCTAAAAAGTATGCGATTGCAGTTACAAGGAAATCATTTTCATATATTTTTAGCAAGGAAATAGCAAGGAAACTGACGTTATGCACTACAACTTGCACCAAATTCTTACGTTCCCCAACACTGAAAATTTAAAATAATGTTTAACGGCCGCTGCTCCCGAACACTGCACTTGGGTATATACGTTTAAAAATCTGTAAAAAATCGATTTACCAACGGATTGTCGTGATCAATGGCTTATATTCTCCGTTAAGGTTCAGCCTTTAAGAAAACAACATAAAACTAATTTCGGTTTTTAGGCGTGTATTTTTAAAGAAGCAATTTATGCCAGCGTTTTTGCATTTTTTTCAACTTTTTCAACTTTGACGAAGTGTAGCTTCTAAACTAATGAATGGAACTCAATGATGTGTATAAGAAAGTTAAAGGGCATTCCATTACCTGTAAAATGAGTCTTTAATGACCGAATTCGGTTTATCACAACTGGAGTTAGAAAATAAAAAGGTGCGAAAAACGTTTTTTACACTTTAAAAAAAATTGGTACCATAGAAAAAATTTTAAATGTCCTTTTCTTAATCAGGGAGATGTATCTTACCGGAAAACAAAGGTTTCCTGAAGTGCGTATTTCATCAATTTTTTTTTGTAAACTGGTGTTATTATTTCCTAAACTTTGAGATCTTCATAACAGTTTAAGATAACCATATTAGACCTTATTAATAATATTCAATTTTATAGAGATCGTATAAATTTATAGTTTTTTAAGCAAAGGGGCTTTAAGAACTTTAGAATTAATAAGTCCAGATTTCGTTAATATATAGTACCCATTTAGTGCTACAAAAAAAAAAACATCACCTTACTGTGTATGTATATTATTTAAGCTGTTAAAACTAAAATGTCTACTGTAATGTGTCTCTCCCATTGGATATTTCCAGTGAAAACACTACTTTTCCTTTTGCTAAATTTAATTTATATTTCTGGACAATCCCATTGGTACCCCTCCCCCTGTCGACAACTAATGCGGTCGTTTGCATGCAGTTCAGATACTCAGAAGCTGGCAGTTTGGCCATCGTCAACTGCCTGCGACGAGACGCCAACAAAATTTTAAGTAATGAATGTTTAATGTTTCCGTCAGATTCCTGCCTGCCGTGGATTCCTGCCAACGAGAGTGTGAGTGGGCCATGTGAGTGGGTGATTCGGGTTGCCAAGTTAGTTTCGGCCAGCAAATGCATTCCTTTGTGGGATCGTAAATTAGAGGAGTCACTCAGCAGGGGGAACAACTTTTTTTTCAAGTAATTTAAAATACTAAACGCTGGAAAATAAAGTTGCCAAAACATTTTGCTTTCCACTCAATGAAAAAGTTTTGCACATATGCAAATTCCAGCAAATAAAGTTGGCAAAATTGTTAGGGGGCTCCCAAGTGGCGACCCCCTTGCCATAAAGCATACTACTATTTTTAGCCCTGATAAACAGTACATCCACCCTCCTTCCCCGTTTGTCTAAACCCCTTTGCTTTTCCTTGATTGCAACACTTTAACTGTTTGGAGGAAAAAAGAAGGAAATTGTGCGAGAGTTTTCAGGGCGCCTGCGCTACAAATTCTGTGCAGGACTTTGCAGATTTTGTCCTGGATATTTTCGACAACATGCGCACAGCATTTCCACGTGCAAGCGCAACAGCAGCAACAACAAACCAAGAAAAACTCGCAAAGAAAATGGAACAACGAAAACAAATACAAATTGGGCGGGGACAGTTACAAAACGTATGAAAAAGTGAGGTAAAAGTATCTTTTTCCAGATAAATTTACTTCTAACGCACCCTTTTGGAAAAAAAATACAAAAATAGGTACAGGAAACATAAATAAATAGTAAATATCTAAACTAACATCTTTCAAGGAACTGAATAAACTTAAATGCTTGGTAAAAATAAAATATCCTTCAAAATAAAACCAAAAAAAATCTTTCCCTTTCAAATTTCCTAAGTGCTTAAAATAGAGTGGAAAGCTTTTTTTAACTCCACACACTTGCAGCAATCTAGTTTTCCGCCAAAAGGTGAAAAACCTCACGCTATAAAAATGGGCGACACATTTTCAATTTTGCCACATTTTTGGCGCGAGGCGCCTGCCGCTCGATTTCCTCTCGCACCAGAAATAAAAATGGATCTTCTTCGTTTCCCGAAAAAGTTTGTTACACTAAAACTTGTCCGAGATTTTGAGCTAGGCAAACAACCACCTTTACTCAAAAATTCAAAATAAAAAAAATGAAATACCATCGGAAAACAAAAAATTTTGACAGCAGCGGCTGCCAAAGACAAGACACGGGAAAGAGCCAAAATATTTTAGTCATCTATTTTTAATGCCTATGACGTGTTTTTGTTGCATATTTTTAGCCAAGAAATGATTTTCATTTTTTTCCACCCATTGTTTGTCGTACAAATATTGGTCTGATCTATGTCTGTCTGCGAAAAGAGGAGAACGGAACGAGTGAGAGGGATTAGGCCCAGAACAGCAATAGATTGGGGTAAACAAAATTAGAAACCTCGGGATCGGGTTAGTAGGGGATATCGCCAGTGTGTTTATAACTGGCACCGAGCTGAACGACTGAAACCATAGCAAATCGGATCATTTGCACATGTAGCCAAAAGTTTTAGAGTCTGACTTCATCAAGTCGTATAATTTGTGGCTACAAATAAATTAAGGGCAATTCACGTTCCTACAAGTACACATACAAACAGAGTACTTAAAACGTCTTTTGTTTGCTTTCTCGATCGTAACTGAAATTCTTATAACCGTTCTAAAAATATTAAATCATTCTTTAGCACTGTGCGCGAATTCTTCAGCATCATACGTGAATTTTTCAGCAAAATACGCAGCTACATAGGTTATAGGTTTCGAAAACATCGCTTGACTGACTTGATATCTATTATAACACTCCCAAAAATGTATGATCTAATATTTTATCAATTCTTGCCCGGTTTTTGCATTTTTCCCCAAACTTACCGTCGGCATCAACCTCGTTGATCATGTCCTGCAGCTCGGCCTCTGTGGGGTTTTGGCCCAGGGAGCGCATGACTGTGCCCAACTCCTTTGTTGTGATGGTGCCATCGCCGTCTTTGTCGAATAGCGAGAATGCCTCTTTGAACTCAGCGATCTGTTCCTCTGTCAGCTGATCGGCCTGTAAGTACACAAATGAATACCGCATTAATTAGATGCACAACTTTGAGTTCCAGACACACCATTATCAATTGTAATTAAACCTTTCTCTACAAATTGTTTACAAAATAAATATTACTGCTATTGACTATTCTACTCGACCAGGTCGGTTTTGTGAAATATTTTTCAACGAAATCTCGATTGCATTTCAATGTCAACATGGAAAACTACCAAAGAATACAATTAGGGACAACAAAAGACGAAAAAGGAGAACAATTGTGTTTAATTTGAATAATTTTGCGTATTGTTTGTTTGTCGCAAGGCAAGTCGCCCAGATACAATTGTATCTGTATCTATGCACGGGTATCTTGAAAAAGGTGTTAGGTTTCCGCTGAATCAACAAAATCTGACGTCAGCGACTGAATAAACAAGAGGCCAGGGAAGCTCTGAAGTAAAGAGGAGTGGTAGATGAGAACCGGCAGTAAGACACCCAAAACCAAAATTTATTATTGTCATACGAGTGATGTATATGCGACAAGAGACGTGCCAGTTGTCAGGTTCAGGAGCCGGTATAGCCGCTATAGCGAAAAACGATCCTCAAAGTCTAATGTTCTCATGTTCTAGCAACAAATCCAAAACCGGGCGTATAAAATTCCCGTTTGCCTGTTATTGTTTTATGGCACATTAGTGTTTATTTGGGCAATTCGCTCTCAACTCACCGATAAGCTCAAGAATTTAACGAGTATAATATAAGGCCTGGTTTGACTTGCGATAATTATTATTAATCATGAAGCAAAAATGCAAAAGCAAACTTTGCCTGCGTCAGAGGGAGACTTATACATATAAATTTGTTCAAGCTGATAAGTGTTGAAAGATGGAATATATAGCAACAGTAGTATATAAACGATTGTTTGTTTACCGATCCTATGTAATTACAACTTAATTTGCCTCATTGCATAAAGGCATCTATCGCCCCATCTATAGTTATTCCAATTAAGTGGTGGTTCCAGATCACCACAGTTGAAAGCAAAGCATGCCTTTGTGAATTTCCCCAACACGAAACCAATTCCCCTATCTAATCGCTTTGGTACAACCAAATTAAGAACCTTACCTTGAAGGCCAAATCGTATTCCTTAAAAATCACACGCAAACTGGGCTCTCAGACATGTTGGCTAACCTTTATGGACAACTTCCGTTGGGTGAAACAGAAACCAACTTAGTTAAAGCCAAATCAGCAATTGGTATTGGTATTATAGCGCCCTGCTTGACCTTATCTAATCGGGGAATTTCAGTAAATTTAAACAGCAAATAAGAGAAGCGTTGGTGGCACCTGTTTTCTTTTTTCATTTTTATTATTATGCGTTGGCGTTCAATTGAATTTGCCCAGCTTATCGCCTCGGTCTGAGCAGATAAAACGCTTTTCAACTGGGTTATGTCATTGGCAGGCGTGACTAAGCCAGAAAGACCTATCGAAGTTCAGATCCCCACTGAAAAAGCAGATTGAAGCTCTCTCTTTAAATGGCAACAAATGCAAACGACAACAGACCCCACCCACTGATAGCCATTAATGGCAGTGGCAGTCAATCGAGGGGGTTCGATGCCTAATTGGTAATCCATTTGTATGCACAATCAGACGCCCACGGCATCCCGAGGAAGTTATTATATCAAGGCAAACACAGTGCCTTCCGAAATTTAATGCCTTGGAGCAGGACTCAAGCTGGGCGTATTTATCAGGCTTATTTCATTATGGCGGTGATTAATGTGAAATCCAGCTTGACCTCATAATCAGCCAAAATACATAATTCCAACTTAAATAATCTCTTATGATTATGACAAATATTGTGTATTTAACATTTAAGTTACTTAGTCATAAGATTCCCCAAAAAAAAATAACTCATTAACCTCTCTACGTTCTTTTTTGACCCTAGTAGTTTCTGTGTTCTGAACCATTTTAAGGTTTAACAGTAATACGAAACTTAATAGATCTATACTTACAGATCAAGCTTAAATTATATTTTAAGAAATTTACAATACTTAAATCTAAATTTTAAACATTCTTCTTTTAAAAAAAGGTCTCAAAAATTATGAAGTTATAAATTTCCCCAAAAAAAATTAAGGCTCATTACCAAGTAACTACATTCATTTTTATTTTTATAGCTTATATGAACTAATTCATTTTTGAGCTAAACATTATACAAATAAGAATATTATTATACGAATTTCAGTTTTCAGTGGAAACTTTTCACATTAACCCAATCTTTATAAAATTGCTCTTAAAGAAGTTTGACTGTGAATACAACTCCAAACAAGTCTTAACTGGAAATTTATGTTGAAGCCAAGTTTGCCGGTTTACCGTTGTATTGTCTACTCCTTTCTTCTTTTTTTTGCCGGTCCCAACTGGTTTCATGAGGTTTCATTGGGTTTGGTTTGGTTTTATGAATGACGATCAAGTTTGGTTTTTGGGTACAAATTCAGTGCATCCGAACCGAGGTTCAACCAACTGTGCTAACTGAGCCAAAAGCCAGTCATTTGCCATTTTTAATATGCCACTCACATCATCGGGGGTATTCATCATAAGCCATATGATCGATGAAGTCAGCCCAAGAACACAGTGACTCATGGATATTTACACATATGGATGTTAGCTAATTTCTCTACGTAAAACAAATGAGAGAAGATATTGTACTACAGAGATTGCTCATAATTAGCCGAGCTAAGGGATCAACAAACTTTGAAGATCAGTCAGTAAAAGCAAAAACCCTTGGCAACCGTTTGTTTTGGGCAAAGTTAGAAGTCGAATCACAAAAACAAATTGGGCACGTACAAAAAACGATGCGATATATTTTAATTAAAAGCTGTTTGCATTCTGCGTAAGCTGTAAAAATCGCTAATTAAATTAGGCGACGCCAGATGAGGCTAATATGGGGCGGAGGTTGGGTGGGGCGATAAAGTGGGTGTGCGGTTTTCTTATCAAAAGGCGCAGGGAAAACCAAACAGAAAGAGAAGAAACCGAAGAAGAAGGTGCAAGAAGAGGCGACAAGAAAATTGGATTATGTGGTTAAGCGGCGTCTAGCAGGAATTTTTCTTACTCTTCACTTGCAGCTTTCCCCATTCCCCGCCATTCGCCTGTGCCGTTACAATAAAATTCTTGTGCGAAAAGGCAAAGTGGAACAGGCAGCCGCCAACACACACACACTCATCACTCATATACACACGCACACGAATACCGCGAGCCGAACGAATGAACGAGCGAAGCGGACGAACAAAGACGAAGGCGAAACAGCAAAATAACCGCAATGCGGCAAATGAAACGGTTATGGAAGAAAACAACAAAAGGCAGGCGTCGATAAAAGTGCCAAGCGCAAGGCGCAAAAAAAAGCTGAAATACTGAAAGAAACGGAAAGAGAGAGACGCAGCACAAAACGGAACTGATAACGAACACGAAATAATTGCACACAGAGAGAGACGCGAAAGTGTGTGAAACGGTTTTGGCGAGAGAGAGAGCGTCGAAACGGTTAAGATGAGCGGCGAGTGCGCAAGTGGGCAGAGAGCAAAAAAGAGAGCGCAGCGCGAAATTCCGCTAAAGAATTTTTTTCACCATTTCCATGGGCCGTGCCTAACCTCAATTTTTGCGGCCAAATGTGCGGTAAATAAAAAATACAACCAGAAAGCGAACAACGAATGGCGGGGCAAGGCAGAGACCGATAATGCCGGCCCCGGCAACTTTGTTGTTCATCAATATATATTTGTTCATATATACATATATATTCACGCATTTTCCACTGATAAGCAAAATGGAGGGGGGCTTTTTCTATAATTTGCGGGGATCTTTGAAAAATTGCTGATAAAAGTGCCGATGGCAACGCGCATGTGTGTGTGTGTTTGTGTGTGCATAATGCTCAACAAATTGGCTAAAATCACATTTGATTTATGATCCTGGGCCAGAGGGAAACTAGGGAGGTCGGAAAATGAGGTGTTTGCTCGAGATGCTGATAAGAATTTCCACTTTTCCACGCCTGATTGGGTTTCGAGGGGTTATTTTTCGGACGTCATGGAATTATTATAGGGCGAACCCGATCGAGAGTCAACATTCCGTGTGCGACAGCCTTGGCAAAATAATAATTTTGACGGTTGACGTGACAAGTGTGTTAATTCTTACTACTTGACATTGCTATTTAATTGTACTACTTGTTTTTAGCGACCCCCGGTGTAAAGTTCAACTTTTGACACAGATGGTTTACAATTTTTAAAAACCAAATAGGGGTACTTATAGTTCATGCATCACTTTAGGAAAATTACAAACATAAATTATAATTTAAATGCATTTTTCAAATCAACAAGATCATATTGCCAAAATCCCGTTTTCAAATGAATAAACTAGCATCAGTTTCCAAGAAAACTATTAAATGCCTCTCGTTTACAACGTAAGTTTAAACATTTTCAAAATCAGGACTATATACTACTTTGTATTTAGTAATGGGTTATAAGCTATCATGTTATTGGGGGTGCATACGCTCCAATTTTTTGGTAAAACAACGATATTGGGTTGTAGAAAAAACCAGTTCTTTCTACCCGTGAGCATGATATATTTTTGGGGTGCGAAATGTAAACGAAATTCCCGGGGACAGCTGCTTTTCGACGGGGTGTTTGGGGTGTATACACATACATATAGGTGTGTGGAAAGCCGTTAAAACCATATAAACAACATCTAATTGGAAGCCATTCGCCCCCGTCCCGCTCGCACCCATGGCAATTGCCCTGGGGGTCGCTGTCTGACTTTGATTTTTCGCAAAAACTGTGGAAATTTCAATGGAAAATGATGGCCGCACGTTGTGTAAACAGAAAATAAAGATGCACATGTTTTCCCCAGCCATTTTCCAGCCCCCCATAAACTTACCATTTTTGTAGGTGTTTTTTTTTTTTTGTTGCTAGAGTGACGAAGTTTTAATCCGCTGCGGCTACTGCTGCTGCTGCTTGGGTGTTGGTATGTGTGTGAGTGGAATTACGGAACGCGCGGTTAACTTAACTTTTTCTTTTACTAATTAACACACTGCAAAAGAAGCAAGAAGAGAGGTTTGGTGGGGATTACTTTTTGGGGGTCGGTCAGCTGGAAGAAGAGGAAGAAAACTGCCAGCTTGGTGAGGTAAAAAAAAATCATAAAAGCGTCCAAAGCAGCGACGCCGACACTTTTTTTTTCCTCGCCGTGGCAGTTTCTAAAATTCTGTAGTGTTGTTGTTTCAGCCGAATTTAATACAAATTTTCGCCTTGCGTTTCTTTCTTTCGGTTTTTTTTTCATTATTTTTTTTTTTTCATCTATTGTGCGAAATATGCCAAACACACGCGCGCACACGGCAGAATTCTCGTTTTATATAGTAGATATGTGGCGGGGAGGCGCTAATACATATAAGAGTTGCTCGGATTTGGTTTTTATAAAGATATTGGTTTCATATTTTTTTTTTTCTCGTTGGTTTGCTTGATTATTGAGAAATGGGCTTTTCCGCGAAACTTTCGCAGCTCCTGGTCCTTGAGTGGTGGTGTGGCTACAGCTCTAAACTGCTCTATATGTACTATCTGGTTGTGTTCTGGCAACTCACGATCCTAGTCTGAATTTCCGTCCGCAACGGTCGACGAGTCAAAACTTTGTGGGTGTTCGGAATAGCTGCGTTGCCATATATACGGTTTTATTTTCCCCGATATCAAGCAGCAGCAGCAGCGACGGCGCTCTCTCGCGCTCTCTCCCGCACTCGTTCGTTTTCGTCTCTTGTTTTCGGTTCTCTCTTCGCGGCTTTCTCTCTGTCTTTCCTTCCTTCTCCCTGTCCGGCGTCGCTGGCGTTTCTTCAAAAAACGTATTCGAATCGAACCCACTACAATTGGTAAACATTTGGCCTATGCGAAATTTGTCAGCAAACGTAAGTTTGAAAAGCCTGCAGCGGCACTCTCTCTCGCCTTTTCGCGCTCTCGTTCGGCGCGAGAGCGCGAACCGGTTAAGCTCTCTCCCGCCCGTTCTCTTTTCTGCAGCGTCTGCTGTTGCTCCGCTCCTCCCCCCCTTTTTCATAAGTCGAAAATAAATTCGGTTGTAAATTAACGGTCGCGCCGGCGCGTTGATATCGATATACCCAGTGTTGCTATCAGTATTATCGAGATCTTTATTGCCGGAAATCGATTTCCACGCCGGGGAAACGATTTGATCGACCTGAACCACGAGCAACCGCTATGTTGTATATTTGTATAGAAAGCAAAACAGCGGCAAAACTTAAAAATATTAAAATTGTTTTGTTTTAAATAATTTTGGCGAACAATTTTTCTCAATATAAAAGACGGGGTCTTACAGAAAACTCTATATTAACCAAAGACAATTACAATTCTAACTGAATTCAGTTGGCAGCAAATGAGTCTAAGTCTAACTTTAATCTAAGAGAGAAATAAGAAAAAAATTATTTTTTTTGAGCTTCCCATACCGCACATCGGATCCGTAGTTAACTGAAAAAATATTTTAGTTAAGATGGTATTACTGAAATTTATTTGGATATTGGGCTTCTAAAATACCGGACTTTATTCCTTCTTCTCTTCAGCTGGTTCCATGCTTGGTCTTGCAGATGTCTTTGCTGGATATTCCTTTGCTGAAGTCCCACTGACTGCCTGGCTGGGCCTTCTTTCAGAACTTATGGACTTCCTTTCAGAACCTATGGACTTCGTATCAGAGAGGATCATACGCTTGGTACTGTACAGATCCCCGCTGCTGGCGCGCGGATCCCGCAGACGTCCCGAAACACTCATGGCGCTGCGAGTGGTGATGTATGTGGTCGTCGGGGGAGGCTCTCCACGCTCGGAGGCCTCCTTCTTGGCCAACTCACGGCGCTGTTTCAGGGACAACCGGGCCTCCCGAACCCGTCTCTTGACCTCCCGCTCGTCGAAAGCGTCGTCATCGAATAGGGTGTCTGCCACAGGACGCGCCTGTCCTATGTTCTTTTTTACATAGGACTCCAGTTCCTCGTCGGTCATATTCTTGGTCTTGATCAGCTCAGTGAAGGCCATTTTGGCCTCCAGCTGCTTAGCCTGGGAGCGTTTCAGGCGGTAGAAGTCCTCTCGCTCAAACTCCTCCAGCTCCCCGCATATATAGTTGTAGGTATTTTGCAGGATGGGGATAACCTTAAATAAAGTGTTCCGAAAATAATTGAAAAACCATTTAACACAATGTAAGATAGTAAAAGCTCTTAAATTTATTTTTAACCAAAGACAGTTTTAAAATTTATTAATATATTAAAATATTAGTATAAAACATTTTGCAATATACATACTAATCGATTCAAATGTTTGCTTAGGAAACAAATTTCTTTTGGATTATTGAAGGACCAAGAACACCAAAATCGAATTCCGTTGATAGAAAAATTCAAAAGTTGTATCATTAAGGAACCAAGAAGTGAAATGTAAAATATTTACGATGAATATCAAACGCATATTTACCACATGCTCCAAGGCGTTGACCCTCATGTTGGTCTGCAGCGAGGCTGCCTCCAACATACGAACTTGATATTCGAGGGAGGCGTACGATACCAAGGCATCAAGTGCCTTCGTATAGCAATCCCTGATCCGCTGAACCTGCATGCCACCACAACTGAGCCCAGCCAGCGGAAAGGCTCCAATGCCCGACTTCTCCAGCTCCAAACAGTTGAGCTTCACGCCCACAATTTTGATTTCCGTTCGGCGGAGATATGCGGTGGCCACTGGGCTGTGGCTCACCATCTGCGGCTTGAAGTCGGCTCCCAGGAGATTGGCCTTAGCCATCGAGAAAATGGCCTGTCTCATCATCTCGTCTCCTACGACATCCTGGTCAAAGCGGATGCGCCGCAGCTCCCGCATCTTCATGTCGATGGCGTCCCGCTTCCGCTTGAGGAGACCCACGCCCCTCCTGGCCGCCAGAACCCGCTGCTTCATGATCACCGAATTGGCCCGGGAGGGAAAGACGGGGAGGATGTCGCGTTTGGCCATTGCGGGAAGTTTCGAAAGGGGTTTAGGTCACGATGGGATGGGATTGGGCTGAATTTTGATTATTTGTTACATCTATTGAAAGGACTACTAAAATGTACATAAGCATGTTCATTAGGTCCACATTAGTAACGAAATTGGTAAGGCTTTGAGGGTAAACAACGGGGCATTTAAGGCATGTGAAGATATTAAAAAATAAAATATTATTGTATTATTATGAAGATATTACAAATTTAATTATTTTAAATTAGCTTCAAAGTAATCGCTTATACGCAATGTTGCTTTTGCTCAAAATGATAATTTTTTGCTTACTTTAATACACTATCTGAAGGGGTGAGAACAGGATTTCTTATTTTGACCGCCCTTATTTTTATGGATTTTGAATTCTATGTGGTTTTGCATAATTAATACAGCTAAATATATTCGTTTGCCAGATTGTAAAATGATTTCATGATTCATGGTTTTAAATATATACACGAATCAAAAATATACTAGTTTCATCAAGTCTACTTCCACGAACTGTTTTGGAGTTTACCAAAAATTAAATTTTCGTTATGAATCAACAAAAGCTTTGATTACATATGCTTTAAATATTTGTATGATTAGGAATGGTTAAAAAACAACAAGCATTTTTAAAGTAAAAGCATTTTATAAAATCACTACAATTAATTTCAGCTTTTACATTTTTAAATTTTAAATTTATTTATCTTTTAAAAATATGATTATTAAAAATCCATAAGCTTCAAAATGTAATCTAATTTTGTAAGCTTTGACATTTTTTATAGTTTAAAATAAAATAAAAGTTTGTAAACAACAAGCGTTATATACTAAATTTCGTTTTATTTAATCTTTTGAATTAAACTTCATTTGTTTT
Organism: Drosophila subpulchrella; assembly: GCF_014743375.2. NCBI lineage: Eukaryota > Metazoa > Arthropoda > Insecta > Diptera > Drosophilidae > Drosophila > Drosophila subpulchrella. Next base: position 11,736,567 of record NC_050611.1, read on the forward strand.
CAGCTCTGTAATATTTAAAGAATCATGAATTTATTTTACAACCCTCAATATCAGCATAACTCATACGCAGCGTTGCCTTTTGAAATATTTCTTTGAAACAAATTGCGCATACGCAGTGTGGCTTTGTAAGTATGTGTCCAATCCCAGTTAATTCTTTTTATTAGATATTCTAATCAGTCAATTGAGTAATAGGTAAATCTGTAATATTCCCTAAGGCAGTCGACCCCTTATCGTCAGCCCAGGGATATTGGGGCACAAATCGGTGGTCAGCGGATGCGTATGCCATTACAGTGCGGAATGTATGGCCATTCCACTGGGATTTTGCACTGGGCATTGAACATGGGACACTGGACGGCGATTTTGCGCATTTTCGCATTTTCCAGCTGCTGCTGTACGATTTCCTTTGCCGCAGCGAATTGTCGCAATGTGGCGCCGTGTTTCGTTGGTGCAACGCAGCCTTGGCGCATTTGCAACGCATGCCAACAAGTTAAGTATGTTAACCTCTGGAAAATTAGACAAGCCAATGGGGAGGGGGACAGGGCGTTTTCCGAGGGCTAGGTAGGGAAAACGAAAATGAAAATGAAGTAACAATGCAGCAAACATCGGGCCGGGCCAAAAGGGCGTTTGTAGTCGCCGTTGTAGTTGTCGTTGTCGCTTGGCGACGACAGCAATGCGCCATTTTTCGTTCGCCCCGCAAGACATGAAAATTCGGCTTTCCCCTCCTCAGTATATGTGTGTGTGTGCGTGTGTTGGGTAAACATTCTGCCAGGCATTTTCATTCTCTCTCTTGGATTTTCGCAATCGCAGAGGAAGCCCTACAAGTCGACCTTTCACCCCGCCAAAAAGAAAGACGTTGACAATGCTCCTCCCGAAATTTATCGCAATTCAATAAAAATTCGTATGCAAATGTGTTAAGTTTTATAGATAGGTTATATCTTAATGTATTAACCAAATAAGCTAATAAATTGAATTTAGTTTTTACTGCATACTCTTAGGCATTCTTTTTTATTATTAATTTTATCAATATTTGCTTAAAGTTCTCTACATATTCATTTAAAATTGTAAGATTTTTTTTTATTAAAAAAGAAACTAGTTTATTAGAAGTATTAATACATTTTAAAACTGTTTTTTTTTTATATTTCAATTATTCTAATCTAGTTATTCAAAGTTGTACAATTTTTATATAAAATATACTGTAGGAATTTTCTACTTATTTTTAGATAAATTGCTTTGTACTTATCTATGGAAAATTTATGACATTTTAGTAAGCAATCCTCGTTTTTGTGCTAAAAACAAATGTGAACAGGCGACAAGTGCCGAGTAAACATGATTTAATTGCAAGTAAACATTTGCCTTTTCTCCTACGAAAACATTAATTTGCATATATGCGTTCTTTTGTACATATGCTTAGCCATTTTGCGCCACAAAAGCTTGCTAAACAAACTGGTAAACAAAATAAGAGGTAATGCAAACTTAACTTTTTAACATAAGATTGACAGTCTTCAAAAAATAAGGAATAGAAACTTGAGTAGATTGCATTATATTTTTATTTCTACATATAAATGGTACAATGTAGAAATAAGTAGAGATAGAGTTTTTCAACTATTTTCCTTTCTTGCCCTTTCCCTTTCCCTGGCGCTTCCTCTTGCGCTGATCCTTCTTCCATTTGCGCCAGTATTTCTGGATCTTGGCCGCAGCCCGATTCATCATGAAGATCACTAGCTTTTGCTGCTGGATACGACGCTCTTCCTCCTCCCGTTTCACCACAATATTCTTGTAGACACGCTCCTCCTGCTTGAATTGGACCATAAAGTCGTCCAGGATCTTTTTGGCAACCAGAAACTGATCCTGTGCCACCAGATTCTCGCGCATCTTTTCGCCCAGACTCGTGTCGTATTTTTTAAGCATGCTCTGTAGTTGCAAAAGCAATTTGTTTCTAATAGGAAGAAATCAAATATATATCATAGACATAAAGAATTATTATCTATAGCTCACTTTTCGCTTCGCAATTCATGCTCTTCGGCCAGATTCTTCTTAGTCATCTTTTCGTAACTTTCCCGGGCATTATTTAACTCTTCCTCCAGTTCCTTTTGCCTGTCCATGCTGCCCTTGTGGTAGTTACGCATCGTCCGATTACATTTTTCACTATAAAAAAAAAAAAAGTAACTATATATATCTAACTAACTAACTATTAAATATATTAATGAAACAAATAAATATAATTTATTAAAATAAACAAAATAAATTCCTCTAAAGATTAATAATATCAAATATTTAGTTTCTAAGTAATTCCTATACTTATTTAATCACTTACATTTCGTTCTGAATGGCCACATTGTTTTGCCACTTCTTGTTGGCCAGATCCTCCTCGACCTTCATTAGATAGATTCCCTTGGCTGCCGTCTTCCACTTGCCAATTACCTTCTGGAAGTCCAGGCTTGCCTTCAGCTCCTTGATCTTCTTCTGGATGTCCACATTCTGGTGATATATGGCATGCAGCTTTCGCTCCTTGGTAATCTCGCTTCTCGAAGATCGGTGCAGATGCATGTGGGCGCTCTCCAGGAGAAAGTGAAATGCGGCCAACAGCTGGCGATCCCTCTCGTTAAGGTTATGCTTCAGGTGCGGGAAGAATCTGTGAATGCTATGGTTGACCAGAAAGAAATCTACAATTCGCATGGTGGTGTGATCGTGTGGCAGCTTAGATTTTCCAGTCTGTTTGCCGAGGTGGTGAATCATGGCATCGATGGGTTCCAGGACCTCCTCATAACAGGTGCCCTTCAGCACGCTCTTCAGCTTTTCAGGATGCTCCAGCAGTTTCGGTATGATCATCGCTATCTTTATGCGCTCTTGGGACATTTTAAGCACACGTTCCACTCCTTCCAGTCTAACCTGACGTTCTGCTGTTTTATCTGAAAGGAATCTGGGTTAGATCTGCTAAGATGCCCACCACAATTCGGAATTTTACCAACCCATTTTAACTAGTAGGCTTCACGGAACCTGGTTTCTCTGTTGTATCATTAGGTTTACTTCATATATCTCTTTCTTGGTTATGATATTCTACTATTTGATGGTAATTTTGTTTTAAAATTCAGCTCCTTCAACTTATATTTAAGGTTTGTTCTATAACTCCCGATGAATATTTAAAGATTTTTGTGTATGCTTGTGTCGAGGTCTTTTTGAGTTCTGAGCCGAGTTTGTTATTGTTTTTGCGGATAAACAAACATGGCTTGCTGTGTTTACCAAGTTGCCTAGCTACAAAGTCGGAATAGTTGGAATATGAACCCTTTCGATCAAGGAGCAACTTATGTCAATCCAAAAAAAGAGGGGGCGTGGTGAGGGGGCGGTAGATTTGAATTGCACTTTCATGGCAATGCCTGGTAGAAACTTTTGCCAAGTGCAGTAGTTGACAATGAGGGGTGTGGTGGGTGCTTCAGGAGGAGGATGGGAGGTTAGTGGGTGGGTGGTTTGTTGCTTGTGTGTGGCCATGTCGCATTATGTCAACTGACGTGGCATGAATGAAAGCTGCAGCAGCAAAGCAAACGAGGGAAAAAGCGATGCAGAGGGGCCTGCTTGGAAAAAAAAAGAAAACCATAAGAGCATGAAACGAACTTGTGAATGCTGAACAATGTTGGTGGGGTGGGGGCGGTGCTGAAAAGTTCCTCACTCAGGTGGAAAATCTACCTAATGAAACTGGCATGAAGGGGGAAGCAATCTCAAAACCCATCGGTGCATCTGCCAAAAATCGCATTCATTGAGTACAGTGGTGTTTGTATATAAGTTCCAAAATTACATAGTGCTAGAAAATGTATCTTTACTATTTGTACATTAATAAACTAAGTTTATTAGGATCCTGCTTTTTAAGAAAATTTAATTAAAATTTAAAATTATTTCAAGCAAATAATATTTCTACTTTTATTATTACAAATAATTATATTCTTTATAAAATAGTACTTATATTCCAAAAAAATCATTAATATTATTGCCTTAAAATGTATTTTTGTTGCCAGGAAAATTAAATACTCCATTTTCTTTAATCTCCTGAGTCTATACTTTGTATTGAAATGTCTCTGAAATCTATCACTATTCCATTTCCATTCCGTTCTCATGTCGTTCCACTTTTTGCTCGTCCCAGGACGAAACGCAACAAGTAAGAAGAAGCATTTACGGCGAGGCCAAAAACTTTTCCAGGCACCATCCAAAGCAAAAACAACAAGCGCAACAACAAGGACAACACGAAAAAAAAAACAGCGATGACAAAAATGAATGGCGAACATTTGCTGAAAACGTCGCAAAGTCCTCTTTCCTCCTCGCTCTTTCCTCTCCCTCTCCTTTCTCAACGAAAAGAATGTGCTCGCTTGTCTGCGTAAAATGCTGCAATGCGAACCAGCAGGAAAAAAGGAAAGCCAAGGAAAAGAAAGGAAAATAAAATTGAGCAAGAAATAATATTTGTTGTTGGCTTTGCGTTTGGCTGGTAAGAAATGCGATGAGCGATAGATAAACGAACCAAGGGCCAAAAAGAGAGATGATGAGTGAGGAAAAGCTAAAAGAAATGACGCATAAACAGGCGGTGAGAAGAACTAGAGAGAGAGAGAGCCCCTAAATGCATGCAGCAAAATGTGTAAAGACAAAAGAGAGCGAGAGAGTAGCGGAAACGGAAGTGAGCGGGAGAGCGCTCTGAAGTATGCAGCAAAATAAGGCAAGTCTGCAGAGAGAACTTAGAAGAGAGAGTCCTGCTGCTCCGCATACGTAACAAATGGCCATGCCTAGCTCAACAGCAGAAAAAACGCCAACGGTACTGCAAAGAAAGTGCAGAGCAAAGGGAAAGGTTCAAAATGGCGCTCTCTCTCTCGCGCTCTCTCTTTCTCTCTCTGGTGGCCCACATTCGCTCAGCTGAGCTCGGCTTTACCGTTAACCGATTACAGCCCTACCGCTTACCATTTACCGTTTCGGGCCGTCTGGCCCTGGCTCATTATGTCCCGTTGCCTTGGCAGTATTGTTGTATATTTTTATAGTCGTCCTCACTCGACTGTTTCCTTTTTGAGTTCCATTTCTATCCCCTCTATATCTACATTTCACAGAAATGTGGGCCCGTTATGCTCGGCCTGGCCGCATTGCAGCTATAAATTTGTTTGTGGTTCACATTTGCCTTGGAAGATTACTTTTGGCCACAGTCGCGCAGCCCCAAGAGAAGAAGAGGAATGTAGAGGAGAGGAGAGGACAGAAGAGAAGAGACCGTGGAACAATGGACTCAAGGAAAGGGAAACGAGAAACAAGAAACAAGAAACGACTAACTAACTGTGCTTAATGGTGGGTGGTGGTTCTTGGTGGGGAAAGGGGTGTGGTGGGGGTGGAAACCCCATAAAGAACCTTTTTGAGAAAGTGTTATTATAATGCTCGGTCTGCCAACGGGAAGGTCAGGTTGTTGGGTCTTACCAGCACCAGCGGAAACTAAAGATATGCCCCTGGGTCTTCCTTTGAGCTGGTTGGAATGAGATTTGCAAGATAATATTGGGATTACGATGGAAACTTCCGCTTTAAGGCAAAGAGATACAGCCTCGTTTCCGTTCCTTTAATTTGGGGACGTGATTTTCGTGATAATAAAGGTAGAAAAAGGACCTTTTAAGGCGCATAAATAAAAGCACACTTTTTAATTAAGTTCAAAGATTGCTAATTGTATGAAGATTCATAAAGTTCCATGTGTAAGCATACGTTTTTAAATTATAAGATACAAAATAGCTTAAACCTTTTCTGTAAAAACAGAAAAGACATATGTGCTCTTGATTTACCAAAAAAAAAGAATTCAAACAGTCACAGAGAAAACTATCCAAGAACATTTTTCTTGAATTGAGAATATTGTTCTTGAATTGAAAACATTGTTCTTAAATTGAGAACATTGTTCTTGAAATGAGAACAATCGTTCTTAAAAACAGTTTAAGTTCAGTTTGCTATCAATATAAGAACGAAATGGCGAGAAGAGAAAAGTTAAATTGAGTTTACTTAACAACTTTTTGATAGGTATACACTAAGGACTGAACTAATAGTTTATTTGTACATACAATGTACTTAAATACCGCCAATTCAACTTGATTCGAGCTTATTATTCGAAAATATTAAGAACATTTTCCACTCAGATGAGAACGTCAAAATTTTCTCTCTGCTTGTTCTATGAAATCCCGGCTTCATAGAAGCGATTCATAGAAAATCGACCAATTACACTCGTAAATTCCATTTAAGCATCCTTATGAGAGAGATTTTCCCGTTAAGAAATAGCCAAAGGCCGGAATGTCCAACCTTGGAGAGCAGTTATAGTTTCCTCTTCCACAAACCGCTTGTTCTCGGAAGGCATTCAGTGGCCGGGCTGGATCCATTTGGCCGGGCACCTGCTTTTGTCACCTGAGCGAGGACCAAAGGAAATGTTCGCATTCGCAAATGAAGTGGCACCCAGCCCAATTCCCGGCCCATTGAATCCTGCCGCCCACCTGGACAAGTTTCTGTTGAATTTTTCATGGCTTTCTGTGTTTTCCTCCCCTCTTTTTTTGGTTTGTTCCCTGCCTCGTTTCCGTTTGGCAGTTCCATTTTTGGACTCTAGTTTTTGGGTCTGTTCCGAGGCAGTCTGGCATGTATTTTTTGAGTTGGTAATGTTTGGCACTTTTTTTATGGGCCAACTTGCACTCAAGTTGCCCCGAGAACTTTTGGCTTTTGCTTCCGTTTGGTTTGACTTGCCAACCTTCCCTCTGTAATTTGAATGTTCTGAACTGTGAAGCGAGCGACAGAACAAACTGTCGCAAAGGCCCTGGAAAGAGTTAACTTGGCTAATAAAGTGAATACAGTCAGCCGACTTTGCTGCCTTAAATTTTTGTTGCTATTAGAAAAGTTTTCGTTAGCTTTGGGGCACATTTTTTCCCATTTTTTGCTTTTGTGATAATTTAATAAACTATCAAAAGTTGAGAAAGATTTAACTTTCGCTACGCTTGGAGAACAAATGAAATTGAAATTCAAGCTGCATAGCCGAATCAAGGATTCCACAGGACCTTGGCAAGTTTTGTGAAGAATTTCGGGCCAACAGATTCATAAAACTTTAACTTTCGGTTCAGCTGTAGTTATTGGTAGCTATTGTCTTGAGAGGATAACAAAGAAATGATCAAAAACGTAATATCCAAAATTAATATTCAATTAGGTTTGTTTTTTCCCTATTTGCTTATACGATTTAAATTACTTTTCTATACTCACTTGCTCATTTTTGTCACGCACTTTTTCTGTATCTTTTTTTTTCATCTATACACTGCGGCTACTTAATTGTGATATAAGCAAGATATTTTATTTCATACGTATTACGTACCGAGCACGTGCTGACTATCGTTTGGTTCGGATCATCTTCAAATATTATATTTCTTATATATTTTATGTTTGACCAAAGTCAACAATAAACGACAAAATGGCCGCACGTGCACTAAGTTTGTTTGACTTCCCTCACTTCCTTTTTGCCTCCCTGTTCATCTGTTAACTTTCCTGTTTAATTTAGGCCAAACAGCAACTGTCCCGGCCAAAATGATTGATGACATTGCGTAGCCAGGGCAAAAAGGAAAAAGCAAAAATTCTACTTGTTAGCGGTAAGCCAAGCCGTTTACTTTCCATTTTCCGGATTCCTCGCGAAGCCTGTGAAAATCTCGTCAGACCAAGTTAATAAATTGTTTGCTGTATTTGTTGCATTTAGCGCCTACACAATTTGGCAAACTTTGTAATGAAGTCGCTGTGGGAGAAACCTTTATCAGGTTTCGCATCTTGTCTTATGTACAGTATATACTCTTTTAGCAGAATAATTAATTTTCAAATTATAGATATCTTTAGATCTAAACTGAGAAAACTCGAGAACGAAAAAAAACTATAGCAAATCTTCTTGATTTCAGCATTTCTTATTACCACTTATTCTAGTAAAAAAGTTCTTGAAATCAAGCGTAAAGTGTTCTTGTCTTGGTTTTTTTGAGAACACTTTACTCTCAATATAGTTTATATTGAAGGAGCAGTCTCGAAATCATCTCCAAGTTATTCTTGATAATGAAAAAAAGTTAGAGAGATCAGAAATAAGAAAGACATTCTCTCGAAAATGTTTCGGGAATCTTCTGAAGTATACTTGTTCTCCTGTAAAACATTTTAAGTAATTATATATATTTCGGATTTAAGAGATAATATATAAAGTTTATTTAAAATGGTTCATTGGTTATTGGACAGATCTTTTGATCTGGGTTCTAGTGGATTTATTTTAACTTAGAAATGTTTATTTTGGGAATTTTTACTGTACGTAACTCGGTGTTTGCTCTCCGTCTTTCTTCCTTTTTCCTCCTTTGTTCCGTATGCAAGGCACGCAAATTTGTTGCCAATAAGCGACAGAAAACAATTTTTATAAGGCTTGACTGGGAAGATGACTGGGTTAAGGGTTTCAGAAGGAAATTGGGGTAGGGGGTTTTAGGAGCTGCCAGAGGGGTGCCCTTTTTCCTATGCGTGCTGCGTGCTCTTCTGTTCTTGCGCCTTTTCCTCGCCCTGTTCTCCCCGGACTTCCTGCTTTTTGGATAAAGCCAAGGGTGAGATGGTGGCTCTGGGTCCCCGGAGTTGCTTAGCCCGGATCCAGAATGTAGGTCATGTTGGACTCTGCTTCAAGGGGCGGCCACTCGTAGGAGAGAGGCATTCATACATACCCATTTCCACCATCGAATACACTGCCAGAATTCATTATACATACACAGAGTTTTTGGATGTTGGGCGGAGTAAGTCGGAAAAGCGAGAAGGGAAAAGAGCGGAAGGGAAAGCAACACTGTTTTCCATGAATACGTTAGCACGGACTGTAGGTGGGCGTGGCCAACAAACTCCCACGCCTTGGATATGTGCTTTATTATAATAAAAATTTCATTAGAAAATTGAATGTTGACGTGTCGCATGTGCCGCACTTCCTGTTTCCCCTACTCAGTGTTTTCACACATCATCCCATAAGTACTGGTGTAATGTATCTTTCAGAATTTTGGTAATTGAAAGAAATGGATGAGAAGTTGGAATTATTTCTTAAGTTTAAATGATGCATAATTTTTCCTTTGAATTTAAATTATCAGATTTAGTAAAAGATTTCTTTCGAAAACATGTAGACTTTAATTTCCAGGTAATGTAATTTTAAAAAGTTGTTCCTGTTCCGATTTGTATTTATGTAAGTCCCTTGATATTTTTAAACCTCATAGCATTCTTTACGAGTAGTTCCATTTCCAATGAGTTCGAAAAGTAACCCTTTCGAGGGCTGGCTAATCATTCTTCGCCACAAACTTTTCCACTCAGCTGTCTGGTCAGGGCCACATTGCGTATACGCGATGCGGGCCAAAAGGACCGCTATCAGTCTAGCAATCCCTGCTCCAATCAACCTAGACAAATGAGGGTCCTTGTCAATATGAGTAATAGCTCATCAAAGTTTCATTTTCAACCTTTTTGTCTTTTTGATACCCTGTGCTTTGTTGTTTTTCCCCACACTTTTCGTGCATGCAAATCATGTAGAACTGAAGGAAAATCAAATGAAATTGGGAACTTTCGGCAAACCATTTAACCCGAAACTGAAAGTATGACAGAACAAAGTTTTATTTATTATGGCCAGATCGAGGGGTGGGTGTGTGAGCTCAAAGGCAAATGGTCTTGTAATACATTTGGTTATAGATGACAAGATATATTTATGGTTGTTTCGGCTTTTTGTCACCCAAAGAGTCAAATGAAAGTTGTGACACATGCAATAATTTGATTTTGCTCGCAAATAAATCGTAAAGATTGGAAATCAACAAAAAGCAAACAATGGAAAACAAGTTTTGGGGCCTGCTATTCGTTTTCGTTTTCAATTTTCAACTTGCCCCTAAAGAAAGGACCTGTTTTCCCCCCTACCATGTTTGTTGTGGGCGTAATGAGACAAAAGCCACCTCACGCCGCCCATGAAGCATGTTTTATCGATAATTCGTGAGTGCGACGCAGAAAAATCACCAACCATCCCAAAACCCCCCACATCTGAGCCACTCCACTCCATTACAACCACCCCAACCACCCACGCACTCACATCCTTTTAGTCTGTATAACAAACAAATGTTTTTTGTATGTGTCAGGCGCCGGTTTCCCTTATTTTCCTTTTCCCTTTTCCCATTTTATTATTATTATTATATCTCTTTGTTTTTTTTGTTATCCGAAAATCGGTTTTTGCGGACGCTCAACTGACACGAAACTTCGGTGGAGTACATACATATAGATATATTTGGATATGCACCAGAAGAAAATTTGCTCTTAAAGAAGCATAGATACCATGAAAACATACAAGCATAAAAATATATAAATATGTTTGACAACTTCAAGGAAAAAATGAGCTATTTAAAAAACTATTCCCATTATAGTAGTATACTACTTTTTTATAGAAATCATCAAATGTTGAACTTTCGATCTCCGGCTGACAAAATGCGTAATATTTTTGTGCATGTGTATCCCAGTTCTTTAGATAGGTTCCGTTTCGAAGGTATTGACAGGAAATTGGAACCGGTGGTCCTGATGGTGGTGGTGTTTTGCCTTCCTTTTCCTTGTTGATTTCTGAGCTGGGTGTCATGTTCGTGTCGCATATGGAGACATGTGCCCCAATAATCGTCCCATAAAGCTAAAAATAATATGAAATTTATTGCTGTAAATGACAAAACTAAATTTACATACGGAATATGTCTACACGTTTGATTTATTTGTTTACCTAAGACGACGGGATTCTTTGAATCGATTGATTGACATTAAGTGGGCCATTAATGGGTTAACATTATACATATGACTCAGTTTCGTATGTAATATAGAAATTGTCCTCAAGGGTGGACTATTAAAAATGAATTTTTTAAACCGCTTAATAATTAAAATTCCTTGGTATAGGTGATATATTATTACCCATAAATTACAAGAAATTGTTATTCAATTAGCGTGACAAATAAGGCTCATACATAATACAGCGCAATGGAAAGTGTTTAGGCCAAGAAATGGGAAATGCAGCTCAAGACATGCAAGCCGCAGAGAAATAGCCTTAAGCTTATTAATAGCAAATGAAGAAATGTCAGGAAAAACAGCGCAAAATGTCAGCGCTATGTCAGAAAGCGCATTAAGCAAGGGGGAAGGGAAAAGTGCTGGGAAAACAAGGCGGGCAAAAGTTAAATGAAAATGGAAAATAATTAGCAAACAACTGCAGTGAGAAGCAACAAAAAACAGAATGAGAGCGGAGGGGCCTTGTCATGGCTCGCCTTGCTGCCCGAGATTACGATAATTATATTAAAAATAAACTTTTTATGGTATTTCATTCATTTTTATTATTATTACCAGAGTGTTTGACCTTGAGTTGCCCCAAATAAAAACAAAAGAATCGCTTTAGCTACTGGAAGAACGACCATAGCAACAAATAGCGATAAGCATGCCATTCGCATGACATGCAATCCATTCAAAATGTCCCAACTAATTAAAGTGCACTTCCAAGCTCTCTGGTTTTCTATATTTCCACCTTGGATTAATCATTTTTAAGCTTTTTGCATACTTTTGGGCGAGCAGGCATTGTGGCATTGCAAATGCAATTTATTCAAATGAAAAAAATCCTCGTCTTTCGTAACCAGAGCTTAAGCTGCACTTTATCGCCAGGTAAATATAAAGAGGTCAAAGGGGAGGGTTACGAAAGGTGCGATAAAAACTGAAAAAATAACAAACGCATGCAACCTGGAAAAAACAACAGCAAACAGCAATAAAAATATGAAATATACATGGAGAAAACGGTTTGTATACATATGAAACACGAACTCTGAATACACTTTTTGATACAACAATATATTGTCCACAGTGGCGTGTTTTCCTCAAAAAATCAAAACTCTTTATGTAGGGAATGTACTTTAATTTGTAGGTATTTTGGAGGCGGAACATTTACAGCTTTACATGGAATTGCAACGAAATGAGCCCGTGACATGACATGCCGACGCAGGCCTGACATGGAAATGTGAGGAGCCAGTGTGGATATGGAAAAAAGTGGGCACTGTAAGTATGTACATTGGAAATTTACAGAGAAAAGAAATATGTAACTGTTCGCTTTCCATACAAATTAAAGGTCGAGAAAAGGGTTTACAAGTAAATAAATTGTATAAAACTTAAAGAAAAGTATTTTTACATATGGTGCATATACAGGGTTTTGAAAACACTAATTTGAGGTGTCTAAAAGTATGCAACGAACGAAATATTCATCTTATTTTTGAGTTCAAAAATATACTGTTGCATACTTTTAGACCCCTAAAAAATGAAATGTGATTTCAAAATTCTAAAGTTTGGTTTGAATAAACAAGAATTATATTTTAGGTGTCATAATGACTATTGTTACGTCTGTAAATAATTGGACTGTACAATTCGAATGATCTGCTATTTTTCTACCATTATTATTCAAAACTATTTAAATTTTTTTTAGAGTGAAGGTAACTGGGGACTTAAAACTCGCATGATGGACGGACAGGCAGAAGACTGATGGTTCTGACGCATGGAGAGTGGGTAAGAACGAGTGGCAGCTAGTGCGATAACTTTTCTACTTACGAATACTAACAATTGCTGGTCTTGCGTCCCCCACCAATCCACTCCCTTCTCACTTTGGTAATTGTATTTCTCTTATTATATACCGGCTTATTTTGGGCTGGGGTAATTATATAAGGTGTTTTCGGCAAGTTCGTGAAATTTGTATCCCAAGGACATGTTAATTAAAAAATTTCGTCAAATAATACTTATGGCTTGCCGTGAAAAGTTTGACTTAAAAGTTAAGGACGATGAGTCAGCTCTACAATATGATATCATCCACTTTAAGTTGGCTTTCTGAAGCTATCTCAAAGTCTAGCAAGTATAACTTTATATCGCATCATGTTGGCTAAAATGGTACTATTTAATTGACTTATAGCAGCTTTCATTATCACACCATTAAACTTTCTAAAACCTTTCCCAATGTACTGTTGGTTAAACTAAAACCCACCTGCTCCAATTTCACTTTAAGCACTTGGTATTTATTCATTAGCTAATTAACTAAGCGCCGTCACCTTCTATTTGATCGGGCAAACATTGGCTTTGTCTTTTTGGCCATCCCCAGATTTTGGCAAACACGACGTAAAAGCTCGAAACGTTTAGGGTCTGCTGGTTGTTCTCGAATTTCACTTTCGTTGGAATCAAATATTTGCGGTTGGCAAAGAGATAACAAAGGTAACTGGTATAAAATCGAGTTGTTCAATTGTTTCAAGGCAGTTACAATTCAACCAGCAATCCGAGCGACTTAAACCAAGTGGCAATATGAAGTTCTTGGCCCTAATTATATCGACCTTTTTGATCCTGAGTCTGGCATCTCAGATGGAGGCTCGCAAGCGATTCTACTGCCTGTGGAGCACCAAAAGGACCTGCTCCAAGAGCACTCCCAGATGCATCCGCCTGCAAACTGGAGTGGATAACGCTATGCCCACCTACACTTGCAAATACTATCGCAGCGATTGCCAGTATCTTCTAGATAGTTGCAAGGGCGAGACAAGTAAGTATTTAAAAACATATATATTTTTAATATTATTTAGGTTTATTAACATTGAAGTTGCATTTTTGTAACCCTAAGACCTAGGCTTTGACCTTTATATGAATCGTTGAAATTGGAATTACAAAAACATTTTATTTTTTATAAACAATTTTCCCGCATTTTTGTTTCTGCAGGTTTTGGCCTACTTGGAACATCGGTGGATGTGCAAACCAATTGTGTTACCAATGGTATTGCAATTGGAGGAACTGGAGTCTGTTAGTTTAATAAAAACGATTTAAGTTCTTTTACTATTCCAAATATATTGCTATTTATTAAAAGCTATTTTCATTTAATTAATCCCAATGTTACAATACTGAGAATAATACTCTCTGTCATTCAATCTCAATTGCCGATCAAACAGTGAAAGCATTCATTTAAACGGTTTTGGGGTGTTTTTTCAACTCGTTTAGTTTTTAATGGCTTTCATATCGCCATGATGTATGCTTTAACATTTTCCCTTTTTTCGCTCTTTTTAATTGCATTCGCATAAATCGCACTACTTGGCAGTGAGGAAAACGAGGGGAAAATTATGGTTATGGCCACGCAGACAAGTGCACAGGCGCACACATACATGCGGACAATGTAAATTTATGGAGCTTCGCTTTTTAGTTTGCAATTTTTCGCCATTTTCCATTTCCCTTTCTCTTTTTTTTTGTATACAGCGGATGTGAATGGCGAACGCCTGCGGATGCAATTAGAATGGCACAGTGAACACTCATACACATACCCACATAAATAATTGTTTGTATGACTGAAATATAGGTCATTACGAAACATTTGGGTAGCGAAAGTTCAAAATATTAGCATAATTTAAGAATAAATCTCTTTACTCCTGCTTTGTACTATTTTGTACTGTTCTGCTCTGTGGGTCAACACAAAATTACGCATATTTAAGAACTCCTTTTTAAATAACTCTGACAAAGAGGTGGTAAATCCACTTGGTATAACTATTTTTTAATTAAATTTACTCAATTAGTTACATACATGATTTATTTATACTTTGACAATTAATCTTCTTAACCTCTTCGGATAATAATGGGCGTTACGCTCGATGAAGATGATGATGATCCCAAAATTGAGGAGAGCATGCTGGCCAAGGCAGAGCTGGATGTTGAACTCGAACTCGATGAAAAGGTGCTGCTACAGGTGCCAGTATTATTGACAGTTATGCTCGTACAGTTGGCCAGTTTCACCACATTCCAGCCTGAGGAATATATGAAATAAAAGGTTAAGATATTAAGTTTTGAAAATTATTATTGGTGGAGTCCCAGAAAGCTCTATTTACCACCGATTGGAAAAAATGACAAAATAGTACGATCATTTTTTTTGAAAATTCAGTATCAGTTCTATCTAGATACAGGACGTTTCACTTTGATATATTCGCATCTAGCTTTTCCCCTTATCTGTGCCGAGATTTTCGAATATTGCTGTCTTACTCTTACCCAGAACAATATTCTTGGTGTATTTAATAAAAATTTTCGAAGAGAATAAATTAAACATACCAGTTAATATTATACTATAATAAATATTATTATTGTAATAATATTATATGTACTCCCTTTAGTTTTTTTTCTGTGCATAAATGGAATATAGTTTTCTTTAAAATGTCTTATACTTTCAGTGAACTTATCAAGAGCTTTTTAAATTTTAAGTACCAAAAGATTAGTTTGTTCTAATAAACATCCATTAGAAGATTTCTATATGTATGTATGTACGTAATTTTTTGGGTAAATACTCACTGGAAACATTTGTCTGGCAATTGGCCCGCTCCAGGAGGCACCTGTTCTTGAACCGATAACACCTGCGGGTGGAGCTCCATCGACCGCAGACATTGGAGTTGGCATAGCAGCTCGTGGTGGTGGTGGTGCATCGGGAGGCGGGTGTGGAACTGCTGCTGGAGGAACTGCTGCCGTTGCCAACAACAATCACCGCTTTGCGATTGGACTTACGGGCTTTTACCGATCGCCTTTTCAGGTTCCCAGTTCGGGCACTACTTTTTTTAGATCGCGATTGTCGGGGAGTGGCTCTAACCAAAGTCCTGGCTTTCGTCCTCTTCTGATTCCTTTGGGCCTCGGTGGCCACGACGATCAGTGCGATCAGCACCAAAAGTGCCAAAGTCAAACGCATTTCAATTTATATTTCTTATCTCGATTGCGTTAAGCCACTTATATACTCTTTTATGGCGACCTTGGAAGATGTTTACCATCATAGTTCACCTTTCCTTCTTTATGTACACAGAATCTTTTTTAGTTTCAACTTTTCGATGCTTAGTCTTTGTTCATTCCGCATGTTAGTAAATTCGCATAGTTCCCTCGCAATTGTGTAAATATATTTTAATTAATCTAAAAGCGCAAATAATACGTCACATAATGCGTTTAACAATATCATTATATTTGCCGTTCAAATAAACGAGCAAGCAGGCTTCCTGAGGGAATCATCTGTATACTTTCAGGCGGCTCGTAAAATGTATTTAGCTGCTATTTTTCTTTAAAAAACTCAATAGGGTATGTTAGTCGCATTTACTCTTACCAAAACAATTATTATTTGCTTATTTTGGCTTGAATCTTACCGATACTCGGAAAGATATGTATTATTTTCGTTTAGGTTTATAGATATGGTATTCATTTAAATAAAAGAGTTTAATTTAAAGTATTATTAAGTAATGCTTATATCTACTTATCTACATTGTACTCGTATATTAGGCATTACAAGGGGAATAGTGTTAATAACCTGTGGATTTTATCATTAATAGAGGCAGAGTTTAATTTCCTGGAGAAGACATCATGTTTGTATGTGTCATATAATGAGGTGTTATTATGATATGATCTTCAAAAATCAAGTTGGCCGTTCTCATTAATATAAATTGTGTTAAGGTGACTGCAGCTTAAAATGTTATTTTGATATTGTATTTTTAAAAAAAAATGTATATAATTCTAGGTAAAATAAAAGAGACCTTACATGCATATCCTAAATCAAACATAACAGGGTATATCTTACGAGCTCTTGAACATTTTTCTAAAGCTAATCTAAGAAAACAGAACAAGTCTGGGGACAGCGATATTTTGATTTAGAGCGGGTCTGGACATTACTTAATGGATTTTCG
Source organism: Drosophila subpulchrella (assembly GCF_014743375.2). Classification (NCBI taxonomy): domain Eukaryota; kingdom Metazoa; phylum Arthropoda; class Insecta; order Diptera; family Drosophilidae; genus Drosophila; species Drosophila subpulchrella. The sequence goes on from NC_050611.1 coordinate 11,753,273, forward strand.
AACTTGTTCTTGCATTCGTTAACGTTTAGCAATAATAGCGCCCCCAGGATGACACAAATTAAAGATTATGCATTCACCGTGCTTTCCACTACCCAATTTAAGTGGACTTTACGCATCTGGTCTTTTATACAACCCCATCTTAGTTTGTTTTGCAAAGAAGAAAAACAATTTGTTCTGCTTTCTTGCCTAATAATGAAAGTACCAGCTGAGCAAAGAAGGATTTTAAGTTTGCAATGGATTTGGGTCTTTAGCCTTGATTCCTACAGCCTTTATTATTTATATTTGTTATATTTTTTAAAGGCATACATAAATATTTTTTTTAGGTATGATTTTAAATTGAATTATGTCTTTAACAAATTTAAATAAATAATATTTTAATGGTTCCTTCGGTATATGAGATATTCCGCTCGTATTTTATTTTCTATGTGTTTAATAAATTTTAATAAATAAAGTCTTGTTGATCAACCACGACTTTCACACTCGGAGTTCTGTATAGTGAAAAAGTGACTAAATATGGAGATTCAGATATTCTTAGACATAGTTTCAATATTTTTATTAACAGCAACAAAAATCAACCTCTGCGTATGATTATAGGTGTAACATTTGAGGATGAAGATGAGGATGAGGACGATGAGCCGCCGCAGGTTCCTCGCGAACCCACGCTGATTCCGGAGCATTGGGACAGACTGACGGCCGTATATGTGATGGAACTGGAAGACACGCAGGATTCATATCGCATGGCGCAGCTGTTCTTGAAGCGATTGCACAGATTGGAGCGTCCATAGCGAGCACAGGCATTCGTCGTCGAGGTCCAGTCACAGTTCTTCAGGACGCAGACCTTGGGCGAGGAACTGCTACTCGAACTGCCGGAGTGTAGGATACATGCGAGTACCACGATGAACAGGACCGTCTGCAGACCCAAAGTGCTTTTCATTTTGCTGGTGATTTAATAATGAACTATACTGGCAGTTCACTTAAAAGCCGGGACTATTTATAGTGGCTCGAGTTTCTATGTTCCGACCAAGAGAGCATGGCCAAGACCAAAGCACCTGTGCAAACTAAAAAGGGAAACTTATGGTAAGAGTTTGGCATTGGCTGAGAAAATCACCTTGGCCGCTTGTGGTTTATTGCCATTGGCTTACGCACATTGCCATTTCAACAGAGAAGAAAGCCAAAAGTGAAAAATAAATCCACTCATATATCATGTCAGTTTGATTAAATAAATTAATATAAGTTATCTTAAAACTCAAAGAATAACTGTTAATAACTCAAAAATACTTACTTATTTCTTGAGACTTGCATTATAAGTCCGAAATTTTCTTTTTTTATGTTCTTCTTAAAATAAAATTCATATATGTTAAGGTCCTTATATATTACACATAATACTTGAACAAATATTTTCATATAAATGGACAACTAAATTTCACAGGAATATAGTTAAAATGGTTTCAAGCCAATACAACTCTTAAGGGGTTAAAAAAGTCGTGGCGATTGCACCTTCATAATGCCAAATTTCTAGTATCAAATTTTATAATAAAAAAATCGAGTCGAAAGCTTCGATATAAATTTACAAACTTTATTATATTATTGAAAACGTACAAATTTAATTATTTATATTTTTACCTCAACTTTTTTCTAACACAACCGACTTGCGAAGTCTTTAAACGAAAATGAGTAGAAAATAACAATAGCTTTTGATCTCTTTTAACACACACCTGGTGCGATTTGTCACTATGTGGATTGCCGAAACACATTCTTACTTCACTTATGTATAATCTACATCCACATCTACATTAATTCCGTACACATCCTGAAAGTATGCAACTTTAAAGGGAAATTAGTTTTGTTTTCTTTGTTCCATTTTGTAAACATTTGTCGTTAAAATTTTATGATAGTTTATATTTTAGGGCCTTATGACACTTACTTGATTTATGACTAACTGAAAGGTTTTATTTTTTAAAAAGTCATGGAAACCTTAACATAATATTACATAATACATAAATTCATTAAGGTTGATCTGTGGACCCTTTTTCCCAAAGGTTCCCATGACTTTGATAAATAAATCCAATCAGTTCGATCTCCAGCCAATGCCATTAGGGCTTACTGTTATGAAATTTTACTTACCTAGCTTATATGTTGATTTTATTTTATTTCAGCAGTATTGACTTAAAATAAAACCGAACATGATCTTCAGGCTCAGTGATTCCTATGATTAAAAGCAATTACAAGTTTTACAACGAAAAACAGAGCTCTAGAAAATGCGTAATCCCCTTCTGTTGTTTTTCCCCACTGCACTTAGAAGTGCGTGAAGCGCAGAAAACAAAAACCAATTGAAAGCAATCGGTTCACGTGCACTTTGTACTTTTTGCTCTTTGCAGTTGATTGTTTTGTTGATTTTGTATGTACAGCTTTTTGTTTGTTTATTTATTCCATAGACGCATTTTTATTAAATGCCGTTGACGGCATTGTTAAGTGATTTTTGGTCAAGGCCGCAAATCAGTTTCGTTAATTGGCTTTGAATTGGTTTTATGAAGAGCACTTGCATTACCCACTTCTCTTCTTATATCATTGGAGTTATTTGGCTGAATTCACGTTGGCTTCTAAACGCAATCAGTGAAGTATTTTTATGCAAAGAAACCGTTTAGAGTTTGGCAATTTACCAGCCGAAGTAATAATGCAAATTTATGCATTATTTTGTGAACAATTTCGTGTGTGCGTGTCGCACAGTGTTTGCCATTTAGCCCCAGGCTTTGGGCCAAGTCAAGCATCCATTTAGGCCGGCAATTAGTTGCCCATTGAATCGATAACATGTCTAAGTCATCATATCGCTGAATTCTGCTTGCCTGGCCAACTATGTCAACTGTATATAATGTGTGGGTAGTGAAAAGTTTGCCACACTTTCTATTGATTTGATGTGACTTCACCTTATGAATGGTGGCGTAAATGGACTGTGAATGGTCGCTCTATTAAGTAAACTAAAGTTCAACAACAGTTAAGGTTTTAAAGAGCGGGACTCATATTATAAATAAGATAACTTAGCTTTAATAAGGATAGGGTTCATGCATTTAATGCAATTTATGGATTTTCGTTGTACTACTACTTTCTAAAGCATTTAAATTGACTAGTAAATGCTATTTTAAATAGAAGTGTGTCATTCTTTAATTGTAGAACAGTGCTAACCAACGAGTATTCCTTTTTGGTGTGATACTGCAATTTATTGATTTCATAAGTTTCAACATGACTTGCAAATCTCAAATCACTTACATTTTTCAAAAATTTGTTATGGCCTACATATTTTGTAAAAAGCATAAAAGACCTTAAAGATAATACTCCAATTAAGTTCATATCATAAATTGATCAGTGAAGCCCAGACTGATGAAATCTCGTAAGTAGAGCTGAAATATACATCGCCTTATTAAAGTGCATTTCCCCTTAAGGGGCGTCATGATTTTGTCAGGCATTTTTAATGAAACTGCAGCCCATTAATCAATTTGCCAGACTCAATAAAGCTATAGACTCTAAACAAAAGATCAATTATATAACCCCGACCAGTGGCATCCCGAATCGGATCATATTAATCAGCAGCCATTCGCTCGGTGGCACTGAAAATTGATGAGCACCAAAGGAGAAGAAATGACGGATAAAAAAAGAAAAACAAAAAAGCCCAGGCAAAAAATCAGAGAGAAAATGTGGAAAAGAGCAGAGTTGTGGCCTGAAGATGCCACTTGAAGTTGCGGCCAACGGGTTTGGTTTTGCCTTTTGTCGCATTGCAGGAAGTTGCAAGTTGTCAGCGGGCTGGCCGCATTTGGCAATGGCCACTACAGGGGATTGATGACGACGTTGGTAAGGGGTACGCAGGGGTATGCACGAAGCACAATAAATTTGGTTCACTATAGGGTGGGGAGCTCGCACTTTAAATTGTAGATAGACCATCTATACTTAAGAACCTAACTCTCATTTGTTCAATTTATTGATGAAATTAATTTCAATTATAAAAATTTAATATATTAATATTAATATATTATATTAATAATATCAATTAACCCAAAATAAAATTGACTACAGTTTCTAACTACAACTGGCAAGGCAGAACCAAAATACTTAAGCCAACATGTCAGATTATGGATATATATATATATATATGACACGGTTATAGTACTGAAATACATACATCAAACTATGAATTGTAGATACTTTCGATTCTAATACTCTAAAACGTATAATAATATATTGTATAAATTTATTAATATTATTATAATGCTATAAAAGTATAGTAAGTAGCATTAAAGCTTTTTAAGGTAATCCGGATTTTAATTTATGGTGTTAGGATGTTATAAGTGTTTAGAAAGTTAAGACTAAGACCAATATTAAGGGTATGATAATACTGGATGTTAGTTAACGTTTATATTTATTTAAAGAAAAGCTAGGAGAAGTGAGAAATAATTTGTATAATATGAACCCAGTTAGTAGAGAACCTGAATTTTTTTTTCGAGAAGTACTACTGGAACTAGGAACACCCATTGGAACTAATAGCTAGCTATAAAGACAAGGTTAAGATAATCAAATTGCAAATAAAATGGGTATCAATAAAGCTGGATTAAACCACGTAAAGCCGCAGCGACTACCGCCTTAAACAGATCTCTATTTGATTGCTGGCGCTGCAATCAAAATTATTTAATTCGGATGCGGCAAATGAATTTGCAGCCTGCGATTCGCGTGATGCTGCCAATGCGGCAATCACCAGAGACTGCGCCCCCGTTTAACAGTAAATCGGAAAGCGGCTATAACTACAGAGCGGTCTCAGACAACAACAAAACTTTCACTTTCGACCGCCTTCGCCTCGTCTCGTTTCATTTTGCCCAAGTCCGCTCGCCATTTCAGTTTCAGCTTTAATTTCTGTTTCTGTTTTCGGGCAGGTCAGTTTCGGCCCGGTTAGTTAGTTGTTGTTTCGGCTTTAACTCGCTGGATGGTTGAGTGCATTTTCGATTTGGTCTCCTGTAATCAGTGGGCTCTTGTTGTTGTTTCTGTCTAAGAAAATGTTGTAATATAATTTTAATTTGTACCCAGAAATGATTGCCAATTGCCGCTGCCTAATGCTGATTATACAATTTTTTGTTAGTTATATTATTTTCCTCAAACGAAAGTAATTCGGGAGTTTAAAGCGCGGGTAATAGTTAGCCCCACACAGATTTGAAACACCCAATTTGTGTAATTATTTTTCGTGTCTTAGCCTGGCGTGTAGCATTAGATTTTGGGATCTGATTGACCTGGGGCGGATCACTGAGCAGGGGCATTTAGTGTGGCCATAAGCAATGGGTAGGCCCGACCATGAAGGTCCGAGGTCTTTGAGCCGGCCCGACTTGGAAAATAAACAATTGCTTGTTGATAGCCGACAGCCAAATATGTTGGCACTGACAGAAAAATAATAATTGGGAGTTATTATGTTGCACATGTTGGATAAGATTGGGTTGCTTATTTCTCATAGACATTTTGATAATTAGGCAAGTAAGTAAGGAGTACAATTTTAAAAGCCATTATCATAAAGACGTAATAATTGATCGATTTTTATGGAGCTTGATACAAAACTTCTGTCTCTAGACTTAAGCTTAACTATCTTAAAATGGAATAGGTTAGGTGATAATAAATAAGTATTTTATTTTTATCTATAAGGATAAGGACTAAAAAATATAACGCTTTCAAAGTTTCCTAAATTTTAATAAAATTTTAAATGATTGAAAAAAATGAAAATTTTAAATAACAAACATAACATGCATAATTTTCTTTCAGTGTAACTAGGCCTATGGACATGGGCCCTGAGGAAATCCCAACAAAAAAATGTAAAGCGAAGCGCGCATGCGTGAGGTCGTCGCGCTTAAATGTCAAACGGTTCAGTGCTCTAATGAGATCCCCCGAGCAAATCCCCCCTCCCCGAAAACCGAGAAACCAAAGGCCCCTGTCGAAGATTGGTCAATTCGATCTGGCCAAGAGGCGGTGAACGGCTGGCCAAGCCAAGCCTAACTCGCTCTGCTCGCCTATTGCCACCGACTTGTCGCAATCGTGTGGCAAGAAGAATGACCAAAAACAAGACGGATTTTAAGGCTGTCAAATTATTACAACTCATTGCGAGAGATACGACAACGCAGAAGTTGTCTCGGCAATTAATGCGATTTGGAAGCTAATTAAACTTATGGCTGTGTTAAGCAGACACCGGAATAAAATAGGTATATTTGTAACTAATATGGAATTGATACAATATATTATCATAAAACGAAATTTAGCTTTTTCTATGTTTTTGCTTATTAATGAAACTAATTTATAGAAATACTTTTGAAAATATTATCGTTGTTATAAAAGAATATTCTAAATTCTAATGTTCGAACAAATCTCTTTAGTGTTATAATAAATATAAAATAAGTAAATAATAAATACCCAACAGGTGATCTTTTATAAGTGGAAATCTTTATACTTTTTCGACAACAGTGGAACCCTATTAAAACAAGTAATATCTGCGCAGGCGTGGTTGGATCGTAGAACTGCTTATAGCACCTGCTCCTCGCAACATGTTTGGAATCGAACTTGGCCGATGATTCGACACCAGCTTTTTTTATTTTATTGATGGCTTGCATGCAAATTAAGCGATTGTTGCTTTTGCCTTTTTATACAGCTTTTGGTTTTGTTTTGTTGCTTTATGTCTTCCCTTCATCAGCCTCGTCTGGCTGCCAAATTTGTGCGTTTAACGGTGTTCGCTGCTGTCGGAGTGGCCGACAAACGTTATGGCCATCTATAGCTCGATAGCCTCTAAATGCCACAAGAACCCAATGTATGGACGTGTCCAGTTTGCTAAATGCCACAGAAAATCATTCACTTTTTTGTCTTTTGTAGGCCACAATTTTTTTCGATTGCAAAATTTAAGACGGCTGAGGAATCAGAAGCGGAATATTAATAAATATATATTAACAACGGCGACATGGACCAAAGGGTATTTTTGGTAAAGTGAAATAGATGGATGTGCATACCGAATACATTTTAGGTTTTAAACCAATTATTTATGCACAAATGAATTCAAGATCAACTATCATTAAGCTTTTAAATTATTCGGCCCCGACAAAACTAAATGCTCCAAATTCCCAGGTATTTTATGACCTACTTGATAGCCTAATAAATCGTTTTTAGCGAATTTAATAGTATCCGCCTTAACACTTGCCTAAAAATGTTAGATACCAATATATTTAAAATTCCTCTTTTAAGTGCTAATCGAAGCAAATTAAAATTTGCATAAACCAAAAACGATTTCCTTATAGTCTGTTCTTTTGATCGCAGCTGTGACTCCATCCGAAAAGGTGTTCAGACTGGAGCTATTTTGTCAAATTCAATATAATAATTACGTTGATGATGACGAAGTAAAAATTCACACACTATTGACAAATTTTGTCATCTGTTTATTTATCTATTTATTTTCGAGGCAAAGCAAATAAAATCGCATTACTAGTGGTGGTAAAATGCATAAATTTTTACGTTTTTTGTGTGGTATTGTAGGAAATAATCATAATGGGTTAATAAGAAATAATAAACATAAAGATTAAATATTATTGCTTGCCAAATTATGGAAGCCTTGAGTGAATTTAAGCAGTAGTACTGTGTGCTGTTATTTGGACAATTGGCCGTCAGTGTGTTAATTACATTGCCAAATGCGAAACCTAGAAATTCGGGTTTAAACTGAACCAACAACAAATGCAATAAATAAGTTGGGCAACTAAATGTTGAAAGCTGCGTGGGTGGAGCAAAAGTACTTAGACTAAGTAGTGCAATTAAATTTGTTAAATCAGGAGATTAGGAAAATTATTTAAAGGCCATATAATAAGAATGCATAATATAGTGAAAGGTAAATAAACCAATTTTAACACAGATAGAGTTTTAGTTGAAAGAAACTTGTTAAAAATGTAATTATTATGGTGGCCATTATTAAAGAATGCCATGACAACCTGGAGAAAATAGGTGAATTTATATATTAAATCTAGTTTTAAATATATAAATTTACAGATTTGTTATAGGTCTCCTTTACTTTTTGAAATAAGTCCAGATAGTTATTCAAAATTCATTAAACTGACAAATGCTCATAGCCAAATATGTAGATTTAACTGATTGTACTTATTTTATATGCTCATCAATATGTTAATTCAATACTCTTTTGATTGAATACAACTTTGTTTAGGATCTCATCTTTGTTATGCTAAAACTCATACTATTTGGCAGATATGCGGAAGAAGGTAAAGATGAATTTTAAAATAATGTTGAATGGGTTTTTTCTGCGTGAATAATCACGCTACAAATAATTTTGGATTTTAATTCCTTTATTATGATAATTATTGCAATTTCCCTAAAACGAAAGATATTTAGATCAACAGTAGCGTGATTATCTCCCTCATCAGTAGCACTGTGGCGGTATTCAATTTCAATTAGCAAACTTTCCATACAATTACCGTCTAAATTATGCACATTCAGGTCTGTCCGAACACCATGTCGTATGTGTAATTGTAATTGTAGCCGCTAATTAAAACCAGAGCTCAAGCTCAATGTTTAATGCAAACAATGCAAATTGCTCATACGCCGCGTGAGCCATTGAACTTGTCGTCAGTTTGCATTATAGCCAAATCCCAGCACCACACGCCAGCTGACGGAGGTTTCGATAATTACGGGAATCTGTTGAGGGAACCAGCTGAATCCCGCTCCCAAACTGATGATGATAAAGCCTATCTATCGTGCAATCATAATTAATTAAAAATTGTTTTTAACAAGTTTCCGTGTCAAGATTGGTTGCTGTAAACTTAATGGGTGCTACCATAAGTGCAATATCTTAATAGCTTCCTGTGGAGAAGCCATTTCTTTTTTACCACCCTAGCGAAATATTTGTAATGTTTCCTTGTATGAATTTATTTTACTTTCAATGTAAAATGATATTTTTCTCCTATAATTATTTTGAATAAATTTTTAAATCCAAGTACATATCAATTAAATTTTTAACTTAAACAAATAAGTTCTTCCGTTCTTGTCTAGAATTTCCAGCATTGTTTATTTTCAAGGTTATTTTATAAAACAACCTCTTTCCACCCAAAAACCTTATATCATAATCGCTTTAAAGGCATCCGCTTAATCTAGTTTCAGCTTATGGTTTCATTTTCAGTATTTGGTTTCTAATTTTCGACTTTTGTTTCTGCGTTTCGTGGAACATTAATTGATTTAATGATTTCGCTGGCTAGCCTGAAGTTAGCGATAATAATTTTAGTTTTGTTAACGAAGCGTAAAAAATCACCAAGCAGCCGGCAGCATAAGTGGCAACAAACTGCTTTTTGGCGGCTTTTGAGCAAATATTGTTCGAGTATTGGAGTATCTGGCAGATAAAGCTTCACGCGTGGCAAACTTTTTTCAAGTGCAGCATGCAATTTTGCAATATTGAAAAGAAGACCTGAGAAAAAAGTGAAACTCCGAGGCTCTGGCAGATATCCAAGCATAACTGTAACCATAATTACCGACAGCAATGAAAAGCGAAACAAAATTAATGAAGTGTGTGATAAGCGCTAAGGGAAAAACTAAAAGAAAAGAAAAACCACGCCATTCCGGCCAAGACAATGCCTTATATACGTGGATACATGGCTACTTGGGTACTTGGACCTGTTGCCACTTGTACCCCGTGGATCTCGACTGCCAGAGCGATGTATCTTGTGCCGACACGGAAGTGCGGGAAAAAATGTTTCGTTACTTGGCCAAAACAATGCACAATGTACGAGTACCAGCCGCAAACTCACGCGGCAATTGTTTTTCTTTCGTTTTTTTTTTTGTGCTGTTCGCAATATGTTTTTGTATCTTGAACTTGAGGCATCATCGGACAAGATGTTGTATCTATGGGCGTATCCGCACTGCACGCATGTGGGTTTTTTGCAGGGGTGTTATGGGTGTGAGCTTGACATGAAGAATTGTCTGTGCAAGTACTGATTTGGAGAACAATTCTGCCGATTGTGAGTAATGGTTGTCATGCTAATAATACGTAACTAAAATGGAGATGCAATTGGCATCCGTTGTTATTCTGCTTTATATTGAAAATAATATTTAGTACCAAAAAACGATATACTAATGAAAAAGATTAAAAGTAATTGCAAAGATAATCTATTAAAGCATTGAATAGATTATGTTATGAAAGATCAAATTAAATTAATACATTTTAATCATTATTTCAGAATTAATATGTTTAAAAGAAGATATTACATAAGGAAGCACTAATATACTTATAAATTATCAATCACAGCATTAAAATGCGTACAAAATTTTAAAATAAATATATTAAACTATAATCAACAAATATAAATGGCATGTATCCCTTAGAACAATTCAGACCTGACTTAAAGCCAATAAACCATAAATAAAACCTTCTTACTTACCGTAAATAAAGATATTATTTCTTGTCTCCGAAGTACTTGTATTTTTCTTCTACATTACATAAAAACCCCCCTAATAACTCAGAATCGACTTCAGGCGAAGAGCATTAAAACCACATAAACATGAACAAAATCCACAAAAAAAACAATCAACAAGAGGCAGCAACTATTTTGACCAAATTATGTCAGAGTTGCCTCCAAAGATGTCTAGCTCATGTTGTGGCAGACTTTTTGCTGATTTTTTCTATATACATATGTGGATTTTTGTTAAGATGATTTGTGCCAGTGCCACTTGAACTGTGCGTCAGCAATGATTGAGGGAGATACAGCCCGAGATGAAGACGATGTAGATGGAGATGGAGGCGATGCTTGGCCCTCGGCATGTCAGATGTCGATGGTGATGATGCTGCGGCTGATGTTCATGTTGTTCGTGTCGATTTTTTTAGCCCCGAAGTCTGCCTGCAGTACTAGGTATTATTGCATAATCAAGCAGATTGAGCAATGAATGGATTTAAATACAAATTTAATGGTTTCGCTTATGGCCCATTGTCTTGGGTCTTTGAACTGAGCCCAAAAAGGGATTATCGATGCGACTTATGATTAAGAATAAATGTTTAGTAATGCTAATAAATCGACATAATTGTGATATGAAATCATTAAACTAAAAAAATTAAATGAAGTATACTTAATAACTTAAAACAATAAAGACAATTTCACAAGTGATTTTTTTTCACAAACAAAGAACTTAAGAAATATTGATAAGTTTAATATCTCTTCTTTTGTGCGATTACTTTAAATTAATATTTAAAAATATATTCTAAGGCATTCTTATCTTGATTTAACATGCGATTTCTGTGGCCTCAAGATTTAAATATTAAATTAAAAATGAATGCTTTGATTAATCTTCTTAAAAATTATTTTCTGTTCATTTTGTGTCTGCCTAACTAGATTACACACTCCACTCTTTTGATGATTCGGCGAAATGCTCTTAATATTTGAGTAAAATGGGACAAAATCCATTAATGAAATGTTTGTGAGCATTCATTTTTAGGTTTAAATGATTAATTTACGTTTGAATAATTCACTTGAAGGCCCATGACTAAAATGTTGGGGAAAGGCCTTTTTTCGAGCTGACAATTGTCCCGAAGTATGCGAAAAGAACCACAAAAAGCGTTTTGCTGACACATCAAATGGGAAGCACACAATTACCGGCCATATTTCTTCCCTGTTTCTCCACCATTCGCCCGCTTTCCTTTTGTGGGCTGAACACGTGCAAAATGTCCAACACGGTGGGCCAAATGGGGCCAGAGAAGTAAAAACGCCATAAATGCCCAGGTCCACTTACAATTATTGCCCCAGTGGATGGGGCACAGTGAGTTGCAAAAAAGCAAAATAGAGACGGCGAGCTATGAAAAATCGAAAGTGGCAAGCCGAGTGACAAGCGGAGAGCATAGGAGAAACATGTGCTACAGCCATTCGATTCGGCTCGGATTCGGATTTAGGATTGCGATTGGGATTGGGATTGGGACTGGGCTTGGGTGCAGCGCAATCTGCGACTCAGCATCTCTAATGCTCACTGCAGCTGTTGCCGGTTCACATTGGTTATAGTAATAGGACTGAGTAATAAAATCATATAGGTATACCTGCAAATATTTCCTAAAATAATCAAATGATTTGAAATATGAAATGAAATGAAATGGAAGGATGCAAACATTTATACAATTTTTTATTTTGTAGGTAATCCGTTTTAAGACAGTAAATTTTACTTAATTAAAAAAAATAATTTCAAATTTTCGTAATACTTAAAATATTATTTACAATCGTTAAACGATTATTTATGAGATATCTTATATGAATTTTATAATCTGTGAGTTTATCTTTACATACCATTATATAAATTTTGCATTATCGGATACAGTACAAGTTTTTGATGTAATCCTATCAAAGCTGTTCCGAATTTCTAATTCTGTGTGAAGCATTTTAGGATTTTACGACCAGTGTGCAATGCGGGTTGGTGTTGCATGGTAGTTCGGAGTTTTTTGCCATATCGAAGAGCATGTTGCACAATGTCGCCGGTGCGAGTACATGAAAGATACCGGGGGAAAAAGCCGAGCAACGCACACACATATTGGAATTGGAGCAGAGATCAACGAGTCTGCCGCCAGTCAAAGGCAAACATCTGGTTGTGGCACCGCCCCCTCAACCCCCGACCCCGTAAATGGGACCCCCCTCTGGGTGGCCAGGTGCAGCCGGTTTCCTGTGCGTTGGCAACGTGTGCTGCAAGTCGCAACACGGCGTTTGCCATTAAAATCGGCAAATTGCTCTGGAGCCTCCGAATGGGGGCAAATATATGAGTTCTATGGCAAGGAATGTAGGCTTGATGAACTGGAAGGTGGCTAAATGAACTGAAAGGATGCTGAGTGAACGCAACATTTTGCAAAATACTCGTGACCAGAAAGCCAAATGAAGTGCTGCCGAGTGCTGAATGTGGTTAAATTTACAAGACATTCACAAAATTACATCTGTTAAAGCGTAACTAAAACAAGGAAGAACGCTATAGTCGAGTACCTCGACTATCAGATACCCGTTACTCAGCTAAATGGACCTAAGGGAAATGGAGACATGCAAGCAGCAAAGCGAGATTGAAATGCGCCACCTATCGGCGGTAGACAGATTTAAGCGATATGGGCGTTGGAGTGGGCGTGGCAAATTTTTTTTTTTGGGTCAATCGATAGGTATTGACGAGACCAATACAGTTCAGTTCAAATTTTGTATCTAGCATGAAAATTGTGGGCGCCACAGACTTGGGCGGTTTGTGGGCGTTAGAGTGGGCGTGGCATATCTGCGTTACAAACTTGCGCTGCGCACAAGGCTACGGATTCTAAATATGAGATCCCAGTTCTCAATCCTTGATAGTTTCCGAGATATCCACGTTCATATTTACGATTTTTTGAAGTTTGTGGGCGGTTTGTGGGCGTAAAAGGGGCCTGGCAAACTTTTTTTTTATCAATCGATAGGTATTGATGAGAACAATACATTTCAGTTAAAATTTTTATTCTATCATCAAAACTGTAGGAGCCACAGTTTTGGGCGGTTTGTGGGCGTTAGAGTGGGCGTGGCACTCTACTGAAACAAACTTGCGCTGCGTAAGAAGCTCAGGAATCTGCACGCCAAATCTCAATAGCCTAGCTCTCATAGTTTCCGAGATCTCAGCGTTCATCCGGACAGACAGACGGACAGACGGACAGACGGACAGACGGACAGACGGACAGACGGACATGGCTAGATCGACTCGGCTAGTGATCCTGATCAAGAATATATATACTTTATGGGGTCGGAAACGCTTCCTTCTGCCTGTTACATACTTTCCGACGAATCTAGTATACCCTTTTACTCTACGAGTAACGGGTATAAACATGACGAAATGCTGCCTAAAACAATTTATTTAATAAAAATAAAACCACTTTTTTGATAAACCCAGTGCTAATTTTATGTGATTTACAATTATTATTCACAACAAAAATAGTAGTTTACCATTCAAATGGTATTATTTTGGATAATTTGCATATTTGGGACAGCTGTGGTTGCTGAGATTGCGTAAATCCTAAAAAAACACCCAAACAATTATTTGTTAATTACCTTTTTGGTGACACATCTGACCACAAACGGTGGCCCCTTCAGCCGGCTTAATTGAATTGTTTTTGGTCTGGCCTATGGGCCATCAATTGATTGTTTGCACTCGAAACTCACCACAAAAAATAGAAATAATAACTGACCTGACTGAATAAACACCATAAATATCGGCACGACTTTGGGGCTACCACAAAAAAACAAACAAAACACCAAGCCGCCACCGCATTGAAAGTGAAAGCTTTTTTTTAAGTTTTTTTCAAACAATTTATTTTATAAATACCTTTTGGTAGCTCAGGAAAAAATGCATAAATTATTTGGGGATTTATTTTTGAGCCAAAGAAGACGCTGACGATGGGAAAAGTCTCGAATGAGAAATGATGCTCATCACCTGTTTTCTTTTCATGAATTCAAAGGCGTCGAATATTGCCCCACCCAAATGTCGGTTCAAGTTGAAGTTGAAGTGATGTAATTTCTCTCGGCAACGATTTCAATTTCTTTCCTAGCCACAAGAAAAAAAGACTTGAACTTGGCAGCAGCTGCTTTTCAACCACTTACTCTTACCCCAAGGTTATTTTAACTATGCCATTAAGTTGAAAGTTTACAAATAATATGATAAAATAATAATAGGGTTATATGAATCAGCTTTTTTATGCATGATGATAAATAAATTTATTTTTTTTATTTAAATCCTTTCAATTTTTCTTATTTTACTAGAGCACTTCCACTTCGTTGTGTAATGCATCTTACTCTCTAGATATATCTTTGGCATTTCGCTGGCGCAGTTACAGCCGCATTTCAACGACTTACAAATTTGCATATCAATGTGACTTTGAGTGGCTCTGCGACTGTGACATAATCACTTGCTGTCATTTTAATTTACTGCTAATTAATCTACAAGCCACCCGAAATTACATCTGGCCAAAGAGCCATAAAGTCTGAATGAAAACTCTAATTAATTTTGATGGAAATTGGCAAGCGAACCTCTTGCGATCGCAACCCAAAGATCCAACCACTTCGAACATGCTGTGAGCCATGGCCAAAAGAGTTGAAGCCCGGCTCAAACCGTGGGCCAAAACAGTTGAGCGTCGGTCGAAGAAGCGAACACAACGCGTTTGCGCATGCGCGTGGATCATGTACGGATCGTACGTGCCTAAAATTCGCAATTCAAATATTGGCTAAAGAACGGTGCCCATAAAAGCGTTCTACCGCAAGTGACAAGTGACCGACAGCCAAATAAAATCAAATTTATATCCCTAACCAAAAAAAGGTGAATGAAATGGCCGGGGAAACTGTGTCAAAAGCAAAGAAAGTTTGTGATTATATGTGGGCTGGGTCTCAAGATCTCTTGAGGTGTATCTGTTTTTATCTTTTTTTGTGGGCTTGTCAAGTTTGAGTGATCATCTGCGTGGGTTTCCGCCACATGAATTCAACTGCATTGGAAGTGTAATGATCACCATTTAGGGCTCTACGCCCAGGTATGCCAAAGAACTGTTCTTTTCAGGTGATTCATGCGTAAAACCTCTGCGCATCTCCTGTCTTTTTTGGGGTGCGGCTGAAGCGTTTTGTGAATTTATTTCACCCTGCTCTGAATTCGACCCATGTAAATCCGCCTTTGGGTATGATATCACTCGAATAAATATTTATATTCGAATACTTAGCAAGGTCGATTGGCATTTGCCAAACTTGTTTCCAGTTATTTTGCATTATAAATCGATGTCGAAATATTCATGTTATTTTACCTTTTTGCATATTTTGTGCTGAAAAAGACTTGAACAGGTTGTTAATTATTACCATAATTGCCATTTTTTGGACAAACCAAATATAATTAAAAATGTATATGTATGAATGCACGATTAAGAGAGTCCTCCAAACTTGTCGGCAAATCAATTAAGTTTTTTAAAATTCCTAGGAACTTCCCAATAACACAACATATTAGAAGTTATTGAAAGTATTAATACAAGATTTTAATTAATCTTCTTAAATGGCTTAAGTATTAATCAATTTCATTCTAATCCTAATTATATACATTTTCTTTCAAAATGGTTGTACTAATGGGTAGCATCCGTTATATTCAAAGCTAATTTATTTTTATTTTAAAGTTATAATAATAATAATAATATGCGGTCTACATAAACGAAATCATATTACAAATTGCTACCTTCCGAAGTGTTTATAGCTCTTCCGGAAATAAAACAAAAATTGATAGCTGTCTTTAACTTTAAGCTTAATTCAGGTGGCGTGTTACCATTAATCACCCATCGGTTGCAAACTTGACTGATTACACAAAGTAATTCGACGCGAACTTGACATATTTGGTATGCAAATGGCCAGAGGCCAAAGTCAAAGAGGCAATTTGCGCCTGAATTTGCATCTGAGGCTGAGGTTGACCGGGGCAATCAGTCAACCGCAGAGCAGTGGAAGTCTCGGCCAAAGATGCCAATTAATTAACAGGGCCTTAGGGCCATAAGTGGTTCCATATCCACAAAGGTGTATGCAGATGCATATATGCATATTCCACTCTAATTGCGGTTAAACAGTGCGCTTGCAATTAACTTTCCCCAGTTAAGTGCCATGTGTGGCATATGACTAATGTGACTTTCATCAGCCAAGAACTTGTTGAAATTATTGGAAGATAAAATTTTTGCTGATATATTGGTTAACCATTTACCAAATAAGGAAGATGTTTGGTTTTAGTACGAACGAATAAAAATATACAAATTATTAATGATACATTTAAATGGTAACAGTTTTTATTTTCATGCTCGCTTCAATAAATTTTTGATTTGCTTGAATAATAAATATCTCATGACTAAGGCCCCAAACTATTTTATTTCGCGTGTCAATCGCTGAAACTGCATTCAGATGGGCTTGTGTGTATACTTAATATTTGGATATATGCCATAAAAACTGTACAGACCCTGAAAGACCCGCAGATACGCGATTTCATTTGCGTGCCATAGCCAAGTCACGTTGTTTTTTTTTTTGTGCAGCTTGTGTATTTTATAAATTATATTCCCATCTGAATCCACTTTTTTTTTACTTTTGTTACCCGTTGAAGCCATACAAATGTTAATCGATAGCCGAAGCGATTAAAACAAAACAACCAAAAACAAAGGCAACACAACATTTTTATGCAAATGCACAAATTACAAATACCTCGGAAAGATTGCGCAAAACCTTTTTTCGAATGGGCGTTTGCAAGAAATGGCTGAGGGAAAAAACCTAAAAAAAACCCAAAGCCTAAAAAATATGAGCTTTAAAGAAATAGAAAAAAAATTCGTTCAACATTTTTTCAGAGAGACTATTACACCTCTTTTTTGTTGTTACTGCCGGATTAATAATATTTGCTGAGACCATAAATGTGGAATTTTCATTCAGTGGGCAATAGAGATTTAATCAAATGAAAGCAAATTTGTAGCGCTTTTCGCTTTTTACAATTTGATATTATCTTTAATGTTGAACAAACACAAATTGAGATTCAGTGGCAGCTGGACGTTTTCCAATTATTTATTTTGACAATGGATAGACTCAGTGTACCTTAATTTCATTTCGATATCACTTTGTTAACTGCAGCTGACAAGCCCATCAAAAATCTAGTTAACCTTGTCGGCCAAATGAAAATTTGTATTTATTTCTCAGTGCAATTATTCCACATGATTTTGTTTTACATGTTTTAATGAAATACTGTTGCTGACGGGCTTGATTTCAGTTTTTAATTAAAAAAAAATATTTTTTAATATTTGATGCCCAAAATGGTTGGCAGGGTTTTTTTTTTCTAATTTCTAGTGAAGTAAACCAGTTGGCTAATGGAATATCGTGGCTTATTGGCAATTGGAATGCCAATTGATTGGCCATGCTAAGTTATGCAGATCCAAAAACCGGCTAATAGTTGCAGTGGAGTCGTGAAGTGTAACACCTGCAAAAGATACATATGTCCCAAGTGGTTTGCAAGGTAAAGCCGCGGAAAATTCGCGGCCAGCGCCGAAGAACGGGTTCGATTGGTTGACGGAAGAGTTTCAGTATTAGCTATAAAGTTCATTATGTAACCAAGCAACCAGTTGATGCACTTGCACTCATGGCTTTCCCACACCATCTCCACGCTTTTTTCTTTGATAATATCTATGTGTTTTTCTTTTCTTTTCTTTTCTTTTTACCTTTATACAGCATGCGTGAACGCAGTCAAACGACCCCAAGAAGGCGCCGTGCCGGTCCAAAACAGGCATTACCATCTGAGGGTGTGGGCGCCCTGGAATCCCCCTATTACTCTATTGACAATACGGAGGATATATATGGAACCACCTTGCTGCCCTCGCAGCGCTGCTACGTGGATCCCTGGGATCTGGAGAACTATGATTATGTACGCAAAAAGATCGATGATGTCAACGGTCAGGAGGTGGTTGAACCCGCCTATGGGGGTGGTAACTCCCTGACCCCCAGTCCCACCTATGGTTATGGAACGGGAGTAGGTGGGGGCGGGGGCGGGGGAGTGGGTGTGGGCATGTCCGCCACAATGCCACGCCCCCACACCCAAACTCGGCGTGTGTCGCGTGCTCAGTGCCAACTGGAGTGCTGTGTGCCCCAAAGGACTCGTCGCCGCAGTCGCAGTGCTCGCAAGGAACCACTGTATACGGCCAGGAGCGACATCTATGGGGCACCCAGTCGCTATGAGGACTACATGGCGACCATGACCAGGCAGCTGCAGCTGGACAACGGCGAGGAGGAGGAGGATCCGGAGGACCTTTATGGCGAGGAGCAACGCCAGCTATACAATGGCTTTGGAGGTGAGTGCAAATTGGCTTACCATTCACCATATTAGCTTTCAATAAATAATTCCATTTATTAGTCTTATTCTAAGTCAATTTCATTTTCCTGAAGATTAAAGCACACAAAGGCATTGGGATGTAAATAATATATTCTATTTATTTTGCTTTCATTGTCGATACCATTTGATTCAATTTTCGATTCACAAAAGGTTTTGTCTTTTAATTGAACATATTCAATTATACATATTTGACCTTATCTTTGCATTTTGATTATTTGAATTCATATGAAAAGGAATTAAATGCTGCAATCAATTTGTAACTCAATATGTTTATTGGGCGTTTAAATTGGATTTCCTTTCTTAAACATTAAAGTGCACTAAAGTGTTTTAAATTTAGTTATGTTTTAGTATTCAAATTATATAAAAGTAAATACCTACACTTAATTTGACCTTCTCATTAATTTTGATTAGAAATTTGATTAGTAAAAACCATTTATAATTTTCATTACTTAATATGCAAATATTAGAGTCCTGGTAAAATGTAATATTGCAATGTTTGTCTTATGTAATTTGCTCGTTTTGCCAATTTAATATGTATAAAAATGTTCATATTAAAACCAGAGTTTAAAATCCTTAAACTATATTATTTATAGTTGGTAACTTTAATATTTGTTTATTTAAAATTAATAAAGCTGCAGTAGGTAAAATGTATGGCAAAAAATTTATCAATTGAACTTATGTTCTCTATCTTTGGACTTACTACATTTTTTTGATCAGTTTATAACTCAATAAATGTGTTGTAGATTAACATATGGTAATATTTATAACACATTCAATGTCAAGACTTATATTTTTAAAGTTATCCTTGATTCCTTATTTTTAGGCTTCTCCAGTGCCAGTTCCACGGAGCACCCCTCCTCCATTGGGGACGAGCAGCCCCTGCCCCAGCGACGGGCCTCCACCCTGCAGCGTCGCCCTGTCCCCAGTCAGATGCACAGGGGCAACAACAACATCGCAGGGGGCTATGGAACTGCCCCCCATCCGAGGCGCAAGAGAAGTGGCAAGACGGCGCCCCTGTCCGCCCCGCCGCAGATCGATTTTCCCGCCCCGCCGCCACTTTCGCCCGCCTACGACTACTGCAATCCCTATGCTACATTGCCGTACTGCAGCATTCCGGATTGCAGTGAGTGTCAGCAGCAAATCTACGCCGCACCCTCCACCCTCTACGGAACCATGGGCGGCGTGGGAGGAGGGGATGGATCCCGAATGAGGGGCTCTTCACCCCATTCCAGCGGTGGCGACTCGTCGCTCTACTCGGGAATTTGCGCCCGTAAATTCGGACTGAGCAAGAAGGGTCTGCTGCAGATCGACTACTCCTGCAGTTGGAACGATCTGGATAGGGTGATGCAGGGCCATTTCTGAGATCCACGGGTCATTGGCCTCGGGTGCTGGGGTTAGGGTTACCATCACGTTTGCACCGATCGCGAACAGAAACATTTTTGTACTTAAGTCATTTGCATATAAAAACCACACACACACACAAGACCAAATAACTCAACATGTTTGTCGTAGATTTATAGTCTTTCAATATTCAAATTTACTGAATAAACATTATAAAGTCAAGAAGATCAAAGGAATTTTATTTATTAGATGGTAGGTAACATCAATTTAACTAAAAATCTAATGTTAAACAGGATTCCTGAAAAAATTCTATTAATTGAAAATGTCTTACTTGATAATTATTATTTTCTATATTTAAGAAACCTTTGCTTTCATGTATTTCATAGAATTATTCTTCCTCAAAAAAATTGGCTCAGTGATTTGGCAAGGGACTACTAATTAAAAAGAAATTACCATATTAACTAGAAATTCTTTTGCACATAAAACTGACCCCAGTTTAGCTTAATAAACTAATTAGGCCGACCAATGCAACCAAAAACTTGACTCACTAACAGTGAATTTCCTCGAATTTCCTCGTATTTCACTTTAATTAGCAGTGACGTCATGGGAGAAATGTTCCACGTTTGAAAATTAGTTTGGGGAAAAGCGAACATGGAAATGGTTTTAACGCCGGACTTTGATGAATGTTGTGGGATTGTCAAGCCTAAGTTGGTCGAACAAATGTCAAGCGCAGGTGTACGAAGTGAAAAACTTTTTAAAGCACACTTTTCGGAGTTGAATAAAAAGGAAAAATCCATTAAACTTTCTGCCACCAAGGTGGAAAATGCAACTTCAGCTCGATTATCTCAGCCCGGGGTGCACAAATACACCGAGCGACCTGTACAAAAGGGAAAATCAATAAGGTAAATAAAACGGAAAAGATTTTCCTCTATCTCCTTTGCCCTCGGCCCCTATTTCTCACCTCCCCTCCCTTTTGCCACTGAATGCGATTTCAATTTCTCAATCCAATTTACCTTTGCAACAGTGTATACACATCAGTACACAGACAGAAAAATGTCTGAATTTTGGGAAATAATTGTAATAAATAAAAGATTAAATAAATAAAAAATATTGCGACAGATAACAAAAATTAAATAAACTTTTTGAATTTCATAGTTTAATATCCCTTTTAATATTTACTATTAAATATTTGCAGTGTTGTATCTTTAAATATTTTCTTATCATAAGCTATAAAATGCTTAAATTTATTCATGTGTATCAATCCCAATACCAACACACAAGCACTAATACGAACCAAAGTACAAACACAAAGCACAAGTAAATCATAAAAAGCAGCAGCAACAAACATCTGCAAAGCGAAAATCTGAATGCACAAAAAGAAATGAGAGGAAAAATGTTCCAAGTCGAGGGGAAAAAGGCATAATAATACAAAAAAAAAAGAAAACTGGGAGGGGTTTTTGCTATGCACATAAAAGCGCAAATATTTGCGCAACATTTTCGTCGTCGGCGATGTGGCGATAAAAATCGAACAAGAAAAATATGCAAAACTGAACAAGCAGAAGGGGAAATAAAAACGTCGCAAGAATAAGCCCAAGAAAATAAAAAGAATATATATATATATGATGTGTATATTTGTGTGGGTCCCTCTTTTTGCCACGGATTTGCTTTTATTATTGTATAACGTCAAACATTTGCATGCGGCGACGCCAAAATGTATGCCACACTTTGCTCACCAGCTGCCACGCCCACCCTTCCCAATTGCCCCCGTCCCATAGAAAGCCGCCGCCGCCCCTGGCCACTTTTTGCATTTGCATTTATGTGCGGCGCCAATTCGAGCTGCCACGCCTCCTGCCTGCCCCTGCCTACCGTTCGAAAAAAAAATGCAAATCGCAGCGAAAATATTTCGCACTTCCATGGAACGGAGTAGGGAACCCCTAGCCCATGCCCATCCACCCATCCCATCAAAACCGAAAACCCGAACCCAAACCCACCTGCGATTCCTATCTCGCAGTGAACGAGTGCTCGAATTTGGCCTGGAAAAGTGCTCCCAATTTGCATGGCCTCACCTGGAGCTGAACAAGATGGAAAGCCCTTATTGGGAAAGTGTTCTGTCGGGCAATTGCCCGAATTTAGCAACGATTTCAAAGGAGTAATCAAATTTTTTCAATCTCTACAAATTATACAAGACCCAACAATAAAATACCGAATACTTTGTGTCGAAGGATTTCGATTTACAATGGTAATGGTATCTAATTTGAATAAATACATTTGGCTTTATTAGATTTATCTTTGTAATCAGCATTTTTAAACTAGGAAAATATTACCGCTAAGCAATTGGGTTCATTATCTTTTAAACTGTTTTATAACTTACCCTACCTTTATAAATTGTATATTGCTAAGCCTCTTTTAAATTTTTTTTCTTTTTAGTTGAAGTATAAATATATTTTCAATATTTATAAAATAAAAAAAACAATTTTAAATATTTTCAATACTATTTAGAAAACTTAAAGATCTCGTATATAAGAACAGAACCTATTAATTTTTCATCATATTTATTTTGAAATCACTTATATATTATAGGAAAACGTTAAGTTTAAACAATAAAGCTTATTATTTTTTACAATTGTATTTTACTTATCTACCTTAATAAATTGTATATAACTAAGCCTCCTTAAAAATTGTTTTTTATTTTTACTAGAAGTATAAATATATTTCTAATTTTTATTAAATAAATGAAAGAAAACTTAAAATTCTTACATTAAGTATTAATATTATTTAAAAAGCTTAGAGATTTCGTTTATAGGAACAGAATCTATTAAATTATTCCACGTTTTAGCGCTGTCCTTGTCGGTTTTTGTGTGCTATTCCTTTTTTTAGTTTGGCTAAGCTTCAGAACAGAGCGAAGCAGTTGAATAGAGATGAAATGTAGAATTGTGCGATTTTATGTTCCACTCTCCATGGCTGGCTTAAAAAACGGCAAAATTGTCTGCGACAATTGTAAGTCGTTTGCACAAATTGCAAGTTAAATGGATCCTTGCCGGCGGGTCTGCCGCTCCATTTGATGGTGCAAAAATAGCAGGACGACAAGATGGTCGCCTATAATGCGACTGACAAATGCAAATGAGTTGAGCGGATCGGGCAGCTGACAATCAGTGGAGTATTATCTTTTGCAAAAGGCAGGGGACAGCTGGATTTAAAGTTCCTTGCCACAGTCAGGTGCATTTGAATGGATATTATGGCTCACAGATAGTATAGTGCAATCCATTCAACGTGTCTGTCGGGTTGATAAGAAATCTAATTTAAAGTAAGTTCCTTTTAACTCCCCTAGATTATGATTGTGTCAAAAACTCTACAACTTTAATTAAAACTATATTTAAGCTTATCAAAAGCAGAGTGAACTGTTATTTGCTAAGCTGGGAACTGTAACCCCCATTAGTTTTGACTCTCCATCATATGGGTTGGCAAACTTTTGCCCTCATAAGCTCCATCATGTGGGACAAAAATCTGCAACTAAATGCCCTTATAAATTACAGGCAGCTGTCAAAACTCACGGTTCCTGTTTGCCGTTTTGTAGTATGCAAAACACTCGAGTTAAAAATAAGCCAGCAACCTGAAAACTTAATTAAAGTTTTTTTCTTTCTTTGTTTCTGGTAACAAAACGAAACCCAGGAGTGAAGAAGGAAAAAGGACATGCCAAACAAACAACAAAACGCAGTCTCTATGGGTGTGTGTGTGTGTGTTTTGTATCTGTGTGTGTGGCTGCAGCTGTGTGGGTGGCTGTCTCGTTAAGCCAGCAACTCAAAATGGCGCCCGAAGTCCTGCTGCCTTGTGTTCTCTATGCAATTTGCCAGCCATTTTGCACCTTGCAATGAAAATGTTTTTTAATTAAAAACAAGAAAGAAAACTTTTCCGAAGGTTGTTGAGAATAGTTGGTACTTAAGACTAACTCAATACCCAGTAAATATGGGGTCTATCATGAGTTAAGAAGCCGGTTCATTAGTCCCTATAACGTCCAAAAAAAATATTTTTTCCATTTCCATTTAAGTTTCACATCAATTTTCAAAAAATATTTGAACTTATGTCAAATAATATCTAATTATTTCTTATCAATTTATAATTATTCTTCAATACAAAGTAAAATATTGCTCAAATTAGGTTTATGCGTAATGAGTCATTCAAAAAACTGACAAATAAATAAATCTTTTTAAATAATCTTTCGGAAAATGTATTAATTGAAACCAATCGCTTCCAGAATAATCATTATAACTGCTCCCGGTAATAATCATTATTATTTCTTTGATAAGGAAAAACTCAAAAAGTAATGATAAAATGGTATTATTTACAGGGCCTAAAAAAAGATACATTCAATTTCATCGATAAATACATATTTTAATGATATATTGACAAGCCATAGCTCCCAAATCAACGGATATGGCTGAAATAGCGCATACGCAGGGTATGCCAGCATAAAAGACCGCTTAAGTCGCACTAAGGTGTAGGAAGTGTCTGACATTTAGCGCCTTTGAAAAGTGCTGCAAACAGTTTATAGACATAAACACAAAAATTTGCATATATCTGTGTGACTATGTGCCCCGTATGTATATGTAAATGTATATATAGTATGTACTATACTATATGTGTTGTGCTTAAGACGGGCCCCCGGGCTGCCATTTGCTAATGAATAAGCTAATTTCATTTTGGCCCCAGCAGGGAAAAACGGAACAGGACGCTCTTCGTGTTATTTATGTGGCCGCTGCCTGACTGTCGCCCATTTTAAAACCCTCAAAGTGGTCATTAGAGACTTTGGCTCAGTTGGCAGTTTCAGTTTCAGTTTCTGTTGCTGTTCCAGCAAACACAAAGAGAGCGAGCGAAATGAGACAAAACAGTGGGGCTGCACTGCGTATACTTAATTTATATATATAGGCAACGCCTCCAACCGCCCCGTTGCACGTTCAACGTGCCACGTTCAACAATAGTGGCCACTAAAAGTGAGTGAGAGTCCGGGTCTAAATATACGTAAATACATACATATGTACATAAAATGTTCAGGCCCCCCAACTATATTTATATCTAGTTGCGTACGTGCAGAGTGTTGCTGTAAATGCAAATTAAGTCTTTTGCAGCACAATATATAGTATAGTGTAGCGCCAAACACCCAGGGTGTGGAACCCTGGGATATTGTGGGTTAGTTGGCCCAGTGCCGCATTACGGCCAAAGTGTTGGAGTTACGTAAGCCCGAATCCATTAGTTGAAGCAGCTAAATTAAAATAAAGGACTGCCTTGCTCCAACCCGAGGGAATTACGAAATCAGTGGGCGGCGATGGGTGTTGCTCGATGGGGTGTTGGCTGTCAACAAGTGTCTGGGTGTTCCATTAATCTGCATTTCCAGGTAAATGCAATTTGATCAATTTAAAAGTCGTTCGTAAGCTCCAGCTGCTTTCCCTGAAAAGTGTGCTTCGAAAAGTCACTTGAAATCAATATATATAATCTTGGTAAACAACATTTTATTAAGAATCGAAATGTATAAGTGTTTTATTTATTACGAATAGAAATGGTTTAAATACATATGTACACTCAAAATATAAAAGAAAGATTTAATACCGGTTGTATTTAAAGTATACCCGAGGCAGTATTGAAATAAGAGTATAAATTCAAGATTAAATACAGTTTCATTTATATATTAAGGAGTCTTTAATTGGATTTGTAGATTATATTTAAGCCAATTAATTTCAATTTAATACTCTTCTTATCGACGTCAAATCGATACTCAATAGTGTAGAGTTCATGTATTAACAATTGCTTTTCTATGACTATTTTTTTGGTGTACATATGTGAAGGATTTTGCAGAAAATGTTTTATTTTATTTATAAAATGTATCAAATCGATAACAGTTTTGCTTTGTTAATAACCAAATCAAGGTTTAATATTTGTGTTGAACCACTTTGCCATGTGATAAATTGGCTATTTCAATTTGTGCAAAACGAGAGAGACTTTATACAAGCTAAAAATATTTCAGAAGACAACTGCACATCCAACAGGCAAACAATCAACCGACAAGTTGTCCAAGAAAAGTGGCAGGAAAAGTGCTGAACAGGGGGACAGCTGCATCAACAGCGTTTTTGCATTTGCTGCCAAGGCTAATTGACATGAATAAATGTTACGCAATCAGCAGGATAATAAATTCAATGGAAAAGCGGGGCAACATTTTCATTTGCCAGCAACGACTTTGTATAGGACAAAAAGGAAAAAGGCTTCGCTTTGGAGATACCCTGCTTAAGATTCCATCTAAGGTCCTGGCAAATTTATATCATCTTGCCGTCGTGTTTACTTGGTGATTCCCCCTTTTTTTGACTGGGTGCAAACTCGAATGGGAAGCTTTATGGCCCTCGCACACACATATATGCTCCAAAACGTGACGGGTCCTGGCAGCAAATAAATTTTACACCACCATCAGCCTGGCTCCTGTTGCAGCATCCTCGCGCTCCTCCTTGGGATCCTGCCCCCTTTTCTCATCTTCCGGCTGCCGCTTTTATTGCTCGCCGGTTCAGTGTCAGTGTGTCAAGCAGGCTGCGATGTGGAATAATTCGCAAAATGTCATTATTAGTTTGGATTTTGCGCAACAGCAATGGGGGGGGAATGGGAAAATGGAACAGAAAACAGGAGCAGTCGGCAACACACTTTGGGAAAATATGTGGTAAGGTCCCTAGAAGCATATTAACACATTACAAAAATATTTCATTAAGTATGTTTGTAAAAATATAAATAATAAATTATAAATATTTTCAAAACGGATGTTCATTGTAATAGATTTTTAAAATTTAACTTAAGCTGTAAGTATTTCAATATGTGCAAAAGTTCTAAATAGCCAACTATGATTTTTGAAATATTTTACATAAAGATGTAATGACCATTAAACAAATGTTATAAGATAATATTGAAATTATGAACATTTTTTAAATTCTTCTGTTAGATTTTTTTTATAATGTTTTAAAATATAATTATAGGGTTTTCATGAAAGTTTCTGCCAGTGTACATACACACGCACATCAGACCCCGTCACGTGCCCTATGTGTTTGTGGATATGGGTTGAATGATAATGCCGGCCCAAGGCCCTTTCTCCCATCCATCCCATCTTCAACTGGCCCCTCCTCCTTTCAGTCGTACATCATCATCAGGAGGCTTCAGAGTAAAGTTTATTCGACTCCCCTTTGTTATTCTTGTTGCCTTTCTCTGCACCTGCAGGACACGTAGAACATTTGATGGGACCGCCTCTTTTTACACACCCACTCTCTATTGTGTGCCATATGCATAAGTAAACAGTGAAATTGGTTTCCCCCTGGTCCCTGGCAAATACACAGACATACATATATCAAATCGTCCCACACAGGAATCCATATATTCGTTTAACTATATGATGGATGGCGGTATGATAATAAGCAGATTTTAGGGGGGATCAAGCTGATTGACTGATGCCCCACAAAATTTGCCTTCGGGCCCGATGAGATCCACCGAAATTAATTGGATTCTTTATGGGATACGAAAGAGTTTCAATTGAAATTCAAGTTTTTTATGTTTCGCCATCAAAATTTAAATTGATTGCGAGTAACGTAATCCCAAAGCAGCTTATAAATATAAAATTTATTTTCCCGTGCTGGAACTTGAAAGTAGAGATAAAAAAGGTTTCATTTCAATTAATAAATCAAAAACGTGGATAGAAGTTTTTTTGTCATTAAAAATGTATACTATCTTGAACAGATGTATGTAAGTGCCTAATAATTTAAATTACCTTTTTTAAAATTCCAAAAGTAATTGAAAAGTAATTAAAAAGAACTGTAGTATCTACCCAATCCATTCCCCCTATTACAATCAATAATAAAGTAATTTTTTAAGAAAGCAATTAACAATAAATTCATTTCGTATTCCCAAGCCAAGTGCCATCTTTCCCATCATTATATGCCTTAATTTCTTAACCCAACGTCCTTCAATTACATTTTGCCACATGTCATAACAGCTGAAACTTGTTGCGGTCACAATTTTGTGGACAAATGGATTCCAGGAAGGGTGTAAGTTACTGAAAGCCCATAACGCAACCAACAATCGATTGACTTCTGTGGCTGAACTTCATTCTGGGCAGGACACAAGTGAGTGATTTTCTGGACTCACCCACTAAATGAAATTACAGTGGTTACATTAATCGCACGGCCAGTTATTCACCCAGTTTGTCAATCAATTTGGGTAGCTACATACATGTCTATCCATCAAACGCATTGCGGGCACGTGTCAACTTTTGTCATCTAATAAAGCTTATGGAGCACTAAATTGGATTTGCATACATTATTGGGTAGGACCTTTTTCACGTTCTAATGTCCTTATTGAAGCAGGGTAATTCCACTCATTTCGGGACATTCACATTGATCAGCCGAAAGAAACCCCGAATTAAGGTATTCCAATTTAGCTTATGGCAATGAATATTTTTCTTATACGTACTGCCACCACTCAACAAGATTTTGGTTGATGTGTTTACTTTTGATTGCCGCAAATGCGATTAAGTTGAGTGACTTCAAAGTGTCTAAACTGGATGTAAATTTTGCCTGAAAAGGAAATTGCCGGGAAAAAGCGAAAGGATGAGAAATTTTCTAATTTATGCTTAATAAGAACCGCAGTCGTAAATCTTCTAGGTGGAGCTGCATGTGTGTGCCTGCCCTGGGGGGTCATAAATAAAAAGCCAGAGAGCTAAGGCTAAAATCTGCACATTAAGTGAGCCAAATGCACCATCACTAGCCCTTTTTTTTGCATCCCTGGCACCGCTTGCATTTTAATGTCCTTCGTGGATAGTGAGCCTAGAGCCAGGCGAAAGGTCAACATAACGCGTTTTCCTGCGGTCGATTCGCATGTGCCCCTCTGATCCCCCGGGACACCCACTTTTCCCTGCGGTCAGTGCAACGGTTTGAAATTACGAGCCAACCAGAAAGGGACACAGCCGTGGGGCATGGCTGAAATGAGATGAAAATATGGCTGCAGTTGACTAGATGGCCATAAACATGTTACATGATCCGCTGCCAAAGGGGAAACTGAGGCCAAAAGCCGACGAGCTGCACAGGGTTGCCAGGCGACCCGGGAAAACCAGCTCATTTGCATGGCTGCATACACAAAAATTAATTGGGGCTTTAAGAATGGATGAGGTTTGGATAAGTGAGCATGCAAGCACTTAGAAAAGGCAAATTAGGCATATTCGGGGGAATACTTACACTAATTATTTTCATATATGACTTCTCTTTTTAGTCGAAAGTGGTTATTACAATTATAAGTATAGACAATAACTTAAAATAATCATATAGGATAGGATTACAAGATATAAAAGGAAACAACAAAAAAAGAAAAAATCATTACCACTTATGTAGGTGTGACTTATTTACTTAATTTTTGATTTGTATAAAAAGCTATTATATAAATTAAATTAAATAAAATTTAATTATCTAATTAGCTGAGAGCCCTATACCTTAATAGAAAAAAATGTAATATTTAGTTAATGACTTTGTATCCATCAAGTTTTTCAATTTACTTTGTGGCTTAGAACCAACTACTATTGCCAGATCTATTTTCCCTATTTAAGCCACTTTGGCGTTGAACGTATCGATTGATTAGTAAAACTTGTCCTGCACTCGGCTACCCATTAGGGGTCCCAATCCCCCTGCCCCCATCTCCGCCCCTGAGTTCCACCCATTCCCGGGAGTGAATTCCAGCAGCCAAGGTCCGGGAAAAAATCAAATTACTCCATTTGCATGCGGCAAGTGCAGAGGAAAAAGGGGAAGGGGAAAAGCCGTGTTGAAGCAGAGTATGTACATGCATAAATAGTTCACGCCCACTGGCTCCACATTGGGCTCACATTACTGAATCCTTGCTGTGCACCACGTGGCGTATGAGTAACGCAACGCCTTATTAAGCCAGCCAACTTTATGGGGCACCCGAAGGCTATCGTGTTATCGAGTGCCGGACCAGTGCATAAAAAATACCGCTTACGCAGGCAAATTATTTTTCTTGTTTATTCTCTACTCTTATGCCGCTACATTTTCGCCCTTTTTGCCTTTTGACACAGAAATGTAAATGAAATTCACTAAACGAATTTTCTTGTTAAACGTCTCAAATGGCCACGCCCCATGCCGAGTCGATTTGGAGTGCAGCGGGGTGACGGGGGAAGTGAAGGTTTGGTGGGTGTTAGTTGACAAACCCTAATACCCTTTTAGGCAGCCATGACAGGCGCCACATTTCTGAATACACAGAGGAAAAAGATGGATTCACCTTATTATTGAAATCTAATAGGTTGTTAAGCACACCATATATACATACATACATATTTGTTATATGGCCAACCAATGCCAATGTATTTGTTCAGTCAAATGTTCAATCATTTTTCGTCACAAAAGTATATTTGAGATCTTTCATATGTTAAAGGTACTACAAATTGTTTCCCGTTTAAAGATACAAATTGTCATTAATTTAAGAACATATTTGATTCATATATTAGATATAAGAGTTACTATTTTCATGAATTCTTAAGCTTGGTTAGCATTTTTTTTCTATAAAGCTAGATATAAATTATCTAAATGATGTCCTCAAAATTATATTAATATTATTTAATAATTAAATGTAAATTATAGTTATTTATTAATCTTGTTTGAATACTTAGGATCACATAGAATGCGTTACCTTATATTTTTGGTTTTGTTCGACTTATATTATGACGACCACTTGACAGCCACAGGTTTAACAAGCATACAAGTCCTTTGCCATGCTGCCACTGCTGCCGCTTCTTCTTCCCCTCCTGCTCCTGATCCTGCTCCTGGCGATGTTTTCGTTGTTATTGTGGAAGGACAACGCTCACTTGGCTTGCCTTTTGTTTTGCAAACAAAGCAAAGTGGGCGGCAGGAAGGGCGGAATGGCAATGGGAGGCCATGGCGGCAGCAAGCCATAAATCAATTGGCAGCGTAGAAAAATTGCAGAAAATTACTTGATATTTACGGTCACTGAGCACACAATAGAGCCGGGCCCACCCACTTGGCGCCCTTCCGCCCACTTTCCGCTTTCGCTGACAGAAAGCAACAAGTATTGCCCGGCATCCGTGACACTCGGGGACAGCGACAGGACATTTGCTGGCCATAATTACACTTGTACCTTGCATCGGGCTTGTGCCACATGTCGTATTAGTAATAAGTGTCAAGGCCAAGGACGTTGTCCAGAGGGGTTTGGGGAGGTTTATCTGTGTATATATTTTTTAATGAACGTCGAAAATAACAACTAAGTACTTGTAGATTGGAAGCGTGTCAATTATTTTTAGCTTATCAAATTGAACGTTAAATGTACTAATAAAACGACCTAATTAATCATCAGATTTTTTTTAATTTAAATATGTTCTCTAATGACTTTCCACTATTATTGTCTTTATTCATTATAAACATGGAACTATAAAGTTAATATGTTTTTGACTAAGTTTGTATTTATTATAAATATGAATCCTTGTATTCATTATGCGAATATTTACTTTTGCTATAACATTTTTTTATCAACATTCAAACATACAAAAGTAACTTCTGGTATATTAGGCAAATTTATTGATTAGAAAATTAAGGAAATTTCGCGGTATTTAAATCATATATTAATAAGCTTGAGCCATTTCTTAAAGACATCTTGCATAGAAAATATCATTGCCTACTTTTAGGCACATTCGGTTCTTCAACTGGAACGATTCATGTCCGGCCTTCGGAAATTAAAAATCTGGGGAAGCTTTTCAGTTTCTTTTGGCAAGGAACCCCTCCTGAACGGCTCCCATGAGCCATGATGCACTACTCTGCCAACGCTCTCCAGGAATAGCCTCCAGCTGGGAGGCAGAA
This sequence comes from Drosophila subpulchrella, assembly GCF_014743375.2. Lineage (NCBI taxonomy): Eukaryota > Metazoa > Arthropoda > Insecta > Diptera > Drosophilidae > Drosophila > Drosophila subpulchrella. The sequence continues at coordinate 11,785,387 of NC_050611.1, forward strand.
AGCAAATGAAAGAGGGTCCTGGTGGCTCTGCATGTAATTATTCTGTCATCCGAGGTGTGTCACCCAGTTGGAGGAGCATGTGGGGAATGGGTATATGGGCATGGAAACGGGAGGGCCTCCAGTGGGATGACAAAAGACAGGCGGCCAGATGGCCTTGCCCTCTCACCCGGACCCGTTGTTTATGGCCACCCAGTGCCGTACATGTGCCGTAATTGCATTGTTGCCGTTGTAATTACAGGCAAACATGCAGTTAATTAAAATCATTAAAATGCCTTTGCCTCTTTGCCTTTTGCTTTTTTGCCATTTTGCCTTTTTGAGCCACTGAGAGGTATGTAAGACAGCTGAAAGGAGGAACGTTTTAATTTCCGTTGAAGGGAAGGATGTGCCTTTGCAAACTGGCGCCCAACTGTCACATCACCGAGTGCAAATTATTTTGGATTTTTTCTACGTGCCTGGCACAGACTTTTGTTTGAAACTGTGAGGGATACAAGGACGTCTGGGCACGATTTTGGGCCAAGGAATGCTTGGATTGATTTTGATTAATGCTCCGACAGTCGCAAGTCGAGCAAATAATTTTAACGCTTGCCAAAACATTCCCAAGTGACAAGCTCGTGTAAAAGTCAAATATATATAATACACAGACATATGTGCCCATCAAAGACGTTTAAGGGACCACGTGTCAACTGCAGACATGGCAACCAAGTCATTTAAATTGTTAATTGTTCCTGCGGAACTTTGTTTTTACACGCTCCATCAGTCATCATGGGCTGATGGCATTTCGAATGGCACCTCATAGGAGTCGTACACCACCAGATGAACCTTCTCAAGCAGCGAAAGTCCCTTCAGCCGGGCATTCTTTTCACTCTTCAGGCAGAGAAGACCCAATTCCACGCGACACTGGGAGCAATGGAGATTCTGGAACATCTCCCCATTCGTCACTCGGATCTTGTCATTTTGTATCAAGTTGAAGGTCCTGGTCAATAGAATATCATAGGGCGTCTCATTCACTTTGCAGGATTTGTAGCTGATAATATTGCCACAAAATCGGCAGGCATAAACAACCTTAAAGCCAGACATTTGAAGTTGGGATCTTTGGTTTCTTGGATGATGGAAAATTTAAATTTATTTTAATAATGTTTTCTTGCATGACCTTTTGACCCTGGTATATAGTTATCTTTTTTCCAAAACTGTTTTCAATTTTAAATAAATAACATATAATATTAAAGCCATTTATATAAAGCTTAATAGTAATATGACATGTAGAAAATACTTAGGTCTAACTAAATCGATTTTCTAAAACTAATTTCACAGAGATAATAATAATAAGAATTTAATTTATGGACGGGAATATTAAATACAATTTAGATAAATACATAAATTATTTCAAGCAGAAAGTAATTTTAAAGACAATATTAAATGTAGGAACTAATAAAAAAATACTAAAAAATATTTAAGTCAACCCCAATCGAGTTTCTTAATTTGGCTAGGAAAAGATTAGACACCCATAAGTTATAAGCGTTTTTGCGGTATACATGTGTTTATTTGATTACCCAAAACTTTTTCCCAATACCAGTCCTCTTCACACTCCATAAATAAGCAAACCTATTGATGGCAAATCATTTGTGCTAAGTCGAGCCATCATTAAGGATGAACAATCGAAAGGCACATAAAGCATATTTGATGGTCATTGGCAAAGTTGATTACAAATACAATGGCGTATTCATGGCCGGCCACGACGGTGTCCTGCATCCTGAAGACCCCCTCCAGGGTCCCTTAGATAATTAATGAGTTTAGCCCGTGTGCTGGGATGGGATGGTATGGTATGGTATGGGATGTGCCTAGAGAGAAGTGTTGCCATCATCGTCATTTGTTTGTGCGTCTGTTTGCAGCTGTTATTTTATTCAGGCTCTCGCCTTGAAGATAATTTGCGCACGTGCTTTATATTCAGTGCGTGTGTATGGGTGAGTGTCCTTGTTTGGCCGGAAACAGGAGTGCGTTGGTATGGGTACCCCTTCTTTATGCTCCGGTAATTGCGAGCATTTGTCTTGGGCGTATAGCCAAATGTACCTAAACCAAATTGCGAATTCGAATTTCTAACTGGCGCCACAGCAACGGGGCCAATTAAAAATGTATGTTCCCTGAGTGCCAAAAAGGTGTAAGAACAACAATCAAGGATAAAGAAAATGGTTGGGGTAAGTTCAGAAGAACATTTTTAAGGAAAATGGTTTCGTTTGGAAAATCATTTCAATTATGAAAAAGTAAGTTACCTTATCTAAAGAGAGAAAGAAGAAATAAGGTAACTTCCCTTTTTATTCAGATCATTAATAAATGTAACAAATAAAGAAATTAAATTAATGCATTTTCAGAAGTACCAATTAATCATAATTAATCCATAACAATAAAAGAATGGAAGATGTTTTGTCATTAGGAAATGAAAGCTAAAACAATATATTTTACAAAACGGAAGTAAAAAAAATACAATAAAAATATCAAGGTCTGGAATCGAAAAAGAATGGTGATAAACTATAAAATATTACCAGAAACTTGATTAAAGAAGAAGAAATTTTAAGGATGTTTTTCAATTAGGAAATGGCCGATTAGAAATTTCGTATATAAACTACTCTGTTAGATTTGTAGTCATTGGAGAGCCAAAAGATTAAGCCAACTTTTTATAAGTGGTCCAACTAGAACAACAAATTAATGAAAACTAAGTTGAACATTACCAAGTTGCCAAAGTTTTCCCTCTCTGTCGCTCTCTCTCTCTCTTTCTATCTGTCTCGCTTCTCTTGGCCTCGTTTTTCGGCCATGTTGGAATCGGCTGCTTGAACAGCCGCCCATTTCCACCATTTTCCTCAGACCGAAATTGATGAAAACGAAATTGATGTTGACTCCTGGGTGAAAAGGAAGGATGGAAGGAAAAGGATGTCGAAGTCGATGTAGATGCGGTTAGCGCTGCCTTTTTGGCCAAATAACGGCGACAGGCAAAGGGAATGGGGAAAGCTTTTAGCAGATACTTTACGCAAATCCCATGGGAAAACATTGGCCCACTTTTCGGCACAGCGGCCCCATCATTAAAAGTTAAAAAGGATTTTCAACGGATTTACGAATTTGAAGCTGAGCCCCAAAGACAAACAAAGCCATCAATTTACATATGCGAGCAGGTCAGAGCTGAAATTCTGGGCTTCCAGACGGCCAAAGAAATACAAAATTCAAGAAACACAATTTAAGATGCAGCCAGCATTTTGTAGGATCTAGGGGATGATATAGGGGGCATCAGGGTTGGCTAGGGTGGTCTTGGGTGGCTTGGGGCCACAGAAACAAAGCCAAGCCAAGACTGTCAAGTAGTCGTCGTCCCGCATCCACTTTCAGAAGTCCCAGTCCCAGTCTCACTACCACGTCCTCGGCCATTTCCACTCGTAGTCATCGTCGCAAGGACCTTGAGTTGTGCCTTCCTCGCCTTTTGCCTTTGTTGTGCTAAACTTGTGGATTAGCTAAATGCAGGCAGGGCATGCCATGGCATGCAGGCGGCTTCATTCCGGTAAGCCAACCCCCCAACCAACCCAGTCAAGAAAATAACCCACCTTGCCACCCATCCACGCCCTCATCTTTATCCTCCCCCCATAAGGACGCCCACTTAAACCTAAACATTTCGCCTTGTTGAGTTTTTATGAGCTGCTCATGTTGGCGTTTCACTTTTCTCTTATTCTTACTCGGTCTTTCATTTGCTTACACCTGATGTTCAGCTTATTTTTACCTGCCCCTAGAGGAGTCCACCACCCTTGTAAAGAAAAATGGATGGGGTCTTCTTAATGACAGAAATTGTGCGTTACCATTATTCGGAAGAGTGGATTGCAGTAAATAAAACACTTTCGGGTATGGGCTGTTTATTTACGGATTACGGATAAAAAACCATCAGGCATATGAATTCCTTAATTTTTAAAAAGTTCCTGCCTTTTTCATTCGTTTTTTGTTTAATCAAAATAAATGAAATGTCACCTTATAGTAATGGTGGTAAAAATAAGTTTGAATTCCTTATCCAGATTAACAATGGAGTTGATCTATAGACACAAACTCTTTAAATCTTCAAATTTGAAAAAAAAAAAAAAAAATTTTATATATATATTTTAAAGGGTGTATTTTTCGGAACCACAAAAAATGGTTTTGAATTTCACTAAAAATGTTCACATAGGAACCTACTAAATTATCGATTGCAAAAAAGGATCGATGTTTCAAGAAAAATCTGAAAAATCAAAACAAACGGTAACACAGATTTTCCTGCAGCTGCCAAAAACAGCTGACTAGAAAACTCACCCTTACCAGCTCAATTCAAAACACAGTCAAGCATCGAATGGCAGCTGTGTTTACAACACTCTTGAATATAAACATCAACTTCAGAAACATTCGCAAATATGGAATTTTTCTGGGCTCTGGCATTTCTACTAATATACAGTATAGAGAACACAAATGGAAACTGTGAAGGATCTTTAGATTTGGAAAATGGCCGTATTTTTAATACAGTGAAGAATTTTGCGATCTTTCGTTGCAATCTCGGTTATATTTTGCAAGGAAATACTTTTCACTCCTGCTATCCAGAAGGTCGTCTTCGGGGTGAAAAACCATTCTGTGCCAGTGAGTTTCTGCAAATTTGCAGCGCTTGAAAAAGAATATGAAAATCTAAGCAAAATATCAAAGTTTTATACAATATTGAAATGATAATATAATGTGTATACTGTAATTCTCATTATTCCTTTCTCTTTTTAGGGAGCGGCTGCGAAAAACTCAAGGATCCTGAAAACGGACGAGTTCTTGATAATCCCTTGAAAGCGGAAGTCATGTGCTTAGATGGTTTTGTGCTGGTTGGAAGTCGCACTGCCTACTGTGATGGAGAAAAGTGGAGTACTCAGCTGGGGTCCTGTCGAAGGAGCAATCATACGAAAGATCACTCCTGTGACTTCGAGACCGAAGATTTGTGTGGCTGGGAGGCGGAGGAGAGTGTCTGGTTATCGTGGAAGCGGATCAGCGTGGTGTCCGACTTTCATGACGTAAGAACGGGACCCCGATACGATCACACTGTCGGCAACAGTTCAGGAGGACACTATATGCTCATGGAATCCCGATACCAGTCTAATGGCTACTACCATTTGGTATCGCCTATCTATCCGAAGTCCCTCTGTCTAAAGAACGCCTGCTGTTTCCGGTTCCACTATTTTATGTTCGGAGCAGGAGTGGATCGGCTGGTGGTATCCCTAAAACCCGTTTCGATGCGAATTGAGAACATGTGGAACAGGTTCGGAACCATAAAAAATTTTTTAATTTTGTATTCCATTCAATAATTGATACTTTTAGTACTAAAAAATTTGAGGTGACCGGCTCTCAGGGAACCCACTGGCTGGAGCAAACAATAACCATCGACAAAATGCAGGAGGATTTTCAGGTGGTCTTCATGGCCAAGGATGCGAGGTACCAATTCGGAGACATTGCCATCGATGACGTCAAGCTAATGACGGGCAGGGAGTGTGAAGTGGGTGGGTATACCACATCCACCGAATCAACACCATCACAAATAACCAGCAGCGAAGAGCCATTTGTCTATGACATGATGAGCTGCACTGGTCGTTGTGGATCCAAAAGTCCCGCGATCCCACTATTTTCCGATGAGGGTATCATCTTGGGTTGTGGATGTGATGATTCTTGTCTTCTGGACGACGATTGTTGCCCTAATTTTTTCAAAGAATGCGTTAAGGAGCTGGACATAGCACCAGATGATGATCTAAGCTCACCAAAATTAACAACCTCTTCACCAAGGCCAACAGCAACCTCCTTAAGAGTAAAAACAGATTCTACAAAAACCACAATGCAGAGTTCTAAGACACCAACGACTACGACGACTTCAACAACGCCCAGGACAACAACGATTTTAACAACATCAGAGACAACAAGTACAAGAAAATTGAATGCCACTTTAACCGGAAAAACAGCAACCAAAACGGTTTTTGCAAAAACAACCACACAAACAACTACAACAACATTAATTAGGAAACAGATTGCAGGTAAACATTTAATTTTATTCATATTAATAATGATCTAATGATTATGAATATTATTTAATTTCACTAAAATGGTTTCACATTACTTTACTATACATTTCAAATTCACCAGAAACCGCCTCATATAATCGGACAACGGATGTTGAACTTCAAGGCCACATGGATATAAGTAATGGTAATCCCAGCCCAGCCCTAATAGTTCTCTACCTGCTCGTCGGCGTAGTCCTGGTGTTAGTATTGGCCAATGTCAAACAAGCCTGCAACATCCTTTTTAAGAGATCAATACCTAACGAGAAGGTAGTCAGTTTCCAAAAGGCATTTGGAACTGTAAAGAAAGCGAGGGGATCGTCCCAGAATCGGGATAGCATGGATCAGCATTTGTGCGATACCTCTACCGAGGACTTGGATTATGAGGACATATGATACTGTACGTATTAATGTCAGAGTAAGTGTTGAGTGAAATAACAGAAACAATGTTTGGGACTGAAAAATTTAAGTATACTACATAATATTATAGGGTGTGACACTGAAATATCTCTTACTTCAACATAAGTTCCATTCGGATACAGCCCGAAAAGACTTCTGTGTCACACACGAATATGTTTTTGTACCAACCTAGAAAATAAATAAGATATTTGTATAAAAGGAACCAAATGTAATCTGTCTGATAAATAGATAATAAATAATATACACACATATATGTGTATGTGTTACATGCGTAACCGCTTTTTAACGGTTAATTTTAACTAAATATCTTTAATACGGTTTGTTTTCTACCTATGATACTTTTCCGTCCCCAACAGACAACTAATAGAACTATAACCATCTAAAACTCAGGTAAAGGTATGCGTTTTCTGCCTTTTAAGTCTACATGTTCATTATACGTAGTATGCATTTAGCCATTTCAGTTTACCCAATCTATCTACATAGTCTTAAAGCAAATATTCAACTTTCTCTTGCTCATCTTTTATATGTTCAAGTTCTATAAAATTGGAAGGCTTAATTTATGTCTGTGGAACTTTATTGTTGCGTAATCTCAATTTACACCTGTCCGAGAGTTAATTTAAGTGCCGTTTCGCGTTCAATAAATTCCCGTTGAGGAATTCAGAGTCATTGATTGCTTGGTGGACGGCTGCTCTCGGTGGAGGCAGTTCACAGCCATTTGACGCCACCCCCAATTGAATGCATTTAATTAAAATACATTTGGACAGGGCTCACGGGATTTTCCATCTGGCCATCTGTGTCCCCTAATGAGGCCATTCGATGGGCATCACATTCCGTTTCCATTCGATTGCACAACAACGCCCAAGGGGCCACGCCCCCAAGGCCAGGAATCAAAATCACTTGAATGCAATAGGCTGGAATAATTCGAGAGAGGATGGGGGGATGATTCCTGACCGCCCCAAATGCCCAAGAAGGCGATACTCAATGGGGCGTTAATGAAATAATTAACGCATAAATACAATTTGCTGGTCAGAGTTCAAGGAAACAAGAAACGGCCCATGAAAACCGCCCAAAGGGCCAGCAAATTTACCACAACTGCTACAAAGCCATCAATTTGCTAGACCACTTTCCATGCCCCCGAATCCCCTTTGAAACCCCCTCCCCCCTTTTTTTTAAGGATCCGATGAGGCAGCGAAGCATGCAATTTGCTGGCTTATTTATGGGGCCCAAGATGGTCGCACTGGCCAAGAAGCAGTTGGAACTACGAGGCAACCACCCGACCATCCGACGGAAGCATGAGCAAAACTTTTGCAAAATAAAAGTTTTCCGCTATTTGATTTGTTGGTCATTCGGTTTGCCAGCTTAGACCAAAAATCTATTGAGCCAAAGCCAAGCGGACCAGTTAAAAGCATTAGCCGGAGATCGGGCAAAAGCCACAGTTACTCCCACAGAAAAATGCAGAAAATACATCCACTGACAATAAAATTCAGCAACTGTTTGGCTTGCACATCCTGCTGCGCTTTTGTTTGTCGAGCAGCGAAAATTTACAATTTCTGGCGGTCCTGGTCGGGCAGGATGTTCGCCGTCGGTCAGGATGGCCAGGATGCGCTAGAAATGGCTTCACTTCCTCTCGCGCTTCTTTATGGGCCACAGCTGGAATTTAAGGCCGCCCTTAAGGAGCACCTACATATGTATGTATTCGCTGGGTGGATTCACGTTTGATGTGCTGATGCCCGAGATTGTTTGGCCAGTCAAACGAGTGGCTCTAAAAATACACAGGCCGAGCTACCCGTTTCACTTGTCAAGAGCAGAGATACACAGCCATCCAGGCACTCCTTTAGTGGTTCGGGGCCATTCGTGTCCTTTGTGCTGAAGACACAGAAAAAAACTTCCCCTAGAGAAAAAAGTGAGCCAAGATCGATTCAATCTGAACTTCTCAAAATCAAGATAAAGTGTTCTCAATTTGCAAGACTACTTTTCTCTCAAAAAATCGAGACTACTTTAATTTTCACATCAAGATCCCCTCATTTCGAAACTTAAATTAGGGAGTACCTTTGTGTTGATTTCAAAAACGTTTCTGTTCTCCGTTTTCTTAAGAATGGCCTTCACTAAAAATTAGTCTTTCTTCATTTAGAATTACACACTTAGTTTATTTACAAGAGTACTTTTGTCTTGATTTCAAGAACGTTTCTTCCTTTGTAAACTATAATTTCAATCATAAGTAATACGGTCAAGAGTAGGTTTAAATAAAGGAGGATATATATAAAACTTCATTAAATTTAAAAAAATATACCATTCCCCTATTTTTCTCTGTACACAAACAAGCCGTTTGCATGGGCTCGAATGCCAGAAAGCATATAATAAACATGATTATGACTGGCACCGTCCGAGTCCAAGTCCATGTCTAAGTCCCAGGCACATTGTGCCGGAGCTGGGGTCCGAGCTAAGAGCCTGGCTGAACCATCTCCGGCATAAAGTTTCACCACGTTAAGTGGATGATTATTTGCGATTACAGGATACGAATACGTATACGTTTGCGGATGCGGATGCGAAAGCGAATGCGGGCACATCCTTGATGCGAAGGACACCCGCCAGCACACACATGGCTGGATTTGCTGGCAGTTTAATGAAGGTCCTTCGGATTTTACTGCCCCTCCAGCGACCACCGCCTTGGGGTGATGATTATGTGTTAATGGCCATCGCACGCGTATTTTTTATATCGATTGCCAAATTGGCTGCTAACAATTGATGTATGGTGGCAATTACAAAACATGCATTACTCATCCAGTTTGCGAGTCCGTGCCAAAGTTTCCTCATAAATGCGACTCGTAAATCTTTGTCGATGCTTACAATAGTTTCCCCCAGTGCTGCCCTTTTTCCCAGCCAACCCATGTTACCCGTTTTATTTCGGAGGGGCGCATCTGACCAATCGAGGCATTCAGCAACAGCCAAAGCCATAAACATGGGCCACCATTGTCCATTGGATGCGCAACTCTGCCTGTGACTGTGGCTCTGGATGCGGCTAAATCTGGGAATGAGGATGTGGGCATGGATCATTGTGGACGCCGGATGCAGAGGCACAAATCGCTGTTGCCCCAGTTTCGCTAAGTACAGTGCGGCCGAATTGCATGCGGTTAAATTGAACGAGGGGAAGAGGCGAAGCTAGTTAAAGTGGAAAATACATTCAAGATATGTTTAAACTTTAACATCTCCAGGGGAATGTCTAAATACAAAAACCTTAATTGGGACAGCAAGGTCACACTACTCAAAAGAGAATAATGTGACCTTGCTTAAAAAAATGGGGTAAAAATAAGGAAATTTAAGGAAACAATCATAGTGGAAGGGCACGAGTTTTCAAGAATATACAGTATATGCAACGTATTTTAATAAAATATTGAAACCATTAATTTTTAATTCTTTCATTTTTAAATACATCTAACCAATATTAGCACATCACTTAAAGCTTTCCAATCAATAAATTTCTTTTATCGCTCACAGTGCTGGCGATGAAAAACAGAATCCACTTAATTTTAATTTACACCAGAATTTGGAATAAATCATGGCCATGTCATGCATAAATTTACGATGAACAATGGCAAGAAAGCGGCTGTTCCCCCATCTCGTTTAATTCATCGAGAGGGAAAGAAGGATACAATATAAAAGAGAGACGAACCAGACAAAAAAATTTTGGTCCAATTAACGAACACAAGACCAACATATACTATGCATACTATATACGTAGATTAAATCGAATAGACCTGCTTAATCAGGTTCAGGTTCGCTTGCCAATTTCCATGCTTTGCCTTCGCTTCGATTTTCTGGATTGCCTTCCCGTTTCCCTTTCCAATTTTGACATAAAAAGGAAATGTAATCTTCCTCTTCCCTGGGCGTCGTTTGTCTGCCCCGGCGACGCTTCAATTTAAGAAATTAATGCGAACTTCGTCTTTTTTTACGGCCTGCCAGCGGGCGCGGCCAATAAATCCACGCCTCACATGCCCCGCGGCGCTCGGAGGACGTGGAGATAGACCAGGAGCATGCCAGATGACCTGGCTCCGGAGCAGCCCCGCCCAAAATTGAGCCAAGCCCCGGGTCTGGCCTCCAGGGCCACGGCAACGGATGCCTCGCAAAAAAAAATTTTGCCAAAAAAATTCACGTTAAAACGAAGTTTCATTCAGCGGCAAGTCGAGTAGTTGATGCGCTATGAATTAAAAATTCATAAAAAAAATAAAATAGGGAAAAGAAAGTAGAGGATACAAGTTGAACAGAAAATCCTCGTGAATTTTTGCTGTATTTGAAAAGGTTTAAGTGCAGGCCCATGGGTCGTATGTGTAATTTTTATGAAGGCCAAAAGCCACGTTTCTCTTTTGAGGACAACTTAAGTTATTTAATCCAACAAATGGTTACTGAAAAAAGTTTAAAGCTAATAAAAAGTAAATGTGTAACAGGTCGTATGCGTTACATCATAGGAACTGAAGCAAAATAATCAATAGAAGTAGAACAAGTATAGCAAGTATACTTATTTTCCTGTATATTTATATAAAATGCATATTTTATTAAAATCACAACGTTATATAAATCATTGTTATAATTAAATACAATAATTTTTTTAAGTTGTATATAATGAATTCAAAAAAACTAGCAAAGCCTCTTTATTATTTATGTACACCGATTTTAGGCATTTCCTAGTGTATAAAAATACATTAAAGATATTTCTCTAAAGACTTAACACTCATTCACATTTAATCAAAAAATATTTTCAGCCATATTTCGTAATGCCATTCATACGAAAATTGTATTTACGGGAAAATGCCCTCTGATATGTACAGCTTAAACAGCCAGCGAGGAATTCCACTTTTCATGCAGGTCCTTTTATTGCCGCGCCTGGCATTGTTGTTGCTCTTTAATTGCGGACGTCAGGACACCGAGGAGCTGGCTGGGTTTTTACGGCCTTTTGTGCGGATCCCCGAGGGCAGCGACAGAGGTCCTGGGGGCGATAAGGAGGCGGCAGGAGCCCAGCAACGAGCTGTGGCCATAAAACAGACGAACGATGGGCGTGATGCAGTGCCTCCCACGGACGAATCAGTGGGTGGCACGTGTTCGGGGAGTACGAAAGTTTTTCAATTAGCCAGCCACCGGGGGAAAATTGAGGAGGAGCATGCTCCCAAAACTCCCCTAGATAGGCTTCATTAGAGTTGTTTGCCGGGTGATTTGGGAGGTTTTCATGTGGTCTCTGCTTCCGATTAGGCAGTCAAGTAGCGTTATTCCTTAATTAACAAGAAATCTGTGCGCTGACAGAAGGGCTTATTTTGTTGATATCCTTTCAGGGGGCATTACCGGTGATTCCAACAATATTATGCCAATAAAATTCGTTGGATAATTGTCTGAAGCGGAAATATACTTTGCATTTCTTTAGCTAATTTCCGTACAATCTGTCACTCTTCACTCTTACTTTACTCCCGTCATTGGCCTGGCCCAAGCCAATAAATGTCCGGGAATGGTCTCTGGGTTTTTCTGGCAACCCGCTGATAGCAAACATTTTCATCAACTAAGGGTTGTCTCTTTTGGGGGACCCTCGTCTCTGGAATTTATGTATTTGCAAATATTTGGAGAATGTTACGTATACGGAAAATTAACATAATTACTGTGGCTGTGTGCAACCCTTTTTCGGCGATGGGTAGTGTGCAGGTGGGTAGTCAAGAAGATACCCCCGAAAGCCCCGAAAAATACACCATCGTAATAATTTCTTTGCATTTGCTTTTTACGAGGAGCCAGAGATACAGAAAAGATAAAGGGAGTAGGGGTGGCTTTGCCAGTTCTAAGCTTACCACCCATCCAATCTCCCCACGCGCAACGCATAAATTTACTTGTTAAACAACCCACCGAACAGGGAGGCCCGTTGGAGGGGTCTTTTTTTGGGGGGCTTAGGGTTTTTCAGGAGGTGGAGGGGGACTTCCATACCCAAGCCCCTGGGCTCAACCACAACCCAGCTGCTGCTCATCAAAGTTGCATGGACTGGGCGAGGTGGGCGAACCGCTGGCGAAAGTAAAACCAAACAAAGCATGCCAAAAATTATCTCGGTCACTTTTCAAATACACGTTCCGAACACCAACCCCAACTTCCCTTTTTTAGGGGACTACGGATTGAAGGGATGGCTGGCGCACCAAAAAAAAAATCTATGCTTATGGAATATCTTCAAAGTAGATTTTTTTAGGACTCGTTAAAACAAATTATATAAACAAACATATTTACAGACAGTGTAACAAACAGTAATATTTTGTACTTATAATAAACACAGTATTTTTTAAAAAAAATTATAAACATTGATTTACTTGAAAGTTCTAATATAGTTAGAATGTGCTCATCGATTTTAAATACAAAGAAATACAATATATATATATATACTTTTTGGTTTCAATGACATTAAAACATTCAATAATGAGCTGAACTTTGACCCTACTTAAAACCTTATTCCGAGGGAACAAGCTTGTTGGTAATTCAATTTGTGTCTATTTTAATTTAATAGTAAAACATATCAATTTCGTTGATATTGATACAAATTAGTACGTTTTTTTCGGTGCCATGGAATTCCTGGTCCACCGCTTTCACCACAGATCCGCTTTGTTCCCTGCCGCCAGTTCAGAGTTCAGACCTCCCCGAAGCTTTTTCCATTCATGGGGTCAATGGTTCCGTCTCGTGACGCCGCTGCCCCGCTTTTCCGACCCACTTTCAAGTTTTAAGTGTATGTATACAGTGTTGTAGAATCCATACTAAAGCATAGAGTCACGCCCCCAAGCCCCCCGGCAGGACAAGTTGACAACACTGTTTACCTAATGTACCGTTAAGCTGCGCACTTGATGCCGTTATCTTTGCACTCTTTGTCTCTTTCCGTCAGCATGCAAATTATTTTCTTAATTTGAGGGCAACAACGAAAAGTTGGGAGCTGACTTTAAAGAGCTTAACAATGTTTTTGCAGTCGACTTTTTTTGGCTGGAACTCTCTGTAGGTCAAATCCAATTTGGAGTAAGTTCGTTAATAGATGTTTTTTCAAGAAAATAATAATATATACAATAAGATATACAAATCCTGTGCTCTGGCTCATCTACTTCAGTTCATCAAAAAAGAATCTCAAAATAGAAAAAATTGTCAAGAATCGACTAATTTTTATCTTAGTGATTGATTTAAATTGGTTTCTAAATACATTCTTGGTTAGAATAATTACAACATTTCTTATTTAGTTGTATTGTATTGCATTACATCCAAAGCTAAAAGGTATACCTTGTTAAAGCTCTAGTCACAGTTGAAATTGTTAAAAGGAAAGTAATGAATTTTAGTTTTTAAATGTAACATTGTTATGGCCTTAAAAGTGTCAATTCTAATCTTTGCATTTAGGCAAATTAAATGATTGCATGATTATATTATTGAGTTTATGTATTTTATTATATACTTTTCCAATCCAATTAAGCAGCTTTATTTTTAGTAACTAGTAAACAAAAGTAATATTCTGGTGGTTATTGAATTTCGACTTTGGAACATGTTTGCCAGCTTCGATTTTAAACTGTTGACTGGGCAAACTTTGGCAGTTCGTAAAAGTTTTTTCATTTGCCCGGGCAAACAGCAGTAACACCAGAGCCTCAATGGCAATGAGCATGAAAATCATAATAATAACCGAGGGAAACAAAAGCGAAAAAGTTGTAAACTTTGTTACTGCTGTTTATGATGTCCCGGGGCTTATTTAATCGATAATGCCGAATGATGTTCTGGGCGGCAGTAACCAGTAACCAACCAGCTCCATTTTCAGTTACCTGAGTATTTTCCAAACGATGGAAGGATGTGGCCTTGAAGGGGGAGGGGCGGTGGGATTGGGATAGGGGGCGGCAAAGGGATAGTAAAGGGATTTCATTGCCGTCACTGCGCCTCGGCAAGGTGAAATTGCCGAGCGTGGCGAAAGGCCGACTGGGAAAACCTTCGCCAGCTTCACACGCATGCCACGCCTAATGCAGCCACCCCGCCCTTTTTGCAGGTTAAGGTCATCAGGAGCAGCAGCAGCAGCAGCAACAGCAGCAGCTGCTGCAGCAACATTTGCCGCAATTTTATGCTGCAGACAATCTGCATTAACAATGGCAATGAAATGCAGGCAGGGCCGAGCGCAGGCAGCCTCCTTCGTCCGTGACGTTTAGCCGTAAACGGATTTACGGCAGCTCCCCAGCTGCAGATATTCCGCCTTGAAAGTGGGCGGCATTTCAAGGCCATTTCTCCTGGCACTCACTCGTTTATGTTGTCATTATTTTTAATCCGACATATTCGCTGGGCATGTGAAGAATTAGCGCGAGAGGCATTTGCCTTAAATACCGCGAGTTTGTGTGCCACTAAAACGAAAATAAGAAAAAAACCTACAAAATGCAGGCACAAAGGCATTTTTTTGGCATGGAGCACTACTTGAGTGGGCTTGAGTACTTGAGCAAAAAACATTGCTTGGCTTCGGCTGAATATTTTTAGTCAATGCCAGCAAAGATGAAGGTCAATAGCAGCGACAAACTATCGAGTCAGCAGATATGCAAATTTGAGTGCGCCAAATAAAATATTCAAAATGTTAACGCCCCTGCAGCGGCACACTGGCGCCATCTATCGGAATTGGGGTTGATTTCTATCAAAGCTCAGAACCGTGGTTTGAGTATTTACTGAAAACCAGGGCTAAAGAAGCGAATGCCATGGTTACATTGTCCGATTCTGTTAAATTACATATTAACTAACGGCGCACAGTGACCACTGTGTAGTATTAAAACAGACAATTAAACTCTGCAATCAACTTCTTTTGAATTCACAAAATTTAAAACGCTATAAATCATTTTAAAAAACTTTACAAATATCTGTACTTACAATTGTGGTACCGGATATACAAAGTTAGCTTACAAATTAAATTCCTTTAGGAGTCAAAATGTAATAATTTTAAATTTAATGTAAATATTGATATTAATATGTAAATAAATATTTGAAACTAAAATGGCCAACCAAGGAAACCAATAGTATCATTTGGCATTGAATTTGATTTTAATTCTATGAAATATTTAGTTTCTATCAGGAGATCCTCCCGAATTGCTAAAATTTAATTTAACTAACTTATATTTTACTAATAGAGCCCACTGTTTAACATGGCCTTAACAGAACAAATGAAATGCTAAAATCCATCTGCCTTCCTCCGTTATGTTGGTATTTCGGCGGCAACGTCTGACGGTCCCACTTGCAGCGCCCACGGCAAACGGTCACTCTGAATCGTTCTTTCCTTTTTCATCAACATGGCTGATCAGGTAAGATTCCATGAGGAACTGCTTAATAAATGAAATACGCGGGTTAAACGGAAGGTGCAGACCCGAAACAAGATGCCAGAGGCAGTGTAAGTAAGATGTGGTTGGGCGAACCACTGGAGGACCAGAGGAACACCCCGAGGAGTGACTATCCAGAGCAGTCTCGCCCTAACCCCACTTTAGCGCATGGTGTCGCCAATAGTGAACACGAAATGTATATTCCAGCAAACCGAACGCTCGTTCCGCAAACAGCACGCGGTGGTCGTTGTGCGTCGCAAGAGTGCCACTCTGAAGAAAAGGCCTCGTTTCTACCGCCAAATCGGCCTGGGCTTCCGGGCACCGGCGGAGGTAAGAGGATCCCGAGCAAACCACGACTAATGTTGCGCCCCTTTTGTTTGTTTCCGTTCCATTTCCACGCACACTGAATGTTCCCGCCTGCCGAATGTTTGCCTGCAAAAATCGAACCGATCCGCACACACACCCTGTACCATCTACCCATGATCCCGAACTAACCAGAACGAGCGCGCCTTCCAAAAACAATTCGGTGTCAACCTAAACCGCAAGGTCAAGCCCGGTGTCACCAAGAAGAAGCTGCTGCGTCGCTCCCGCGATGTGGGACTCGGCTTCAAGACCCCCCGTGAGGTGATGTCCAGGAGTTAAACCCCCTAACATACTAAGAATTCCCCAGCTAATACGTTTTGTGTACCCCACTATAGGCCATCGATGGCACCTACATCGACAAGAAGTGCCCCTGGACCGGTGATGTGAGGATCCGTGGACGCATCCTGACCGGCGTGGTCCGCAAGGCTAAGATGCAGCGCACCATTGTCATTCGGCGCGACTACCTGCACTTTGTGCGGAAATACAGTCGTTTCGAGAAGCGTCACCGCAACATGAGTGTGCACTGCTCGCCCGTCTTCAGGTAAAATAACTATATTCCAAAGAATACATTGCCTAAGGCAGTTTTCTCATCTTCATGTTCCGTTAAACACTCCTGAAAACTATAAGTTTTCCAAGTCTACCAAGAAGATGTGAAAACTAGCCTTAATTTTAACCTATTCCTACTCTGATGATAAAATCATGACGGTCTTCATAAAACAAATTGCTGAAAGAACTTGACTCTTTTTACTAAATGTAAAAATACTGAAATTAACTCTCAATCTTAAACTGTTAAAATTCCTTAAGACATTCTTCTAATCCATCCTTAACCTTTACTTGCAGGGATGTTGAGCACGGCGATATTGTCACCATTGGCGAGTGCCGTCCTCTGTCCAAGACTGTGCGCTTCAACGTCCTGAAAGTCAGCAAGGGTCAGGGATCCAAGAAGAGCTTCAAGAAGTACTAGAGCGGACAACTACCATTCGGGCGATAATATTTGTAGCGTTATTCTTTTTGAATAAAACAAAAAAAAAAGTAACTTTAATCATTCGTTTCCCAGACTTCTTTTAGTTTCCACAGCATTTCAGCAGTCGTGCGGCAAGCTATATTCCTAAAAGGTGTGTATAAAGTTTATTTTTTGTTTAACATAATTAAAATTGGCATTCTGATGATAAAATCATGACGGTCTTCATAAAACAAATTGCTGAAGAACCTTGACTCTTCTCACAAAATGTGAGAATACTGAAATTAATCAAAAGAAATGCTTTTTCATATGAGTCTTGTAACTCTATTAATTTTTCTTTTCTTTCTATTTGCAGAATTTAAGATGTCAACTGATCCCAAGGACTTTGATTGTAATTAAATGTTTACATTTAAACACGAGTTTTTAAAATAAAAGTTATTAACAAATTTTAAAGTTTTATTAATTTGGGAAAACAAATTGGGAGTTAGAAACTACGATTGAATTTGAATTATTTAAATTTGGCGGCAGCTAGTTTTTAAGATTTGCAAGTGTTGCAAAGCTTTTAAATTTGACTGACACAACTTTTCAGGGCAATTTGCCGCACACTAGCTGGTAACACTAAAAAGGAGCAACAACAATAAAAAATGGAAACTGGACCAAATGCAGAAATTGGTAAAAATAATAATTTGCACTATATAGGTGTACCCAACTGCACAATCTGTGATCAGAGGAGCTAAATAAAATGCTGAAGCTCGTGCGGAAAAGATTTGCTAAAAACCCTTCATATTCCACCGCTTGCAGAGCTTCTGGAGCGCGTCCTATTGCGTCTGGGAAATGCGGACTCGGATGAGAAGCTGGAGGCCACGGTGGGCAAGTTCCTGGCCCCAGTGATCCTCAAAATGAACTCGCCCCACAATTCGGTGCGCACAAAGGCAAGTGAATGGCCTAGCAATGCCCAGCTGGGGGTTACCTACCCCCTTCTCGCATCATGACTTTGCAAAATTGGCCGGTTGACTAATGCACTTTTCGCTCATGTAGGTCGTCGAAGTGCTCACCCACATCAAGAGGCGCCTCTCGTCGCGGGGACAGGTCCAGATACCCGTGGAGGCACTGCTGGATCAGTATGCCGCCGAGGACAGCAGCACCTTTCTCAAGAACTTCGCCATCATATTCATCGCCATGGGCTTTCCGCGTCTGCCGCTAGAGCAACAGGCCGAATTGGCCAGCAAAGTGGTGGGTAGCGAGGACAAGCTGGAAAGCTACCAGGATAAGCTGTTCGCACTGCTGCTGCCCATACTGTCGGACATGAAGATCCCCGATGATCCGGCACAGCGATCGAAGCTACTCGATCTACAGGACAAGCCGGGCATCAGCGCAAACTTTCTGTCCCTGCTCCAGGATGTGCTTCTTCTGCCCTACGGCATCACCCAGGATCAGGATGTTCCTCCAGGACTCAGTCCGTATAGTTTTAAGCGCTTGATCGCCTACAACTGGCGGGCCGAGGAGCTGGAAAAAGTCAAGAAGGGCATAGTCCGCTTTCTGTGCGCCAGTGTCTTTAACGATGTCCAGATCTTCGTGCCCCTGGTGGTGGCTTCGGCGGATACACGCTTCAGTGTGGCCACTCCAGCAATCGCCGAGCTGAGCAAACTCTGCACCATGCTGGATTTTAGCAGCCCGGCAGTAACAGCTCCCCTGTACACTCTGTTCGCCGGTAACCAGAATAAGTTAACTGACCGCCAGACGCGACCCTGCTGCGCCCGAGTGCGGCAGAAGTTGTTGCAGTACCTCATCAAGTGCCGTGGCAAGAGCATCAACGTGTCCAAGGGACTGCAGGTGATCTTTGATGGCCTGTTTGGGACAAACACCAACCAGAAGTGCAAGGTCTTGGCGCTGCAGTTTGTGGAACTAGTCCTCAGGGAGTAAGTTGGTTTGGATTCATCCATCTAGTAATTTTTAACCCACTCTTCTTCCCATAGTGGTCCTCGCGAATTGGTTTCCAAGGTGTCTAGGGTAATACTTACCGGCATCACCAAAGTCATTGGTCGCGACTCCACCGAACCGAATGATGTGCAAAATGCAGCGTATTCGGCATTGGCGCAACATGCTCGTAGTTTCCCGCAGGACGTAAGCCAGGATCTGAAGCTGGTGCTGGGATACTTCAACAACCTGGCAAGCTCTGCACCAGAACTACATTCCTCCATAAGAGAGGCATTGGTTTCGATGGCACCAGCTTTTGCCTGGAAGACAAAGGAGAAGAGCGATGCAATGGAAGTGGACGAGGAAACCGATCCTTCCAGCGTGAAATTGGATGGCCAGCAGCATCTGCTTTTGGCCATGCTGCTGGACAATGCTGAGTCCAAGGTGCAGATCGTGCAGAATGTAACCAGTGTTTTTCTCACCAGCTGTTATCCGGAGTATTATGCACCAGCCAGATACCTGTTGCTGCTCATCGCGGGAGAGCGGTAAGTTGTTTATCAATTGAATTTTCTATTCAGCTTGATATAACATTTATTTATCTTAGCAATTCCCTGCGCGAGAATGTGACCACCTATTTGTACGGCACCTCTAAGAAGGATCACGTTAACTACAATATGCTCTCTTCCATCGAGCAGGCAGAAAATCGCATAAACAGCGAGTCCATTAGTGACTTTAATCACCTGTCCCTGGAACAGCGTCGAGTAGTGCTACCCAGCTTCCAGGTGATGATGTCGCACGTCCACGAGATGGCCAACAAGCGACTTAAAAAAAACACAGCCTGTGTGGTGGTGGGTCGCACCAAGCTGCCCTACAGCCTGGAAGTGTACGAGGAGCTGCTGGATTACCTTCGCCTGTGCCTGTGGTATTCGGCAGGCGTGGTGGCGGCCCCAGGCGACGAGAAGTACACCCATGAGCTGCGCAAGTACATCACCCTGCATTACGAGGAAGCGGAGGACAATGCCTTGCATCAATATATGCAGTTTGTCCAGCGCAGTGTGGAGGCGAAGAGAAGTAAGTGAGCAAAGGGTTTGCCATTGAATCAATTAACGACTTTTTGGTTCTCAGGCGACTCCAATCTCATCTGCCTTTATGACCTGTTAAATGCTGCCCCGGAACTGTTTGCTGCTAAGCAGCTGCATCTGTTGGAACCTCTTGGCAACACCTTAAAGGATGTATCCGAGACCATGCGCATTAATGTGGCCCAAGTCTATGCTATTCTTTGGGCTTTCGGTCTGTCCGACGAAAAGTTTGATGAGGAGGTGGGTGAATGTTTGAGTAGCCTTACACAAAAGACATTGGAGCACAAACACGGTTGGCTTTTGGTGGTGGGACACACTTTCAATCGCAAGATTGCTATGCTCAAACAGGAGAAAAAATCCAAGGACTTTGCTGCATGGCCGCAGTTTGTTAATGCAGTAAAGATTATCTGTAAGTTTATACCACTACAAGCTTAGGTGGCCCAACTAATGTGGTTTTATTCTTTGTCCAGCAAAAACTCTTTGTGAATCCCAATGGCTGCTTGTGTCGGCAGCTGTGAAATGCATCTCCATGATCGGCAAGGCAGTGGAGATACCGAACGTCACGGTGGAGATTCAAGTACCATCCAATGATGGAGACGACGACGAGGAGATGACCGAGTATACGAGCATAGATTCCTCAACCAAGTTGGTGATCTTTGGCGTGGTCTTCCAATTGCTGCGCAGCTCCTCAGCGCGTCAGAAGATTCGTGAGGAGTCAGCTAGATGCCTGGGATACTTGGCCATTGGCGATGGCGAGCACTTTACCAAACGCAACCTGGATAAGTTTCTTACACTGGCCAAGGTGCAAAAGGATGCTGCATTAAACATAGCCATATCGGAAGCGATCGTTAACACACTCTGTGGCTATGATGTAAACAAGGGGCAACCGGATGAAAAGTTTGTGAATAAACACTGCAACGATGGCGACTTTGAGCAGTTCTTGAACTCGCTAATCCGCCTAGTCACCGAACCCAATCCGCATTCCCGCCAGGCCATATCTGTGTGGCTTCTAGCTGTGGTGAAACACTGTAGCCAACGCCCAGCTGTGTTGGCCAAAAAAGAGCTGTTGCAGTTCGCTTTCACCGAGCTCCTTTCTGATGATAGCGGTAGGTCATCAATCATTTTCATATCTTCTGTAAATTTATTATTTTCTTCCAACAGAGTTTGTGCAGGATGTGGCTTCCCGTGGCTTGGGACTGGTCTACTCGCTATCCGATTCTGGCAGCCAAACTGATTTGGCCAACTCGTTGTTGGATCAGCTAATTGGAGGAAAACGCAAGGTTAATCAGGTGTCCGCAGATACTGAACTCTTTGCCGAAGGAATGCTGGGCAAAACGCCCACGGGAGGAAACATCACAACCTACAAGGAGCTGTGCTCCCTGGCTTCAGATCTCAACCAGCCGGACATGATCTACCAGTTCATGCAACTGGCCAATCATAATGCCACCTGGACCAGCAAACTGGGAGCTGCCTTTGGATTGAAAACCCTTTCCGCTGAGTCCAGGCAGAAGATGCAGCCATATCTCGGCAGGATCATTCCCCGCCTGTATCGCTACAAGTACGATCCCACTCCCAAGATTCAGAACTCAATGATCTCCATTTGGGACACAATTGTGAGTGACTCAAAAGAGGTCACGGAGCGTTACTACTGGGAAATATTGCGTGAGCTGCTGGACAATCTGACTTGCAAGGAGTGGCGAGTGCGTATTGCCTGCTGCCTGGCAGTTAGAGATCTCTTAAAGCGTCCCAACGGTCTAAAGTTACGATCCGAGGAGCAAGTGCGTCGTGTTCCCGCCGCCAACAGTATGGAAGTGGATGAGGTGCCCGAGCCGGAGCTGAAAGAGCTTTGGTTCCAGCTCTTCCGCGTGATGGATGATATTCATGAGGGCACAAGGGTCACCGCTCACGGAACCGCCTCATTTCTTGGCAAGCTGTGCGTCATAGCCTCATCTTCAGATCATGGCAAATCCGGCACAGCAGTAGCATCCTCGACTTTGCCGTATCTTTTGGAAACCGGAGTGGGTCACAAGGTACCCGAAATTCGCAAAGTGAGCATTAAGACCATCTCCGACATGATTGACTCCTCGGGTGCGCTAATCGCCCCCCATCTGGTCACCTTGATTCCCTGTCTGCTGCGCGCCACTGGCGAGTTGGAGAACACAAAGCTGTCCTACGTATCTACTCGCTTGGGGGCGGACAACGAGGCTCAGGAAGCGGTGGATACGCTCCGAGCGGAGGCTGCCAAATCCCACCACACCATGGAGACTATTGGGAAGTGTGTGCGCTACATTGATTATCCTGTCCTGGAAAAGATGACTCCCGAAGTGCTAGAGCTAATGAAGTCTAGTGTAAATCTTGGAACCAAAATTGGCTGTGCGCATTTCGTGTGCCTGGTAAGTTGATCAAATGCAGAATATAACATTTAAAGTGTTTAACTGTATCAATCAAATTACAGATCAGCATCCGTTTGGGCAAGGAGATGACCCCAGTGGTGGGAAAGTATATTCGAGCCTGCTTTGTGGGCATCAAGGATCGTAATGCCACCGTGCGGAAGTACAACGCCAGTGCGATTGGCCACCTGTTGGGTTTGGCCAAGGAGCAGTCGATCAAGAGTCTTTTCGCCAAACTGGACGAGCTATATGCCGAGCAGCCAGGAAATCGATCCATTGCTCTGACTATTCAGTCCATCAACAAGCGTCACCATGAACTACTCAAGGACTACATGGACAGCATGTTGCCGCTGATCTTTTTTGCTATGCACGAGGAGGCCAATGAGGAGACGAAGGCAAATGTTGAGCTGTGGAAGGATTTGTGGAACGATGTTAGCCCAGGGGATGCGGGCATTCGTCTCAATTTAAATGTCATCATACCCAAGTTGGAGACATCTCTCACCGATGCAAGTTGGTCACGAAAGGCGCAGGCGGCGAATGCCATCCAGACGATAGCCACTCGCCTTAGTAGCTCCTTGGATGAACCCGACAGGGTGAGACTTATCAAACTGCTTCTATGCGGTCTGCAGGGTCGCACTTTCGAGGGCAAGGAGCGTTTGTTGCAAGCTTTGGCCGGACTCACCAAAGGGTTAGATCGGAGCCATCAAATCTGCCCGAATATTATTGACGCGGCCATGAGGGAGGCGAGAAAGAGGGAACCAGTTTATCGCACTATGGCTTTGGCTTCTCTTGGAGAAATCCTCGATCAACTGGAGGCCGATCGCTTTGAAGAGGTGTACAACATGAGCTGGAACTTGCTGGAAAAGAAGGAGCTGCGCAAGGAGTCCGACGACGAGGACGAGCCCAGCACCAGTCAGGACCTGACGGCCGACGAGCGCAACAAGAGGGCTCAAACACTCAATAGACTTAAGGAGGTTGTCTGGGAGACCTTGGGTAAATCCTGGCCACGTCATTCCATCGAGACGCAGCACCGCTACCAACTCTTCTTCGCCGAAAACTGCACCAGCATTCTGGCGGAGAGCACTCGACCAGTGCAGGTCAGTCTGCTAGCAGCTCTCACAAAATACATCGAAAGGCTCCATGTTTTCGATGAATCCGCTCAGTTGCCTGACCTGCCGCAGATAAACCAGGAGAAGAAGATCAAGACGGAGGCGCCGGCGCCAAAAACCCGGGAGGCTATCGTCGAAAAGATCTGCAAGGATGTTTTGGCTGCAGTGGCTCTGGCAGCTGGAGTTCCTCATTCAGGTCTGAAGAAGGAGGCCCTCAACATCGTCCTCATGCTGATCAAACGTTTGAGTGGAGCCAAGAACCAGCAGCCGCTGAATCTTATCAAGCAGAGCTTTGAATCCAATTTGGAAAAGTTCCAGCGTGACTCCGCCCCGGAAATCCGCTGTCGCATCAAGGACATCGAAGAAAAGCTGAGCAAGTTGAATTCAGGGAATTAAGTCGTAGTTAAGTAAGGAATTCAATTATGCGTGGCCAAAAACCCAGCCTTGGATAGATTTTATAAGGGGGTAAGTGTGGAAATAAAACATCTAACTTTGGCAAAAATTAATGTGTTTTTTCAAAAAAACTATTACTTTTTTAATGTGATTTATTGAATGGGAGACTAAGAAACAATATAATACATATTCTAAATACTCAACATTTCGTTTTAAGTACAATGACCTTAAAATTCTTTGGGAAACAATGAGATTCAGTGTAGTAGAAAGCTAGGAACTAGTTGTGTTAAAATATCTTTTTGCTTAAGTCACAGCCAGAGATTTTTTATATTTCTAAAACTATAATTTATCCCTGCAGAACCTTAAGTATATTTCATCCTGCGACGACAGCATGAACGACTTGGGATTGAAGCGAATCTCAGGTACTGTTCGCCCGCAAACCTCAACCCAATATAGTTTTAAGATGTGGGCTATGCCCAATTTCAGCTGTAGGATGCCGAGACGACTGCCAATACAGCCATGAGGACCAGCTCCAAACGGTATATAGGTCATGGGGTGTATGTCCTTGGTCCGCTCTGGAGCGAACCTCTCGGGATCAAAGCGATGGGGTTCTGGCCAGTACTGGAATTAAGATTGTAGTATTAAAACATTTATATTAAGACTACGATTTCAATCGTACCTTTTCATCACGGTGCAGGCCAAGAATTGAGATGTAGGCTGGCATTCCTGGCGGCACCACGAAGTCCACATGCGGCTGTAGGGAGAATCCTTCGGACTCTGAACTGGTGCACTCTCTGTTGGTAAACGCAGCAGCCGGATAGAGACGCAGTGCCTCCAAACATACCATTTTGAGATAAGGCAAAGCCATCAGTGAGTCATAGCTGATGGTGGAAGTGGAGACGAAGGCTTCACTCAGCTCACTTCTCAGTCGGCCCTGAATATCTGGTGCCTTGGCCAGCTCGTAAAGAGTGAATCCTATCAGGGCTGAAGAGGTTTCGAATCCGGCCAGCAAAACAATGCCCGCCTGAGAGGCTATAAAGTCCGGATGATGGGAATAGTGGTTAGATGAGTGGCTGAGCTGGAAGTGCTGCAGTTGATTTATGAGATCACCCTTTTCCGGCTCCCGATGATCCTTAACCAAGTTTCTCATGTACTGCGCATAGTCTTCCCTAAAAACTTTGGGCCTCAGCAGATTAGTCTTTCTCGGAAGGAAGAACACGCTCATGAAGTCAAGAACCTTTCGGGGATTTGTGTTAAAGAGTTCTACTGTCTTTTTTAGCAGCTGAGAACGCCCTCGACGCAGTCCGCCCACATCCAGGCTATAGAAGAGATTCCCCGTCACGTCGGTGGTGTATAACTGGCACATTTTTCCCAATGGAAGAACACGCTCTGACCGATCCCGCAGCTTTTTGTTGAGGTAATTCTCCAGGTCGATAGCCACACCCAACATTTGGGGATACATTACCTCCCGCAGGCGCCCGCTGGTGAAGAGTTGAGACATGCACTGCCGACTCTCCTTCCAGTGGTGGTACTTCGCCAACGGTAGGGTCAATGCACCCATGGGATCTCCACTGTCTGCCGATTCGTAGCGGTTTAGAAAGCTGTTAAAGTTTTTGATCAGCACCTTGCGGATAAGCTCGGGATCTCGAATCATCAGAGCCGGCGTTTGGAAGACAAAAAAGCCCACAACTTTCGCTTGGCCACCTCGAGGATCTGCGTAGAGCTGCCGAAAAAGATCGCCAAAGGAAATACGTAGGAATAGAAGTTGTCCGAGATTGCCCATCGGGGACCACGAGGAGGCGGGGAGGTAGGGGATTCCACGGCTCCTAAAGTAGTCGTACTTCAGTCTCAACCAGTGATTAAGAGCCAGAAAGGTTAACATCAACAGACAGATAAGCAACATGGCGTCTGGAAAAAATATAAAAGGAAAAAGTTACCCATTCTTATAGGAAGAAAAATAATAATATTTCAGAATTGCCCATATCATAAAAATAATATTCCACGGAATCCTTAGACCTTTTTAAGTTTTGTTTCCTATCCATTGTTGTCTTTCTTTCTAGTTCAGCTAAAAAAAACCTACACGTTAAAAAGAGCGTCATAATTTAAAAGTCCCTATTTATAAATCAAATGACCTCGTTCACGGCTACAAAAAAAAATTCTATACATATGTATGAATAGAACCAAAACCACTTTACATCACAAAAAAAACCTTTCCATTCACAAATAAAATTCATTCACGGAACTCAGGATCATCGTGATGATCCCAATATAGAATATCCGCTTGCCCAAAGCTTTAACCATGTGGAGATGGCTCATTTTGCGCCAGTAGCAAGTTCGGTTTAGAAGCGCAAACATGGCACTGGGAGTGCTGATCCTCCTGATATCCCTTCTGGTCATCCTCTATTTGGCCCTGCAGAAGCATTACTCCTATTGGCGGCGAATGGGAGTACGTGAGATAAAGCCCAAATGGATTGTGGGCAACCTAATGGGACTACTCAGCATGCAAAATAGTCCCGCGGAGTTTATATCCCAGCTATATAACCATCCCGAGGCAGAAAACGAACCCTTCGTGGGCATTCATGTGTTCCATAAACCGGCTTTGCTCTTGAGAGACCCCGACATGGTCAGGAATATCCTTGTCAAAGATTTCGGGAGATTCTCCAATCGGTACTCAAGCTCTGATCATAAGGGTGATCCTCTGGGATCCCAGAACATATTCTTCCTGAAGAACCCTGCCTGGAAGGAGGTGCGTCTAAAGCTCTCACCGTTTTTTACCGGCAATCGACTTAAGCAGATGTTCCCACTGATCGAGGAGGTGGGTGCCAGCTTGGATGCCCATCTTCGCCAGCAGCCGTTGCATAACGAACGGATGCGCTGCTTCGATTTGGAAGCCAAGGAGCTTTGTGCCCTCTTCACCACGGATGTGATATCCACAGTGGCCTTCGGAGTGAAGGCAAACAGTTTCACCGATCCTAACGGAGAGTTTCGGCGGCACGGTCGATCCGTATTCGAGTTCAGCCTTCTGCGGGCGGCGGAGTTCGTCCTTGTTTTCTTTCTGCCCCGCCTGGTTCCATTCTTCGGATTTAAGGTCGTTCCATCGGAAGCCACACATTTTCTGCGCCAGACCATCAACTATGTGATGGCGGAGAGGGAGAAGACTGGACAAAAACGCAACGATCTGATTGACATCCTTATCGAGTTTCGAAGGAGCACTCAGGAGGCCAAAGCTTCAGGGATACAGGATCAGTTTGTGTTCGAAGGCGACATGTTGGTTGCCCAGGCGGTGTTATTCTTCACCGCCGGCTTCGAGTCCTCCTCCAGCACGATGGCGTTTGCCATGTATGAGCTGGCCAAGGATGCGGATTTGCAGCTGCGATTGAGGGAGGAGATCAGGGATGCCCTTGTCGAGAGTGGGGGTCAGGTGACGCTCAAGATGATCGAGTCGCTGGAGTTTCTGCAAATGATTCTACAAGAGGTACTGCGCATGTATCCACCGCTACCGTTTTTGGACCGCGAATGCACCTCTGGGAGGGATTACTCGCTAGCTCCTTTCCACAACTTCGTGGTGCCCAAGGGAATGCCGGTGTACATACCCTGCTATGCCCTGCACATGGATCCCCAGGTGATTTGGCGGAGGTATTCTATAAAGTTCGCTGACTAATCCAACGTTTCCCCATATAACCAGTACTTCCCACAACCTCGAAAGTTCCTGCCGGAAAGGTTCTCACCAGAAAATCGGAAACTTCACACGCCCTACACCTACATGCCCTTTGGCCTTGGTCCGCATGGATGCATTGGAGAACGGTTTGGATTTCTCCAGGCAAAGGTGGGTCTGGTTTGTCTGCTGCGCAACCACTTGATAACCACAACCGAACGCACTCCACATCGCATGCAACTGGATCCCAAGGCCATTATTACCCAGGCCAAGGGAGGTATCCATCTGCGATTGGTCCGGGATCCCTTGGGGGTCTAACTCACCTGGATATTTTTTGGACAATTTTTCGGGAGCAATACAGCAATGCAGCCTACAACAACTGAACGATAACTAAGCCGTAGATTCGCGTGTTTTGGCATTAAGAATTCAGCTGGTGTCGCATCTTAAAGGCAATTTGATTGACAAATTGCGTGTTTTCCACCGGAGCAATGCGATGCAATGTCTATGGGTTAGGAAATCAATCACAAATACGTATACATATTTATCATATTGGGTATACCAATATAGGCCCTACTTATTCCCTGATCTTAGCTATTGTCATTTTGTTCATATGTAGTTTTGCCGATTTTGACGTTATTGTTACATTTTGAAATGCATTTGCATTCGATTCCTAATCAAGTAGTTAAAATTTATTTATTGGTGGCGCATTTTTATAGCTGTCAAGTTTACAGATTAAAGTTAATTCTATAATGATTTTGTTTTTATTCAGAAGACCAGGCGCCGCATCTGACACGGATTATTGTATAATGAGTGACACAACTTTATAAAATGAAAACGCCAGCTGTCAGAAGGCGATTACCGTCAGCCAATCATTTCTATTTCTATATACTATACTTCCCCAACTCAATTTATTTCCCGTGCGGCGCTCTCCTCGTAGAGACGATCGTTTACGATCTCCAGGTGGATGCCACCTTCGGCCTGAAGCACAAAACCCTTGGGATCGAACCTCATCTCCTTCATGGTAGCCTCGCATTCCCTAACCAAGTGGTTCTTCAGCAGGCTGACGAGGCCCAGTTTGCTCTGGA
Organism: Drosophila subpulchrella; assembly: GCF_014743375.2. Classification (NCBI taxonomy): domain Eukaryota; kingdom Metazoa; phylum Arthropoda; class Insecta; order Diptera; family Drosophilidae; genus Drosophila; species Drosophila subpulchrella. The sequence goes on from NC_050611.1 coordinate 11,814,150, forward strand.
GAAGGCCAATCCTGCTGCCGATGCAGTTGTGGGGTCCGGATCCGAAGGGCTGATATGCCATGGCCACGATGGACTTCCGGTTCTCGGGAGAGAAGCGCTCCGGATCAAACTGGCTGGGGTTTGTCCAGTACTGAGATTTGGGGCGAAAGTTAAAAGAGAACTTATACGTTTGATGAAACAAAAGATTACCTTTGGATCATGTTGCAGGGCATAGACTGGTATAAACACAGGGGTTCCGTTCTCAAAGGAATAGTCGTAGAAAGGCTTCAGGCTCAGATCCGGCTGCCCCTTCACACTCTCGTACTCGCGGTCCAGGAACGGCAGTACCGGATACATGCGCAGCACCTCATCCACCACCATTGCCAAGTACTCCAGGGACTGTATCTTCTCGTAGGACAATGAACCGCCGCCCTCCACCAAAGCTTCGTTGATCTCTTCCCGCAAACGCTGCTGCATCTCCGGATGTTTGGCCAACTCATACAGAGCAAAGGACATGGTCGAGGAGGAGGTCTCGAATCCCGCAGTGAAGAATACACCCGCTTGAGCCACGAGGAAGTCTTGATTCTTGGCATAGTGCGGCTTTGAAGGCTCCGCCGCCGCCTCCTTGCGCAAACCCACCAAAACATCAATCAAATCATTGCGGATCAAGCCCGTTCGCTCCCTTTCCTGCATTACATGGCCAATGGTGCCCCGCATGAACTGAGCAAAGTCCGGAGTGAAGAACTGGATGCGCATCAGCGACACCAGCTTGGGCAGGAAGAAGGCCACGAAAAAGTCCTTGGCACGGGATATGGTGAAGGTAAACAACTTGCGTCCGTAGTTACGGAACTCGCCATTGGGATTCTGCAGGCTATTTGCACGGATCCCAAAGGCAATGGTGGCAATGCTGTCCGTGGAGAACTGGGCGCTGATCTCCTTGATCTCGGTTATATATTTCCCAGAGCTCTTCTCTCCATTTCTCTTCAGAGCGTCCTCCAAATCTTTGCCAATCTGTATAGAAAATTGTATTTTATTTTCAATTATAAAGATAGGAAGAATTATTACCTCTTGCATCAGGGTATACATCTGCTTAACCTTTCCGCTGGTAAAAACTGGAGTGAGCTTTATGCGAATGTCCTTCCAATGGGTATCCCTCACGAAGAACAGATTATTGTAGCCCAAGGGATCGCGATGGGGATCACAACGAGCGTAACGGTTGTGGAACCGATTAAAGTCCTTAATCAGAACCGATTTGATCAGCTCAATATCGCGAATAATCAAGCCTGGCTTGTTAAGGGAATATATCCCCACTACAGCCTCGTCCTTGACCCGCGGATCATTGTAGATCTCCGAGAGGTGCATGCCAAAGGAGTTCTCCAGCTTAAAGACCACCTTCGTGTTTCCTATTATCGGTGTGGGTGGGATATATGGTATTCCCTTGCGCTGCCAATAGCTGTGGTTTCGCTGGAACCACATGTACACCGCCACCAGGACAGCGACCACCAGGAAAAGGACTTCCGTCAGCGCCATCTTACAGCTAACGACGCAATGAGATCTACCCTGTAATCACACTCTTGATTTGTTATTTATATTGTCTGGGTCGGTCCACCTTTCGCTATCTTATCTTTATTACAAGCAATAGGTCAAGAGGCTTTAGAGTACTCTGAAGTGTTTTGATTTATTTATTTACCTAGAATTTAAATTAATAAAAAACAGACTCTTAAGTTTTGTAACAAGACCTTATCTTTTCAAATCCATATAGAAAGCTGTCGAGAACTTTATCAGGGGTACTGATAAGGGACCTTAAGATTCGGAATTTGGATGCAAACGAAATTATCAAGAGCTAGAGTTTTGCAAAACGCAATTGCCAAAAAACCTGTATAAGTAAGTTTCCTAAAAATGGCGTGATATTAGACATTTGTGCAATGCACAATCTGCATACCTAAATTCATATTTTCATTATACATTTGTTAAGATCAAACATTCAAATTGTTACGTTTCTAAATCATCGAGTTTTCGTCGAACAGATTTTTCCACTGTTACAAATATGTCATGTAATGTTTTTCAAAATATTTAAATTTTCATTTTCCTAATAATAACGTGTTATGTCTTACGCTAAGTACACTCACGGTTTATTTATTGAGCACTAGTATTGACTTTAGCACACCTTGATTGCAACTGGCCGGATTGGCAACTAGTTTTTTAGCAGTTTCAAGGAAACGTTTTCTTGATGTGTAACTTTTCAGCTCCCGAGCACACAACCGACAATTAAAGCTTTTCGCACCGCACTCGAAGCGATTTTAAAATGTGATTCCATTTTTATACATCTCAAATGATAGCGATAGGGAGATAGCGAATATAAATTCACCTGTGAGGTGAAAAACAAGCTTTAAGTTACGAAAAACAAACAAATCGTGTGAAACGATAACCTAAAGCAAAACAAACCCGGTTAGCTATAATTATAAGTAATTACATTTATCGTTTAATGGTGGCAAATTTAAAGAAGGCATTCTTTTCCACAAAATTTGGTATACATATGAAATTAAGATGGCTTATTGATTGATTAAAAAAAAGTATATTTTTAAAGTATCTCAGTTTTTTTTAGGTTTTAATTTTTAAGATTTACAAAGTGTTTTGCTTATGTTTCACACCTGCATATATTACGTATACAGTATCAAAAGTATTGCATGCTTATCATAAATTAATGACTACGCAGAACCGGATTTTTCTGTCAATCTTTTGAGACATTCATTGCCAATATCGTTACGTCAGTGGCTTTATGGAAACGATTGCAAAATGCCTGGGCGATATGACGGGATCAAACAAATCTATTAGATAGCTTCTTTCATAGCCGAGTTCCTTAAGGTAGAGCAGACGATCGAGGAGAATCAAACTCTCCAGTACCGGAGCAAAGGACATGCGTAACAGATAGAACAGGTCCAAATAGTGCTTATCCAAGGCATACTCTTGGAGCAGGGATTGAAGTTCATCTTCCTCTATGGCTGCCAACCAAGGAGCATCCAATTTTGTGGCACATTTTTTAATGTACTCCTGGAAGCTCTCAAATTTCCGCACCTTGCCAACTTGCAATTCGTTCTTCAGTTGCGGAGCATGGCGGCAAACCAGGATCTCCAGAAGAGCTCGATAGTAGAGTGTTACATTTGGCAGCTCCTTGGCATCCAAAGTGCGTTCTATTGACTGGGCCGCCAGCATCCGAGCATTGCGACCCATTCGCACTTGCTGCTCTTGAAGATATTGACTCAGTGGGAATCCGTAGTCCGTTTGCATGTCCATCAGAGCCTTATTTCCAAAGAATTCCTGCTTCGAGTAGCGTTCCCTCAGCAAATGATAGCAGCAGCCAATGTTACACAGCAACCGGCAGTCCTTTTGAGCATGGAAAACCTGCAGGCAGGTGGCGGCTAGATTCCCACAGGTGTGCAATCCGGTCAGGCAAATCTTGGGGCTATCTTCTTCAGCTAACTGATGGAAATGTTCCGCCAGCAAGGCGCCAAAATCAAGTTCGGTGGTTATAAATCTGGCCGTTGTTTTGTAGTTTTCCAAGGCGGGAGCACTCTTTGTGGGGTCCCTGGTGGGTGACTTTTTACCCCGCCTCTTGGGGGTGATTCCTTGGCTCTGCAGCTCAGCTCGTTCCGTGAGGCCATTCCAAGCGCGCTGAAATTGAAGAAAATATTGAATTTAAATTAGGCGGTCTTAAATCGTTTACCAACACTGCTCTGTTAGGGATGTTCTTCGTCTCGCCTTGGGAATTTATTAACAGTCTAGCTGCGGTCATACTACGCGAAAAACCGGCGCTTTTCGGCACGCTTGTCTTATTTTTTCTTAAAAACGCCACAAAAATCAAACAAACACCATGTCGGCTGGTATGCCCATTAACCCCAAGCCCTTCCTGAACGGCCTGACGGGAAAACCGGTGCTGGTGAAGCTGAAGTGGGGCCAGGAATACAAGGGCTTCCTGGTCTCCGTCGACGGCTACATGAACATGCAGCTGGCCAACACGGAGGAAGTGATCGAGGGCTCCGTCACCGGCAATCT